>NC_091293.1:13283938-13403938 GCF_038502225.1 Cherax quadricarinatus | reverse complement strand
ACACCCCTCCTTCAGAGTGCAGGCACTGTACTTCCCATCTCCAGGACTCAAGTCCGGCCTGCCGGTTTCCCTGAACCCCTTCATAAACGTTACTTTGCTCACACTCCAACAGCACGTCAAGTATTAAAAACCATTTGTCTCCATTCACTCCTATCAAACACGCTCACGCATGCCTGTTGGAAGTCCAAGCCCCTCGCACACAAAACGTCCTTTACCCCCTCCCTCCAACCTTTCCTAGGCCGACCCCTACCCCGCCTTCCTTCCACTACAGACTGATACACTCTTGAAGTCACTCTGTTTCGCTCCATTCTCTCTACATGTCCGAACCACCTCAACAACCCTTCCTCAGCCCTCTGGACAACAGTTTTGGTAATCCCGCACCTCCTCCTAACTTCCAAACTACGAATTCTCTGCATTATATTCACACCACACATTGCCCTCAGACATGACATCTCCACTGCCTCCAGCCTTCTCGGGGGCAGTGGAGATGTCATATATATATATATATATATATATATATATATATATATATATATATATATATATATATATATATATATATATATATATATATATATATTTAATAGGTACCACCTCTAGAACTGTCATGGGGACCCTCATCCTCAGAGAAAAGAATAAACTTGCTTCAGGGAAAACTCAAGATTCTCCCTGACGCCGTTTATATATATATATATATATATATATATATATATATATATATATATATATATATATATATATATATATATAAGAACATAAGATCGCAGGAACACTGCAGCTGCTTGGGGATTAGCGTGGACGGTTACAAAGCATAGCTTGCTTCTACAGTGTTTTAAAAGCTGAGGTTGGAGAGTTGAAGGAGGAGGTCTTGCTTCTCCAGGAGGAGATTAGGAGGCTGAAGGTCCACCTCAATGGGCCTGGGAGAGAGTGTGAGGTGGTTGGAGATGTGGGGAATGAGGCTTCTAGCAGTGAGGTGCAGTCTGTCTCTCACTGTGAGGAGGCTGTAGGTGGGGTGGTAGCAACGGCTACCAGCAGTGAGGTGCAGCCCAGCACCTGCTACAAGTGGCGAGTTGTTCACAGTAATGGGAGGCGCATCAGAGTAAGGAAAGTTAAGAGTGCAGATCTGAAGGTAGGAAATCGCTTCTCTGTTCTCCAGGATGAATGTACTTCAGTGGCCAGTGAAGGTAAGGGTACTACTGCCCCTGCTAATGAAGGTAAGCGCATTCTTGTGGTTGGTGACTCTCAGGTAAGATATGTTGATCGTGCTTTTTGTAATAGGAATAAGAAGATGAGAGATAGAGTGTGCTTCCCTGGAGCTGGTGTTGGGGACATTGTCAACAGACTGGATAATATCATGTCAGGTAATGGGAACAAGCCCATTATCTGTCTCAGTGCTGGTGGAAATGATATTGGGAAGGGTAGGAGAGAAAAGCTGCTAGATAAGTACAGGTCAGCTATAGATTTCATTAAGTCTAAGGGAGGGATCCCAATCATATGTAGCATCTTGCCTAGAAGGGGAGTAGGAAATGAATGGTTGTCTAGGGCAATTGGTGTAAATTGCTGGCTAGACAGATACTGCAAGGAACTTGCAATCCCATTCATTGACAACTGGAACAACTTTTATGGCAAACATGATATGTATGCAAGGGATGGGGTTCATCTCTCTGGGGCAGGGGTGGTAGCACTTGCAGACTCGATTGAGAAGGCCATTGGTGAAATGCCTATGATTTTAAACTGATGGAAGATAGAGGTATGGGTGTGTGTGGGAAACAAGCAGGTTGCAACACTAGGGTTGGAAACAGTAAATGTATAAAAGGCATTCAGCATGAAGTTATAAATAAAGACAATAGAACAGGTCAGCAAACAAAGGGGGACAGCAGAGGGCAGCAAGGGACTAGCTCCCTTAAGGTTTACTATACTAATAGCAGGAGTGTTAGAAATAAGATAGATGAGCTAAGATTAATTGCAAGTGCAGGAAACATAGATATTATTGCTATAACAGAGACCTGGCTCAATCTGAAAGATAGAGAGATGCCCTCTGAATGTCACATACAAGGCTATAAATTATTCCACACTGACAGGGTCAACAGGAAAGGTGGTGGAGTAGCGATGTATGTCAGAGACAATTTAAATTGTTGTGTTAGACAAGATATTAAATTAGAAGCGTCAGCCACTGAATCTGTTTGGTTACAGCTTCTCGAGGGCCGAGAAAAACTAATTTTGGGTGTGATTTACAGGGCCCCAAATCTTGATAGGGAGTGCAGTAAACTTCTATGGGACGAAATTCGTAAGGCATCTACATACGAAAATGTTGTGCTAATGGGAGATTTCAACTATAGACAGATTGACTGGAGCAATTTGACAGGAAATGTAGAGTCGGGTGACTTTCTTGATACGATCCAGGATTGTTTTTTAAAACAGTTTGTGACAGAGCCAACTAGGGGAAATAACCTCCTTGACTTGGTTCTTGCCAGTAGGGAAACACTAATTAATAATCTTGAGGTTAATGATGAGCTTGGGGAGAGTGATCACAAATCACTCAGTTTTAACATATCATGGAATTCCCCTAATAATGGCAATCAAGTCTCCGTCCCTGACTTTCGCTTGGCTGATTTCATAGGACTGAAAAATTACTTAGGTGGGCTGAACTGGAATGACCTGACTAGGGGTCAGGTAGGTGGTGATGGTTGCCGATATGATGCTTTCCAGGGCATAGTTCTAGCTGCTCAGTCAAATTATGTTCCAAATAGGGAAATCAGATCAAACAAAAATGATCCTAAATGGATGAACAATAGATTAAAATATCTGATTGGTCAAAAGAGAGGCATATATAGGCAAATCAAAAGAGGAGAGGGGCAATTAAGAAATCGATATATTCAGTTAAAGAGAGAAATAAAAAAGGGAATTAGAAAAGCAAATAGAGATTATGAGGTTAAAGTTGCAAGAGAATCGAAGACTAACCCAAAAGGATTCTTTCAGGTATACAGAAGTAAGATCAGGGACAAGATAGGCCCACTCAAAAGTTCCTCGGGTCAGCTCACTGACAGTGATAAGGAAATGTGTAGAATTTTTAACACATACTTCCTCTCAGTTTTTACACAGGAGGATACCAGCGATATTCCAGTAATGATAAATTATGTAGAACAGGACGATAATAAACTGTGCACTATTAGGGTCACAAGTGACATGGTCCTTAGGCAAATAGATAAATTAAAACCTAACAAATCCCCAGGCCCTGATGAACTGTATGCAAGGGTTCTAAAGGAATGTAAAGAGGAGCTTAGCACACCTTTGGCTAATCTTTTCAACATATCACTACAAACTGGCATGGTGCCAGATAAGTGGAAAATGGCAAATGTGATACCTATTTTCAAAACAGGTGACAGGTCCTTAGCTTCGAACTATAGACCAATAAGCCTAACCTCCATAGTGGGAAAATTTATGGAATCAATAATTGCCGAGGCAGTTCGTAGCCACCTTGAAAAGCATAAATTAATCAACGAATCTCAGCATGGTTTTACAAAGGGGCGTTCCTGCCTTACGAATTTATTAACTTTTTTCACTAAGGTATTTGAGGAGGTAGATCATGGTAATGAATATGATATTGTGTATATGGACTTCAGTAAGGCTTTTGACAGGGTCCCACATCAGAGACTATTGAGGAAAATTAAAGCACATGGAATAGGAGGAGAAATTTTTTCCTGGATAGAGGCATGGTTGACAAATAGGCAGCAGAGAGTTTGCATAAATGGGGAGAAATCAGAGTGGGGAAGCGTCACGAGCGGTGTTCCACAGGGGTCAGTGTTGGGCCCCCTGCTGTTCACAATCTACATAAACGACATAGATGAGGGCATAAAGAGCGACATCGGCAAGTTTGCCGATGACACCAAAATAGGCCGTCGAATTCATTCTGACGAGGACATTCGAGCACTCCAGGAGGATTTGAATAGACTGATGCAGTGGTCGGAGAAGTGGCAGATGCAGTTTAATATAGACAAATGCAAAGTTCTAAATGTTGGACAGGACAATAACCATGCCACATATAAACTAAATAATGTAGATCTTAATATTACGGATTGCGAAAAAGATTTAGGAGTTCTGGTTAGCAGTAATCTGAAACCAAGACAACAGTGCATAAGTGTTCGCAATAAAGCTAATAGAATCCTTGGCTTCATGTCAAGAAGCATAAATAATAGGAGTCCTCAGGTTGTTCTTCAACTCTATACATCCTTGGTTAGGCCTCATTTAGATTATGCTGCACAGTTTTGGTCACCGTATTACAGAATGGATATAAATTCTCTGGAAAATGTACAAAGGAGGATGACAAAGATGATCCCATGTATCAGAAACCTTCCCTATGAGGATAGACTAAGGGCCCTGAAACTGCACTCTCTAGAAAGACGTAGAATTAGGGGGGATATGATTGAGGTTTATAAGTGGAAGACAGGAATAAATAAAGGGGATGTAAATAGTGTGCTGAAAATATCTAGCCTAGACAGGACTCGCAGCAATGGTTTTAAGTTGGAAAAATTCAGATTCAGGAGGGATATAGGAAAGTACTGGTTTGGTAATAGAGTTGTTGATGAGTGGAACAAACTCCCAAGTACCGTTATAGAGGCCAGAACGTTGTGTAGCTTTAAAAATAGGTTGGATAAATACATGAGTAGATGTGGGTGGGTGTGAGTTGGACCTGATAGCTTGTGCTAACAGGTCGGTTGCCGTGTTCCTCCCTTAAGTCAATGTGACCTGACCTGACTAGGTTGGGTGCATTGGCTTAAGCCGGTAGGGACTTGGACCTGCCTCGCATGGGCCAGTAGGCCTTCTGCAGTGTTCCTTCGTTCTTATGTTCTTAGAAGGCCTACTGGCCCATGCGAGGCAGGTCCAAGTCTCCTACCGGCTTAAGCCAATGCACCCAACCTAGTCAGGTCAGGTCACATTGACTTAAGGGAGGAACACGGCAACCGACCTGGTAGCACAAGCTATCAGGTCTAACTCACACCCACCCACATCTACTCATGTATTTATCCAACCTATTTTTAAAGCTACACAACGTTCTGGCCTCTATAACGGTACTTGGGAGTTTGTTCCACTCATCCACAACTCTATTACCAAACCAGTACTTTCCTATATCCTGCCTGAATCTGAATTTTTCCAACTTAAAACCATTGCTGCGAGTCCTGTCTAGGCTAGATATTTTCAGCACACTATTTACATCCCCTTTATTTATTCCTGTCTTCCATTTATACACCTCAATCATATCCCCCCTAATTCTACATCTTTCTAGAGAGTGCAGTTTCAGGGCCCTTAGTCTATCCTCATAGGGAAGGTTTCTGATACATGGGATCAACTTTGTCATCCTCCTTTGTACATTTTCCAGAGAATTTATATCCATTCTGTAATACGGTGACCAAAACTGTGCAGCATAATCTAAATGAGGCCTAACCAAGGATGTATAGAGTTGAAGAACAACCTGAGGACTCCTATTATTTATGCTTCTTGATATGAAGCCAAGGATTCTATTAGCTTTATTGAGAACACATATGCACTGTTGTCTTGGTTTCAGATTACTGCTAACCAGAACTCCTAAATCTTTTTCGCAATCCGTAATATTAAGATCTACATTATTTAGTTTATATGTGGCATGGTTATTGTCCTGTCCAACATTTAGAACTTTGCATTTGTCTATATTAAACTGCATCTGCCACTTCTCCGACCACTGCATCAGTCTATTCAAATCTTCCTGGAGTGCTCGAATGTCCTCGTCAGAATGAATTCGACGGCCTATTTTGGTGTCATCGGCAAACTTGCCGATGTCGCTCTTTATGCCCTCATCTATGTCGTTTATGTAGATTGTGAACAGCAGGGGGCCCAACACTGACCCCTGTGGAACACCGCTCGTGACACTTCCCCACTCTGATTTCTCCCCATTTATGCAAACTCTCTGCTGCCTATTTGTCAACCATGCCTCTATCCAGGAAAAAATTTCTCCTCCTATTCCATGTGCTTTAATTTTCCTCAATAGTCTCTGATGTGGGACCCTGTCAAAAGCCTTACTGAAGTCCATATACACAATATCATATTCATTACCATGATCTACCTCCTCAAATACCTTAGTGAAAAAAGTTAATAAATTCGTAAGGCAGGAACGCCCCTTTGTAAAACCATGCTGAGATTCGTTGATTAATTTATGCTTTTCAAGGTGGCTACGAACTGCCTCGGCAATTATTGATTCCATAAATTTTCCCACTATGGAGGTTAGGCTTATTGGTCTATAGTTCGAAGCTAAGGACCTGTCACCTGTTTTGAAAATAGGTGTCACATTTGCCATTTTCCACTTATCTGGCACCATGCCAGTTTGTAGTGATATGTTGAAAAGATTAGCCAAAGGTGTGCTAAGCTCCTCTTTACATTCCTTTAGAAACCTTGCATACAGTTCATCAGGGCCTGGGGATTTGTTAGGTTTTAATTTATCTATTTGCCTAAGGACCATGTCACTTGTGACCCTAATAGTGCACAGTTTATTATCGTCCTGTTCTACATAATTTATCATTACTGGAATATCGCTGGTATCCTCCTGTGTAAAAACTGAGAGGAAGTATGTGTTAAAAATTCTACACATTTCCTTATCACTGTCAGTGAGCTGACCCGAGGAACTTTTGAGTGGGCCTATCTTGTCCCTGATCTTACTTCTGTATTCCTGAAAGAATCCTTTTGGGTTAGTCTTCGATTCTCTTGCAACTTTAACCTCATAATCTCTTTTTGCTTTTCTAATTCCCTTTTTTATTTCTCTCTTTAACTGAATATATCGATTTCTCAATTGCCCCTCTCCTCTTTTGATTTGCCTATATATGCCTCTCTTTTGACCAATCAGATATTTTAATCTATTGTTCATCCATTTAGGATCATTTTTGTTTGATCTGATTTCCCTATTTGGAACATAATTTGACTGAGCAGCTAGAACTATGCCCTGGAAAGCATCATATCGGCAACCATCACCACCTACCTGACCCTTAGTCAGGTCATTCCAGTTCAGCCCACCTAAGTAATTTTTCATTCCTATGAAATCAGCCAAGCGAAAGTCAGGGACGGAGACTTGATTGCCATTATTAGGGGAATTCCATGATATATTAAAACTGAGTGATTTGTGATCACTTTCCCCAAGCTCATCATTAACCTCAAGATTATTAATTAGTGTTTCCCTACTGGCAAGAACCAAGTCAAGGAGGTTATTTCCCCTAGTTGGCTCTGTCACAAACTGTTTTAAAAAACAATCCTGGATCGTATCAAGAAAGTCACCTGACTCTAAATTTCCTGTCAAATTGCTCCAGTCAATCTGTCTATAGTTGAAATCTCCCATTAGCACAACATTTTCGTATGTGGATGCCTTACGAATTTCGTCCCATAGAAGTTTACTGCACTCCCTATCAAGATTTGGGGCCCTGTAAATCACACCCAAAATTAGTTTTTCTCAGCCCTCGAGAAGCTGTAACCAAACAGATTCAGTGGCTGACGCTTCTAATTTAATATCTTGTCTAACACAACCATTTAAATTGTCTCTGAATTACATCGCTACTCCACCACCTTTCCTGTTGACCCTGTCAGTGTGGAATAATTTATAGCCTTGTATGTGACATTCAGAGGGCATCTCTCTATCTTTCAGATTGAGCCAGGTCTCTGTTATAGCAATAATATCTATGTTTCCTGCACTTGCAATTAATCTTAGCTCATCTATGTTATTTCTTACACTCCTGCTATTAGTATAGTAAACCTTAAGGGAGCTAGTCCCTTGCTGCCCTCTGCTGTCCCCCTTTGTTTGCTGACCTGATCTATTGTCTTTATTTATAACTTCATGCTGAATGCCTTTTATACATTTACTGTTTCCAACCCAAGTGTTGCAACCTGCTTGTTTCCCACACACACCCATACCTCTATCTTCCATCAGTTTAAAATCATAGGCATTTCACCAATGGCCTTCTCAATCGAGTCTGCAAGTGCTACCACCCCAGCCCCAGAGAGATGTACCCCATCCCTTGCATACATATCATGTTTGCCATAAAAGTTGTTCCAGTTGTCAATGAATGGGATTGCAAGTTCCTTGCAGTATCTGTCTAGCCAGCAATTTACACCAATTGCCCTAGACAACCATTCATTTCCTACTCCCCTTCTAGGCAAGATGCTACATATGATTGGGATCCCTCCCTTAGACTTAACGAAATCTATAGCTGACCTGTACTTATCTAGCAGCTCTTCGCTCCTACCTTTCCCAATATCATTTCCACCAGCACTGAGACAGATAATGGGCTTGTTCCCATTACCTGACATGATATTATCCAGCCTGTTGACAATGTCCCCAACACCAGCTCCAGGGAAGCACACTCTATCTCTCATCTTCTTATTCCTATTACAAAAAGCACGGTCAATATATCTTACCTGAGAGTCACCAACCACAAGAATGCGCTTACCTCCATTAGCAGGGGCAGTAGTACCCTTACCTTCACTGGCCACTGAAGTACATTCATCCTGAAGAACAGAGAAGCGATTTCCTACCTTCAGATCTTCACTCTTAACTTTCCTTACTCTGATGCGCCTTCCATTACTGTGAACCACTCGCCACTTGTAGCAGGTGCTGGACTGCACCTCACTGCTGGTAGCCGTTGCTACCTCCCCAACTACAGCCTCCTCACAGCGAGAGACAGACTGCACCTCACTGCTAGAAGCCTCATTCCCCACAACTCCAGCCACCTCACACTCTCCTCCTGGAGAAGCAAGACCTCCTCCTTCAACTCTCCAACCACAATTTTTAAAACACTGCAGAAGCAAGCCATGCTTTGTAACCGTCCACACTAATCCCCAAAGCAGCTCAGGGTCTGTGACCTCACGTGACGACTGAAAGTACAGATGAACGCAGGAAACGCTAGGTGAACGTAGGAAACGCTACATGAACGCACGAAACTACAGATGAACACAAGGATACTCCCATGGAAATCTTTTTTTGATATATATATATATATATATATATATATATATATATATATATATATATATATATATATATATATATATATATATATATATATATATATATATATATACATGTATATATATATATATATATATATATATATATATATATATATATATATATATATATATATATATATATATATATATATATATATATATATATATATATGCAAAACAACCACTCTGAAAGAATAGAGAAATTCCAAGCGCTTTCGTGACTACTCACATTATCAAGAAACTATGAAAGTAAAGCATCCAAGGAAGCTATATAAGGGGTCTGGCCAGCACCTCAATATCAGATCCCACAACGGTTAAACACCTGACGCGCGCCGACCCAACTTGGATAGGTCCTTTGCACAACTCACCCACAAACTATTCTACCCAAGAAAATTTAAAAATTATTATTTGTCCAGTGTCATCAGCGAATTTGCTCATTTCACTAGTAATTCCCAAATCAAGGTCATTGATATATATTATAAACAACAACAGGCTTAAGACTGATCCCTGCGGAACGCCACTTGTTACAGATCCCCACTCGGATTTACCCCATTTATGCAATCTATCTGCTTCCTATCCGTGAGCCATGACTAGATCCATGACAGCACTTTTCCCCCAATACCATGATCTGCCTCTTTCTTTAACAGTCTTTGGTGCGGTACTCTAACAAAAGCCTTACTAAAATACAGATAAACGATATCGAATTCTTTATCGTGATCAACGGCCTTAAAAGCTTTACTGAAGAAAGTTGGTAAATTAGTTAGGCAGGAACGTCCCTTCGTGAATCTATGCTGAGTGTCATTAATCTAATTATGCTTATCAAGATGACTTCTTATATTATCAGCTATAATTGACTCAAATAATTTGCCTACAATTGAGGTTAGGCTTATTGTGCGGTAATTTGACGGTAACGACTTGTTCCCTGCTTTAAAAATAGGAATTACATTAGCCATCTTCCACATATCAAACACTACACCTGTTTGAAGAGATAAATTAAAAACATTAGTTAAAGGTTCACAAAGTTCCATTTTGCATTCCTTAAGAACCCTTGAAAAAAAGCTCATCGGGACCCGGCGATTTATTTTGTTTCAGTCGGTCTATTTGTTTCATAACCATTTCACTAGTGACTGTGATATTACATAATTTTTCTTCTTCAGACCCACTATAAAAATTAATTACTGGGATATTGTTAATGTCTTCCTGTGTGAAAACCGAGAGAAAATAATTAATAAAAATCGAGCACATTTCATTCTCCTTGTCAATAAGATGCCCAGAGTTATTTTTAAGGGGATCTGTCTTTTCTCTAACACTTCCTTCATACGCCCTCCCTTCAATCTGATATTTCAGATGGGGAGAAATCAGAGTGGGGAAGCGTCACGAGCGGTGTTCCACAGGGGTCAGTGTTGGGCCCCCTGCTGTTCACAATCTACATAAACGACATAGATGAGGGCATAAAGAGCGACATCGGCAAGTTTGCCGATGACACCAAAATAGGCCGTCGAATTCATTCTGACGAGGACATTCGAGCACTCCAGGAAGATTTGAATAGACTGATGCAGTGGTCGGAAAAGTGGCAGATGCAGTTTAATATAGACAAATGCAAAGTTCTAAATGTTGGACAGGACAATAACCATGCCACATATAAACTAAATAATGTAGATCTTAATATTACGGATTGCGAAAAAGATTTAGGAGTTCTGGTTAGCAGTAATCTGAAACCAAGACAACAAGGCATAAGTGTTCGCAATAAAGCTAATAGAATCCTTGGCTTCATATCAAGAAGCATAAATAATAGGAGTCCTCAGGTTGTTCTTCAACTCTATACATCCTTGGTTAGGCCTCATTTAGATTATGCTGCACAGTTTTGGTCACCGTATTACAGAATGGATATAAATTCTCTGGAAAATGTACAAAGGAGGATGACAAAGTTGATCCCATGTATCAGAAACCTTCCCTATGAGGATAGACTAAGGGCCCTGAAACTGCACTCTCTAGAAAGACGTAGAATTAGGGGGGATATGATTGAGGTGTATAAATGGAAGACAGGAATAAATAAAGGGGATGTAAATAGTGTGCTGAAAATATCTAGCCTAGACAGGACTCGCAGCAATGGTTTTAAGTTGGAAAAATTCAGATTCAGGAAGGATATAGGAAAGTACTGGTTTGGTAATAGAGTTGTGGATGAGTGGAACAAACTCCCAAATACCGTTATAGAGGCCAGAACGTTGTGTAGCTTTAAAAATAGGTTGGATAAATACATGAGTAGATGTGGGTGGGTGTGAGTTAGACCTGATAGCTTGTGCTACCAGGTCGGTTGCCGTGTTCCTCCCTTAAGTCAATGTGACCTGACCTGACTAGGTTGGGTGCATTGGCTTAAGCCGGTAGGAGACTTGGACCTGCCTTGCATGGGCCAGTAGGCCTTCTGCAGTGTTCCTTCGTTCTTATGTTCTTATGTTCTTATGTTCAGTCTATCAGTGCCTAGGCTTTTTTGTTAACCTTGTCACCATGCTCTTTTCTATGTTCACGCTTTGGCATACCATTCCAAATTTATCCACTAACATTAGCAACTTATCCTCAGAATCCCCTAATCGAAATGTGTCATCAGCAAAGAGCAGCTGTGATAACTAACTCAATGCATCAGATCTAAATTCTTTTAATCCCGCAACTCTTCCAAACACACCAACATGCATTTCTTTTTCTTTCCCATTTCTAAATATGGTAAACAATCATGATGACATCACACATTCCTAAGTCTTTCACTGGGAAATATTCCCCTGCCCCCTACACTTCCTAGTCTAGGATTCACTCTGATTAAAACTCTACAATTGCTACAATATTTCCTCTATCCAACCTATCATATGCCCTGTCTAAATCCATAAATGCAAGAAAAAAACCCTACCTTTACCTAATATAAGCATTGGTTTACGGATCCCCTACCCCGTCCTATATCTTCCTTCTCCTCTGCTGTCTTACCGCTAACTCTTGCGATAATAGCTCTACCATAAACTTCGTCTGGTTTATCCCCTTATAATTCATACACTCTCTTGACTTACTTTCCCTTATACAGAGGAACTGTACAATGTCGTTGCTAATCTTTAATACTTTCCTATCTCTTATGCACTTACACTTTTCAGACATGAAAAAATTACTAAAAGCTTTTAAAAATTGCTAGAAATTTTGAAAAACCTAATGTGCACAAGGTTACGGTCATTTAAACTTTTAAAAGAGTTTTGTGAAATGCGATCTGTTTAACAGCAATGTAACAGTTTTTCATCTTAGTTTTTCTCAAACAAACAAAAAAAAAAGGCATTCAAAATATAACTTTTGCTTAACCCAAATACAGTGGTCATTTTCAATAAAAATGTTTTTTTTTTTTTTAAGTGAAATGAGAGACTTGTTTAATAGCAGAGGCATTTAGAGCGAATTAAATAAGAATGTTATTCAACAAAATATTTCTAGCTTCAGTAACAATTTAAAACAAATTCTTAAAAGTAATGATATTATGATCCTTCTGTTGTTTTTCTATAGGCGAAACACGTATTTAATTGTCTATTTTGATTAAACTTCACAAATCAGGAAATTCTACTAGACCCATTATTAGTACAGTAGTCTCGGTATTGTGAAAATCTTTGCGATTGTATAGCACCGTGTATTTAGTGTGTAGGCTGTGTTATTAGGCTGGTCTTAGTGCCCTTATGTGTGGTGTGATTTACTCAGTGGACTGGAGTAATGCCAGTGCTGACTCCTTGTTCATAAATTGTCATTGTAACATGTAATATATAACATAAAGTCTTAAATAAAATATTATTATGTGGTCTGGGCTGCATAAAGCTATCGAAATTGTTAGTTAATATTTGGCCCTAAAATTGGATAAATCTCTACTTCTCATAATAAAAAAATAATGTTGATCGATTAAAAGACTACATGATAATAATGTAATAAAAATGATTTTCAAGAGATGGCCCGGCAGGCCAGCGGAGGTCCTCCACTTGTGGGTCATCATGTGACTAAGACCCGAGTCACGAAACACTTAGCATGTTTCCTGACAAACATTATACTATCTAACATGATAAAAGATTGTAATAAAGTTGGTAGAATTACCGACAATATGTAAAGTAAAAGGACACAAGTTCAACTAATGTGACATTTTATTGTGGCAACGTTTCGCTCTCCAGGATAAAAGATGTGAAGTTAGTTATCTTCGACGTTACGACGTTGCTTTTCCTGCTGTACTGAGCTGATGAACCAATAGAATTCCGTATAATCATTGATTTGATTAGGCTTGGCATTGTTTATTGTAAATTTTAATTTAAATAACAGGTTTTTTTTTACCTTCAGAAATTTAGCATAGCTATGGGAAATCCGTCGTCTCTTGTAATGAGTAACTTATTTAAGTAGATCTTTGAAATTAATGTTTTGAAAGACACTAAGCCACCTCAAGCCAAATGAAAAAGATAAGTTGACGACACATTGTACCTGCGGTCAATAACCAAACAATTTAGTTTCTGCCATTGAATTTACTACTGAAAATGAAGTAGATCCGTACTTCCCCTTGTTTTGATACCCATCATCCTAGATGACGTCGAGTCCTTAAATTCAATATGTATAGGAAGCCAACCAATATGGGTTTATTGTTATGACGAAAATGATCTGGAACAATATATAGTTCCAGACCATGGAGCTGAACTTTTCTCCAAGCTGAGGGACTGACCACCTCAAATACTGTTTCTTCATGTTTCACTACTACACCTGATACCTCTGTATTTCACTAAGGAAGCCTACTGTGAAGGCGAAACGTTTCAAAAAAAAAAAAAGATAGCTGACTGTTTCACTTGTGTCTTAATCATCATATTTATCGTTATTCTATCTCCTACATCGACTTACAAAATTGCAGACAATCATGAATACCCAGGTAGACGGATTGCGAATACTTCGACCGAGGGTAAGAGAACGTTCTCTTGCCCAGCTATTAGAAATGAATATAAATAAAAGAATGTTGTTGGTCTATCGTATTAAATTTATCTATTACAAAAGATAATTGATTTATATCGTAGAGAGGCCGTATTTTAAAGAACCTGGTTTATAATGACACCAAATTTCCAATAAAGAGGATTCTAATCAGCCGAATGTCGCTTATTAAAGTGCACGACTCTCTGATCACGAGTTCTATCCCCGCCAGTGGTATGGTTTGTTTTATTAAAGTGCACGACTCTCTGATCACGAGTTCTATCCCCGCCAGTGGTATGGTTTGTTTTATTAAAGTGCACTGTCATTGATCCCAGAAAAAAGTTAGACTGCAAATATCAAAACTTCTTGTTGCCTAAGAGCAACTTTTATCAATAAATTAATAATAAAAATTACTCATCAAGTTTCAAGTACACAAAGTAATCTCAAGTTGGATAAACAAGTTCAGAAAACGTAATTTATTGTAATTAATTATAAGATTGAAAAAAACTCGCAAGACGAGAGCATCAAATTTGAAAAATCGTGTGAAAGGGTTTTAGACAGGTCTATATAGCTGGGAGAGCCGAGTGTGGGAGCAGGCTGGATGGCTGGGAGAGCCGAGTGTGGGAGCCGGCTGGATGGCTGGGAGAGCAGAGTGTGGGAGCCAGCTGGATGACTGGGAGAACAGAGTGTGGGAGCCGGCTGGATGGGTGGGAGAGCAGTGTGGGAGCCGGATGGATAGCTGGCAGAGCCGAGTGTGGGAGCCGGCTGGATGGCTGGGAGAGCCGAGTGTGGGAGCCGGCTGGACGACTGGGAGAGCAGAGTGTGGGAGCCGGCTGGATGGCCGGGAGAGCAGAGTGTGGGAGCCGGCTGGATGGCTGGGAGAGCAGAGTGTGGGAGCCGGCTGGACGACTGGGAGAGCAGAGTGTAGGAGCCGGCTGGATGCCCGGGAGAGCAGAGTGTGGGAGCCGGCTGGATGGCTGGGAGAGCAGAGTGTGGGAGCCGGCTGGATGGCTGGGAGAGCAGAGTGTGGGAGCCGGCTGGATGGCTGGGAGAGCAGATTGTGGGAGCCGGCTGGATGGCTGGGAGAGCAGAGTGTGGGAGCCGGCTGGATGGCTGGGAGAGCAGAGTGTGGGAGCCGGCTGGATGGCTGGAAGAGCAGAGTGTGGGAGCCGGCTGGATGGCCGGGAGAGCTGAGTGTGGGAGCCGGCTGGATGGCTGGGAGAGCAGAGTGTGGGAGCCGGCTGGATGGCTGGGAGAGCAGAGTGTGGGAGCCGGCTGGATGGCTGGGAGAGCAGAGTGTGGGAGCCGGCTGGATGGCTGGGAGAGCAGAGTGTGGGAGCCGGCTGGATTGCTGGGAGAGCAGAGTGTGGGAGCCGGCTGGATGACTGGGAGAGCAGAGTATGGGAGCCAGCTGGATGGCTGGGAGAGCAGAGTGTGGAAGCCGGCTGGATGGCTGGGAGAGCAGAGTGTGGGAGCCCGCTGGATGGCTGGGAGAGCAGAGTGTGGAAGCCAGCTGGATGGCTGGAAGAGCAGAGTGTGTGATCCGGCTGGATGGCTGGGAGAGCCGAGTGTGGGAGCCGGCTGGAGGGCTGGGAGAGACGAGTGTGGGAGCCGGCTGGATGGCTGGGAGAGCAGAGTGTGGGAGCCCGCTGGATGGCTGGGAGAGCAGAGTGTGGAAGCCAGCTGGATGGCTGGAAGAGCAGAGTGTGTGATCCGGCTGGATGGCTGGGAGAGCCGAGTGTGGGAGCCGGCTGGAGGGCTGAGAGAGACGAGTGTGGGAGCCGGCTAGAGGGCTGGGACAGCCTAGCGTGTTAGCCGGCTGGATGGCTGGGAGAGCAGAGTGTGGGAGCCGGCTGGATGGCTGGGAGAGCAGAGTGTGGGAGCCGGCTGGATGGGTGGGAGAGCCTAGTGTGGGAGTCGGCTGGATGGCTGGGAGAGCAGAGTGTGGGAGCCGGCTGGATGGCTGGGACAGCCTAGCGTGTTAGCCGGCTGGATGGCTGGGAGAGCAGAGTGTGGGAGCCGGCTGGATGGCTGGGATAGCAGAGTGTGGGAGCCGGCTGGATGGCTGGGAGAGCAGAGTGTGGGAGCCAGCTGGATGGCTGGGAGAGCAGAGTGTGGAAGCCGGCTGGATGGCTGGGAGAGCGGAGTGTGTGACCCTCTGGATGGCTGGAAGAGCCGAGTGTGGGAGCCGGCTGGAGGGCTGGGAGAGCAGAGTGTGGGAGCCGGCTTAATGGCTGGGAGAGCAGAGTGTGGGAGCCGGCTGGATGGCTGGGAGAGCAGAGTGTGGGAGCCGGCTGGATGGCTGGGAGAGCCGAGTGTGGGAGCCGGCTGGATGGCTGGGAGAGCCGAGTGTGGGAGCCGGCTGGATGGCTGGGAGAGCCGAGTGTGGGAGCCGGCTGGATGGCTGGGAGAGCCGAGTGTGGGAGCCGGCTGGATGGCTGGGAGAGCCGAGTGTGGGAGCCGGCTGGATGGCTGGGAGCGCCTGAGTGGTGGGAGCCGGCTGGATGGCTGGGAGAGCCGAGTGTGGGAGCCGGCTGGATGGCTGGGAGAGCCGAGTGTGGGAGCCGGCTGGATGGCTGGGAGAGCCGAGTGTGGGAGCCGGCTGGATGGCTGGCTATTCATGGATCTTCACACTCAGAAAATGAATCTCTTCTCTTTTATGTTTTCACTGGAACTCTGCAAGAAGCAGACGACAGTAAGCGTGTCTCGAGGGAGACATGCGTCGGACCGGTAATATCTCTTTTATCCCGCCTCTCTCTCTCTCTCTCTCTCTCTCTCTCTCTCTCTCTCTCTCTCTCTCTCTCTCTCTCTCTCTCTCTCTCTCTCTCTCTCTCTCTCTCTCTCTCTCTCTCTCTCTCTCTCTCTCTCTCTCCCTCTCTCTCTCTCTCTCTCTCTCTCTCTCTCTCTCTCTCTCTCTCTCTCTCTCTCTCTCTCTCTCTCTCTCTCTCTCTCTCTCTCTCTCTCTCTCTCTCTCTCTCTCTCTCTCTCTCTCTCTCTCTCTCTCTCTCTCTCTCTCTCTCTCTCTCTCTCTCTCTCTCTCTCTCTCTCTCTCTCTCTCTCTCTCTCTCTCTCTCTCTCTCTCTCTCTCTCTACATAGGGTTTGACAAGGTTAGGTTGAGGATTCCTAACTTTATTGACAAGCATCTACAGGTTAAGGATTCTCTTTAACTTAGGCAAGCTAAGAGCTGTTACCTACATCAGCTCATTTGAAACATTTTTATTGTTATGAGACATACAAGTAGGGAACAGGATGAAGTTGGAGCCATCTGTGGGCCAGCATTTTCATTTGATCAACTGACTTTATCTCGTTGACATCATTATGCTGTACAAATGTGTTCCATACTGAGTCATCCTGGGTATGTATGATCTCAGATGGAGTGATGTTCTGGAGAAGGGTACAGCCAGAGTGAAGTTGCTGCTTTCTGCCCATCTTGTGGCATAAAAGCTTGTTTCACGCTGTCCTCGAAGTGGATCCAAGTGTGGTATTTTGACAATATTGGCCTTGTACATAACAGTAAGGCCACCCACATCCCTCCTATGTTGAAGGCTCTGCTGAAATGACAGATCTATCCAGGATGGGTCCAGGCGAGAGATGAGACGTCTTGCTCTGTTCTCTACTCTGTCAAGCAGTCGCAGATGAGAGGGGGGGCAGGCAAACCAAGAAAGTGGAGCATACTCAAGGTGTGAACGTACTTGTGCCTCGTACAGGATCTTGCAACCCCTACTGGCAAGCAGATGCGAGATACGGCGAAGTGCTGTAAGCTTCCTGGCTGCCTTGTTTGCAAGATTTACAACATGGTTCTTCATGGTTAGTTTGGAGTCAAATTTCACCCCAAGGATATCAACTTCTTCACCAGGTGCCAACACCCTCCCATTCATCCTTACTACTGCCCCAGCATTACCATCATGGTGCCTAGAGACGATCATCATTTGCGTTTTCTCAGGTGCAAATGTTACTTGCCATCTATTTCCCCAAGCTGATACAGCTCTCAGCTGGTGATTGATGTAGCTTAGAGCAGCTGGCATTTCTTCTCTTGGATAAGTGAATGTCAGTGTACAGTCGTCTGCATATGCATGTGATTCTGGGATGAGATGAAGAAGGTCGTTGAAGTAGACATTCCATAACAATGGACCCAGCACGCTTCCTTGTTGAACACTTGCCCCAATAGGATGTCTTGCTGATTCCGTTCCATTGAGAACTACACTAAGAGATCTACCATGAAGGTATTCACTGAGGAGACATAGCGTAGAGCCTGCAATTCCCAGTGCTTGAAGTTTTGCTATGAGGCCCTTGTGCCACACCCTGTCGAAAGCGCCAGCAATGTCCAGTGCTACCACACAGCTGACTTTGGATTCATCCAGTGACTGGTGCCACTTAGTGGAGAGGTTTAACAACAGATCAGCAGCAGAGTAACCTTTCCTGAAGCCATATTGACGATCACAAAGTAGTGAGTGGTAGTCAAAAAAACTCTGTCATTTGTCTTGAGATTATTGTCTCAAGGATCTTACCAGTGATTGACAAGAGTGACACTGGTCTGTAGTTGCTGATTTCTGCTCTGCTCTTCTTTTTGTGAACAGGGACTACATTTGCCTCTTTCCATAGAGAGGGCCATTTACACTGTACTAGGCAGTGCTGAAAGATGCGAGTTAGAGGTGCTGCTAGCTGGTCTGCACATCTTCTCAACAATCTTGATCTCAACTTGTCTGGGCCCACAGCCTTTTCTTGGTGCAGCGATTTAAGAAGGAAATGCACCTCCTCCTGCCTTATTGTCACCACTGACAGTTTTGACACAGTTCTTGCAGCTAGCCAAGGAGGGACCCTTGCTGGATCAGGAACTTGCATTTTGGTAGCAAAGTGTTCAGCAAAGAGGTCCGCTTTCTCTTGACTACTAGTAGAGGTGGTCCCATCCTGTCGATTTAGAGGTGGAATAAGTTCATCAGGCAGATAACCTTGTCTGTCCTTGACCAGGGACCACCAGGTTTTGGAGCCTACCCTATCTGATGCAAGCTTTCTTTTAGTGTCCACCTCCCATTTAGCAATGGCCCAATTTTGAACATCACCCATATGCCTACAGGCTTGCCTGTGCAAGTTCCTGTTATAGGTGGTAGGATGTCTCTTATACCTTCGCCATGCTTTGTACTTAGCAGCAGCAGCCTCTCTACAACGAAAGCCAAACCAGTGATCTGTAGGCTTCGCCACATATTGCCGGTGAGGAATGTGTTCTTGTTGTAGATTAAGGATGTGTCCAGTGAAGGCTTTCACTTGGTTGTCAACATCCCCTTGGAGAAGAGCATTCCAATCCGGTGGTGGTAGCTCAGAGCAAAGGGCTGGCCAATTACCTCTTTCCCATAGCCAGGTTGTGCGTGTGGACTCCTCACCTCGTTCTGTTGGGATCTTAAGTGTCGTAAAAACAGCCTTGTGGTCAGACGATCCAACGTAGCCGAGGGGTTGACAAGTGACTATGCCTTCTGCCAGATCACTCACTACTGGGTCAAGGGAGGAGCCAGAGATGTGAGTAGGGAAATCAACAAAGTTTCTCATGTCAAACACTGCAAGAAGGTCATCAAAGTCCCTCTGTATAAGATGCTGGTTGAGGTCACCAACAATTATAATATGTTGACAGTTGTGTTGTAGCAGAAGGGAGTCAATATTTTCCATTAGGAAGTTGATAGGGTCTGCATGTTGCCACTGAGGTCTGTACATTGCACATGCTACTACAGAGGTACTAGTGTTTATACAGAGCTTGAAGAACATCATTTCAAGATGTGTAGGGGTGGCAACATCAATGTGCTGGGCATGAACACTTTTAGAGAAGCACACAGCAACACCTCCTCCTTGCCCTTGCCTGTCTCTTCTCATCCATGAGGTGTAGCCAGCAATTCCTGCAAAATTTTCTGGAGTCCTGTCTGTCTGTCTGTCTGTCTGTCTGTCTGTATCTCTCTCTCTCTCTCTCTCTCTCTCTCTCTCTCTCTCTCTCTCTCTCTCTCTCTCTCTCTCTCTCTCTCTCTCTCTCTCTCTCTCTCTCTCTCTCTCTCTCTCTCTCTCTCTCTCTCTCTCTCTCTCTCTCTCTCTCTCTCTCTCTCTCTCTCTCTCTCTCTCTCTCTCTCTCTCTCTCTCTCTCTCTCTCTCTCTCTCTCTCTCTCTCTCTCTCTCTCTCTCTCTCTCCCTCTCTCTCTCTCTCTCTCTCTCTCTCTCTCTCTCTCTCTCTCTCTCTCTCTCTCTCTCTCTCTCTCTCTCTCTCTCTCTCTCTCTCTCTCTCTCTCTCTCTCTCTCTCTCTCGCCCTCCCTTCCTTTCTCCCCCTTCCATCCTGCCTTCCTCCCATACAGTTTTTCTACCATTTTGTCTCCTTCCCATCCTGCCTCATTCTCATCCTGCCTCTCTCTCATTCTTTCTCTTTCCTACCCTCCCTCTACCGACCTCTCTCTTCCATCCTGCCTCTCTCCCATCCTGCCTCTCTCTCCCTCTCACCCTGCCTACCTCCCTCCCTCCTTCCACAGTGACAGTCGGTAAGAGCTCAACTTACGGTCGAATTGTTCTGACAACTTTAATCGTGTCAGGATACAACCAATCATTAATACTCTCTCTCTCTGTCTCTCTCTCTCTCTCTCTCTCTCTCTCTCTCTCTCTCTCTCTCTCTCTCTCTCTCTCTCTCTCGCTCTCTTAGCTTCTCCATCTATTCCCAGCCCATTCTCCCACTACAGGAGTACAACGTTCAGAACTGAACTTTTTCCTTGTATTCTTTTGACCACCTCATTGCCAGATGTATCGCATTCTTTTCTCTTTAATTTGATTTAGTTTTGGTTAAATAAATGTCTGCGAGGGTCAAGTTCTAGCTCTTGTCACATATTTGTAGCTTTAAAAACTCACAGCGATGTCTCAATTTTGAGACGAGACGTTACTGTCCTCAGCTGTTGATGATTTCCCATGACGCACCGAAACATCGTCTCAAGTTTCCTCTCCAGGTTTTAGTAATGGGCTGGTATGATGCTTTCGCAATGTTGTTGATCGTCAAGGAATTGTATAAGATATTGTGGAGTTGACCTCCACTGCTTCCCCTCCTTCGTGTGGTGTAACATCATCCTCTGAGACTAATCTTGCTTTCTCCCCTCGTGTGTTGTAACATCATCTTCCGAGACTTCCCCTCAGCCATAGAAGTAGTCAGGTCTAAGGGAGGGATCCCTATCATATGTAGTATCTTGCCTAGAAGGGGAGTGGGCAATGAATGGATGTCTAGGGCAATTGGTATAAATTACTGGCTAGACAGGTACTGCAAGGAACTTCCAATCCCATTCATTGGTAACTGGGACAAATTCTATGGCAAGCATGATATGTATGCAAGGGATGGGGTTCATCTCACTGGGGCTGGAGTGGTTGCATTAGCCAATTCAACTGAGGGGATAATTGATGACTTGTCTAGATTACAGAGGTATGGGTGTTTGTGGGAAACACTTAGGCTGCGGTATTATGGAAACAGCAGATGTTATCAAGATACCCCAGGGATATGTTTAAAAGACAATATTCAAAATAAAGTTGCTAGTAAAGGCAAAGCAATTGATCAACAAACAAACAGACATAGTAGAGGGCAACAAGTGACTAGCTTCCTTAAGGTTTACTATACAAATAGTAGGAGTCTAAGAAATAACGTAGATGAGCTAAGATTACCTGCAAGTGCAAGTAATATAGATATTATTGCTATAACAGAGACCTGGTTTAGCTTGAAGAATAGAGAAATGCATTCTGAATGCAACATACATGGTTATAAACTGTTCCACACTGATAAGGTCAACAGGAAGGGTGGTGGAGTGGCGATGTATGTCAGAGAAAATTTAAATTGTTGTCTTAGACATGATATAAAATTAGAAACATCGGACACAGAATCTGTTTGGCTACAGTTTCTCGAGGGGAATCAAAAATAATTTTGGGTGTGATATATAGGCTCCCAAACCTTGATAGAGAGTGCAGTAAGCTGCTATGGGACGAAATTCATAAGGCATCTAAATATGAAAATGTTGTGTTAATGGGAGATATTAACTTTAGACAAATTGATTGTAACAATGTGACAGGAAATCTTGAGCCTAGTGACTTTCTTGATAAGGTTCAGGATTGCTTTTTAAAGCAGTTTGTGACAGAACCAACTAGAGGAAACAATCTGCTTGACTTGGTTCTTGCTAACAAAGAATCACTAATTAATAATCTTGAGGTTAATGATGAGCTTGGGCAAAGCAATCACAAATCACTTAGTTTTAATATAATAGGAATTACCCAGTAATTCCTATTATATTAAAGTCTCTGTCTCAGACTTCCGCTTGGCCGATTTCATGTGACTGAAAAAATACCTGGGTGGGCTAAATTGGGATTACCTGACTATGGGTCAGGTATGTGGTGTTGGTTGACTCCTGGTTGGCTGCTCAGACAACTTTTGTTCCGAGTAGGGAAATTAGATCTAACAAAAATGATCCCAAATGCATGAACAATAGATTAAAACATATCATTGGTCAAAAGAGAGGTGTATATATAGGCGTATCAAAAGAGGGGATGGGCAGTTAAGAAATCAATATATTTAATTAAAGAGAGATATAAAAAAAATAAGAAAAGCAAAAAGGGATTATGAGGCTAAGGTCGCAAGGGATTCGAAGACTAACCCAAAAAGGTTCTTTCAGGTATAGAGAAGTAAGATTAGAGACAAGATAGGCCCACTTAAGAGTAACTCAGGTCAGATCACTGACAGTGATAAGGATATGTGTGAAATTTTCAATACTTACTTCCTCTCAGTTTTTAATCAGGAAGATACTAGCGAAATTCCATAAATAATAAATTATGTAGAACAGGACGATAATAAACTTTGCACGATTGAGGTAACTAGTGACATGGTCCTCAGACAAACAGAAAAATTAAAACCTAACAAATCACCAGATAAAGAGGATCTAAGCAAACCTTTGGCTAATCTTTTCAACATATCACTACAAACTGGCATAGTGCCTGATAAGTGGAAAATGGCAAATGTAATACCTATTTACAGGGCAGGTGACAGGTCCTTAGCTTCGAACTCTAGACCAATAAGTCTTACCTTCATAGTGGGAACATTTATGGAATCAATAATTGCCGAAGCAATTCGTAGACATCTTGAAAGGCATAAATTGATAAATGAATCACAACACGGTTTACTAAAGGGCGTTCCTGTCTTACGAATTTACTAACTTTTTTCACTAAGGTGTTTGAGGAGGTAGATCATGGTAATGAATATGATATTGTGTATATGGACGTCAGTAAGGCTTTCGATAGAATTCCACATCAGAGGCTATCGAAGAAACTTAAAGGAGGAGAATTTTTTTCCTGGGTAGAGGCATGGTTGACAAATAGGCAGCAAAGAGTTTGCATAAACGGGGAGAAATCAGAATGGGGGCACGTCACAAGTGGTCTTCCGCACGGGTCAGTGTTGGACCCGTTGTTGTTCACAATTTACATAAACGACATAGATGAGGGAATAAATAGGGACATAAGCAAATCTGCTGATGACACCAAAATAGGCTGTCCAATTCATTCTAATGAGGACACTAGAGCACTCCAGGATGATTTGAATAGACTGATGCAGTGGTCGGAGAAGTGGCAGATGCAGTTTAATATAGACAAATGCAAAGTTCTAAATGTTGGACAGGACAATAACCATGCCACTTATAATCTGAACAGTGTAGATCATAATACTACTGATTGTAAAAAGGGTTTAGGAGTTCTGGTTAGCAGTAACCTGAAACCAAGACAACAGTGCATAGTTGTTCGCAATAAAGCTAACAGAATCCTTGGCTTCATACCAAGAAGTATAAATAATAGAAGTCCTCAGGTTGTTCTTCAGCTCTATATATATTTGATTAGGCCTCATTTAGATTATGCTGCACAGTTCTGGTCACCATATTACAG
Organism: Cherax quadricarinatus; assembly: GCF_038502225.1. Taxonomy (NCBI): domain Eukaryota; kingdom Metazoa; phylum Arthropoda; class Malacostraca; order Decapoda; family Parastacidae; genus Cherax; species Cherax quadricarinatus. Next base: position 13,380,053 of record NC_091293.1, on the reverse strand, counting down.
AATGGATATGAATGCACTGGAAAACGTACAGAGGGGGATGACAAAGTTGATCCCATGTATCAGAAATCTTCCTTATGAGGATAGGCTGAGGGCCCTGAATCTGCACTCTCTAGAAAGGCGTAGAATTAGGGGGGATATGGTTGAGGTGTATAAATGGAAAACAGGAATATATATAAAGGGGATGTAATTAGCTTGCTAAAAATATCCAGCCAAGACAGGACTTGCAGCAATGGTTTCTAGTTGGAAAAGTTCAGATTCAGGAAGGATGTAGGAAAGCACTGGTTTGGTAACAGAGTTGTGGATGAGTGAAACAAACTCCCGAGTACCGTAATAAAAGCTAAGGCCTTGTGTAGTTTTAAAAAGAGGTTGGATAAATACATGAGTGAGTGTGGGTGGGTGTGAGTTAGACCTGACTAGCTTGTGCTACCATGTCTGATGCCGTGCTCCTTCCTTAAGTAGAAGTGACCTGACTAGGTGATCATTGTTCTAAGCCGGGGGGTGGCATCTGTTTATCTGGAGTTTATCTGGAGAGAGTTCCGGGGGTCAACGCCCCCGCGGCCCGGTCTGTGACCAGGCCTCCTTAGGTCAGTGTCCCAGGATGCGACCCACACCAGTCGACTAACACCCAGGTACCCATTTTACTGATGGGGAACATAGACAACAGGTGGAAAGAAACACGTCCAATGTTTCTACTCTGGCTGGGAATCGAACCCAGGCCCTCACCGTGTGAAGCGAGAGCGTTAACCACCAGGCCACCAGAGCCTAGACCAGAGCATAGACCTGCTTCGCATGGGTCAGTAGGCCTGTTGCAGTGTTCCTTCTTTCTTATGTTCTTATGAGATACTTGTGCAGCCTTTGTGTATCTTCCACCGTTCTTCTTTGTACTGGACTCAAGAAGTCACTGGCTGGCGAAATGTTTCCACAGTAAAGATACCCGATTGACTCACGAAATCGTAATGATACGGTTGCAAACAAACCCTACCAAGGGCGGGTTCTATCGCCGGTTCTATCCCCCCCCCCCCCCGTGGTATTTTTTTTTTATGATACCCGATTGTTGCACAAGTGTCTCATTCATCATCATCTTCTGAGTCTACTTTCTCCAAAGATGAAAGACTTAACGTCTTATTCCATACTCACACAGCAAATTAGCCTGGCAGTAACAGCCTGGTTGGCCAGGCAGCAGTCTAGGAAATCTAGTCCCAAGCCCGACTGAGAGTGTAGAAGAACTTAAAATCATGGGCACATGTAAGAGGAAAGGTTGATGTGGGTGCTATAGTAGAAGTAGAGTGGAATGGACAGGTTTCCTTCCACAGACTGCCACTGTTTATTATTAGTCAGTACTCTTGGAGTCATCTTAGTGAAGAGGAGCAAACGTCCTCACTGGAAACATGCCACACTGCTTGTCGTTCCAGAGTAACTGGGCGAAGAAACTTAAAATATGACAGTGTTCGACTTTATTAGTCTATCCTCAGTTATATATACATATATACATGCGCACTGGGATAGCCTTGCAAATTTTTCAAGCATACCAGCTCCTCCCAGAGATAACAAACACTCCTATTGGGACAGTCCCATCGTAGGAAAAAAAAAATCACCCAAACAACGCTCATCAATGTCTCAGGAAAAGACAAAACTCCTCTCCTAGCAGTGAAGGTACCATTTTCTGGAGATTCTCTTTTGACTGTCCCTAATTCCTCAGGCCATTCGAATTGGTGTAGGTCTTCGCTTAGCCGCCTCCATACTCATTGAACACAGGTACACCCGTGGCAGGGCGTTAACTGATCAATTTGGGCTACATAGTTTCGTCTGTCATATATCAGAAGGGAAGTATACGAGGCACAAAGAGGTCAGTAACATCATCAAGTGATGACTCATCACAGCCCGTTGCCCAGCACAACGAGAACCTCAAGTACTGAGGCTCGAAAGCAGCCAAAAGTACCCGGATGCGCTTACCATTCCACCCTGTGAAAATGGTATCCAGACTTTGTGGTCTTTTACCTGTACGTCTACACTGGCTGACACCTACCTACAGTACTGTGAAGGTGAAGGGGGTGGTGCTGCCAGTTACAGGGAGACCCAGAGAATCAATAAATATTGTGGGCTGGAACCATGCTATAACTTCATCTGAATAGGATCGGAGACCCTCGGAGCGTTAGGTAAGTGTACTCTCAGATTTCTTGAAGAGCTGGGTGACAAACTCATCACAGAAACCTAGGACCTCAGAGTGACCAGCTTTCCATTCCAGAGACTCCGTGTTGCGATCCAGAGAGGACATGTCTACAGCATTCTGGGAACACGACCCCATGGTGGGGCGCTGGATGAAGTGTTGAAGATGTTGGCTCTGTAATGCTATACATGTTGTTCTTCCCAATACATTTCTTAAATGAGTTTGTTACTTAAATAAAGTTCAGTGACATAGGAAAAGAAAATACTCAAACAACTCAGGGAAGAAACCTCCAGATTTTTCCTGAGGAACGATTATTCTCATTTTTCCGAGGCTGTGGGCCCTAAGTCAGCACTATAGATGGTACTTTCCTTTATATGTTAATATATATTACGAAAGCAGGTACACAAATAAAGGCCTGTTGTACATGACCATAAATCAAGTCTCTAGATACGGTACAATCCAAGTAAATAAAGACAAACCCAAGAGGGTAGTTTTTCAGCACATTTACAGTCCCTTCATAATATTAATTTACAGTATGTACAAAGTGTATATTATCAGCATAGTAATAATAAGCGGGTGAGCAAAGAGTCTCTACATTTGATTTTATACTTCAGGATAGACCAGTGAGTATGAGTGTATTCGACCAGCATTAGTCATGCGTCGAGTATGCAACATTTTAATTCGAAGTGTGGCACACAGTCATTGTGGCAGGTCCTCTCGACCAGCGAACTAGCAATTAAGACTGCAGCAGTTCTGGGATCCCACTACCATGCTAATTACTGGTTCAAAATAACCAATTACATGGAAACACTCCGCAAAGTGACGTCTATAATACACCGAGCAGGATTAGTAGACCACCAGCTTCTCTGGTCTTGTCCACTATGCTTACAGTGGCTCTCACATGTACCATTCTAATCATGCTATTTTCTCTCTGTACACAGTGTACATAAATGAAGTGAAGGAATACACGGGTAAAGAATCTACTCCTGCTTGTTTGCATTTGCCCTCGTTTGCCCTGCTAAGTTTGTTTGCTTGCTGACTTATTTACGACCAAGAGGTACAGGTCATTTGACTACCAACTGTGTTCGTAATAGGGTTTGAAGAGAACAGCGAATAAAAGCAGTATGACCCCTGATAAATTTCTCTAACCTGACCACCAGTTTGGGTGATCTAGAGCAGTGGTTTTCAACCGCTGGTCCACGGACCGGTGCCGGTCCGCAAAAATTTTCTGCCGATCCGTAACAAAGTTATTGCCGGGGCCTCAGTCATGAGCGAGACAGCACAGCCTGCGACGACGAGCGAGATAGCACAGCCTGCGACGACGAGCGAGATAGCACAGCCTGCGACGACGAGTAAAGATACACACGTCGTTTAGCGTTTAGTCAGTTTTGTGTCGAAAACACGTATTAGTCACTTCCCGCATGTATTGTATTGTGGTACAGTCACACTTTTCTATAGCGGACACTGGTGAAGATGCAATAACTGTCCGTTATGGAGGCGTTGGTATATAAAAAACTGTTCAGATGAAACATTTATATACAATGAACATCTGAACATTATCCGAACAATTTTTTATATACCAAGGCCTCTATAACGGACACTTATTGCGTCTCCACCAATGTCCGCTATAGAGAAGTTTCACTGTATTTCGAAAAGCAAATTATGTCTTGTGTCGCTGTGTTGTAGAATTTGAAACCCTACAAAATAGAGACAAAAAAAGTCAAACAGCTAAACCTTGTAACTTTCTTTAAAAGCAAAAACAACAGTCATGAGAAAAGTAGTGACAACAGCGAAAGTAAGACAAGCACGAATGTTGCAAGTTTAGAAGAGACAAGAAAAGGAAATTTTGTTAGGCATTACGATACGGAGTACTTAAAGTTGGGTTTGACTGTAGCCGCTAGCAGTGAACCATCGTCATGGTCAGTGTGTGTAATATGTTCCGAAATTCTATCAAATGACGCCTTGAAATCTTCCAAAATTGCTCGTCATGGGCGTTCCAAGCCTAGCGATCTTACACATAAGCCACTGGATTTTTTTTTTTTTGAAAGATTACACAAACAGATGAAAAGTCAGAAAATTCGAATGGAGGAGATGACAACTAGTGACAAGTCGCTGCTTAAAGCGTCTTATATACTTGTTCCTCGAATATCTAAAGCGAAAAACGCGTTCGCTATTGGTGAATAGTTAATAAAGTCTTGCATCGTAGATGTCGCTAGGGAAATTTTGGATTCTCAAGCCGCTCAAGAACCAGAGGCTACACCACTTTCGGAAAACACCATTCAGTGGAGAATTGTTGACATTGGCACAGATATTGAAGATCAAGCTGTAGAGGATATAAAGAAATCGAAATGTTTCGCGATTCAGCTTGATGAATCAACTGATGTGCGTGATAATTCTATTCTACTTTGCTTTATGAGGTATATGAAGATGAAGACTTACCTGGATGGACCACGAGTTCAGAGATATTTAGTGCCCTTGATGAGTATTTTCAAGCGCAGGGTTGAGACCGGAGCAAATGCGTCGGAGTGTGTACGGATGGTGTTGCGAGCATGACTGGACATCGCTCAGGTTTAGTTGCGAAAATAAAGGACGTTGCTCATCCATAAATTTTGTCCATTCACTGTGTGATCCACCGGGAGAACTTAGCTGCAAAGAAGCTTCCTACTGAACTAAACGCTGTGATGAATGACGCGTTGAAGATCATAAATGAAATCCGTAGTCGAGTTATGAACTCTAGGTTGTTCACAAAACTGTGTGAGAGTATGGACTCGCCACACCAACATCTCCACGCAGAAGTCAGTCAGGTGGCTATCGAGAGGAAAGGTTCTTTCACGCCTTGTCGAACTGAGTGAAGAAGTAAAGCAGTTTCTTCGAGAGCGAAACTCTGCCTTAGTAGATGAAGAATGGATGACTACGTTTGCATATATGGCAAACATATTTAGCCTCCTCAGCGAACTTAATATTTCTCCTCAGGGGTCGAATCGAATCGAATCGAAGACGACGAGAGCTGTCGTGAGATGGGAAGGAAGAAGGATAAGGAAGGATGGAAATAACTGGAAAAGGATGGGAAGGAGGGGAAGAGGAGGAATCAAGGCAAGTGGCCCAAACCACTTTGGGACATGTGGTACCGAAGTACTAGAGGCGTAGATGGAGAGGCTTGAATGATGTTACTTGGCTCTCTAGGAGAGGATGGCGAAGGCAGCGGCAGGAGCTGAGAGTGTCAGTAGGCAGCAAGCAGGATGATTTAGTTATTCTCTTGATCCGGTTGTCAATGCTTTGAATTTTGTTTTAGAGAGTTGTGTCACACATATGGGAGAGCTGTAGAAGAGTTCGTTGGTTTGGAGTTGGTGGATTATCTGGTTGACGGTAGGGAATGGCTTTTCGTCGGTGGTGTACGTTGCAGTGTTGCCTTGGAGATGTTGGATAAGTTCTAGGCGAGTCATTGGGCTGGGGTATTGTGTCGTGGTGAAGAACATGAGTCCTTTGTGTTTAACCCATAGTGTTCCAGGTAATCGACGTGAGATCGAGAAGGCGGTGGTGGAGTTGGGGAAGGTGGTGCTGATGGCGGAGGTAGGGTGTTGAGTGGTGTTGAAGGTGGAATTGAAGATTCGTTGTCATCTTCAATAGACGAATAGGAAGATGTTTCTGGTGGCAAGGTTTCTGATTGGTTGGATTCAGTGAGGTGTGGTGGCGGTGGAGGCTTCTAATTGGACGTTGTTGGAATGACGTCACTAGTTGGTGGTGGTGATGGAGCTTCTGCAGCAGAGGTGGTGATTAAGTCCTTGGTGAATTTGAGAATTTCTTCAGAAGGTGGAGATGCTGGAAATGTAAATGATGGCATGTTATTTAATGCAAATAACTCGTTGATGGTAGAGTTAAAGGATCCAGGTACAGCCATGTTCTGCATGTGAGCGTATAGTAGACAATAGTGGATCTTCGTTACGTCACATGTTGGAGGAATGATGGTGATGGAGGCGGGCTGCGTAGATGCTTGAAGTAATTTTGTAGTGTCTGCTTGCAACTTTGCAATTGTGGCATACGTTGGTGTGTTGTTGGAAATTTTTTTCTTTGCTGCATCTTGTGTTTTCTTCATAATATCCTTTCTAGTGGGACATTTTGCTGCCAGTGTATGGTGATCATTACTTTTGCAGTTTAAACATGCTGGTTGCGTTGGAGCAGCAGCAGTACAGGAACTGAAGGTGTGTCCCTCACTACCACATGTAGTGCAGAACTTCTTGTCTTTTACTGGACATGCTTTGGTGGTGTGAAGATAAGAACAGCAGTTCCAGCAATGTTGGATGTAGTGGTATCTCTCTGCTTTTATGTAGGTGGGACTGATGTAGTAGTAGTAAACAGCAAGACCTTCGTTCAGAGCAGTGGCAGCCATGTTCACGTCGGTAAAGGTGACCTTGAGCATAGACGATGCATTCGGGATTTTGGTAATACTGTCAACAGTAGCCCGAGTATTTTGAGTTTCAGTAGATGACTTGAGTTCAGCAATTGGTTGAGAAGTCAGAATCTTATCCAGTTTTTTCAGGAATACTGATGGGGATGCCCGGGTGTTGTGCATGTGTCTTAATTTCATCTTGTCGGTATTATATACAATTCTTGTACTACTACTACTACTACTACTACTACCACCACCTCTTCCTGCCTATATATAGCCGTCCTGCTCCACCTCTGGTTAGTGTGACTTTGTCAATGGTCCAAGTCGGACCGAAACGTCGTCGTAAGCTTCTCTCTTTTATGTGCGGGTTATTTGTGTATCGTTCCAGTCACGGTATTGTGCCTTTTTGTTATTTGTGTACTGATTTCCTTGCCCTGAGGGCAAGAGAAGATATAACAGTAAACTCTTTAGCAGTAAGAGTAGTGGTGGCTTCTGTAGTGAGTAACTTCTCTGCTTCAGCATCATCTTAACACACAACAACGAATGCTTCTTTGAATGACAGAATAGCGTTCAATTTCACATGCAATGCTCCCTGCACAACAGTTGCAAGAGCAAGCTTCGTTGAATCATCAACGGTACCACTGTTTGGCTTGATCTTTACACGATTTGCGTAGCTCATCGTGCAAGTCAAGGTGAAGACAACGCTGGTAAAGGTTCCCCTCCCCAACGGGAATCGTAGGGAGACTGAGTAAGTAAGGAGAGTTGCTATGACCTGCCGAGGTGAGAGTCAAATATTTTTACGTGTTCAAAAAGAAGAAGGTGTTTTGGGATAATTTTTGGTTACTGCTGACATCAATAGAAAAGACATCTTCAGTATAATAAGTCAACATTTAAGGGCGTTAACCGAAAGCTTTAATGATTATTAACCTGCGAATGAAGAACCTGGTAAAGGCAACCTCTGGATTAATAATCCCTCCATGGACGATATGAACTCATGCGCTCTTATTACTCATAAAAAAGAAAACCTGGTCGAGTTGTCTTCTGATGTCACTCTGGTGTCCAAACAAAAAATACAATCATTGTCTCAGTTTTGGATATCAATGGAAAAAGAACGTCCATCTCTCAGTTATAGGGCTATTAAGTTTTTGGTCGTATTTTCGACTACTTATTTGTGTGAGAAGACTTTTCCAGCCATGTCAGTGATAAAAACCAGAGAAACCGAATGTATGTCAATACAGCTCTTCATCTTTCAGAAACAACGCAGGAGCCACGGCTGGAGCCACGGCTGGAGCCACGGCTGGAGCCACGGTTATCAAATATTCTAGGAAAGAAGATGCAACAGAGTTCCCAATATTTTTGCTTGAATTAAATAACAATAAAAATTTGAATTAAATATTGTTTTCTCAAAAGTTCAAGACGTTCTATTATTAAATATTATTAGCATTTTTGTTTACTGTTCGGTTTCTGACTATTATAAGTAGCTAAAGAATAATGGTCATTAATTCTGCCTTAGCGGTCCACGAAGTATTTCTCCCATTTTTACAGGTCCGCAGGTGTCGAAAAGTTGAAAACCACTGATCTTGAGAACCCACAAATGAATGTGTGGTGAACGCCACCTAAGGTAACGACACAACGTCTTAGCTTCTATGACGGTACGCGGGAGTTTCTTCCACTCATCCACAACTCTATTACTAAACCAGTGCTTTCTTATATCCTTCCTGAATCTGAACTTTTCCAACTTAAAACCATTGCTGCGAGTCCTGTCTTGGGTAGATATTTTTAGTATGCTATTTACATCCCTTTTATTTATTCATGTTTTCCTTTTATACACCTCAATCATATCTCCCCTAATTCTACACCTTTCTAGAGAGTGCAGATTCAGGGCCCTCAGTCTATCCACATAGGGGAGATTTCTGATACATGGGATCAACTTTGTCATCCTCTTTTGTACGTTTTCCAATCCATATATATCTATTCTGTAATACTGTGACCAAAACTGAGCAGCATAATCTAAATGAGGCTTAACCAAAGATATTAAGAGTTGAAGAACATCCTGAGGATTCTTATTATTTATGCTCCTTGATATGAAACCAAGAATTCTGTTCACTTTAGTGCGAATACTTATGCACTGTTGTCTTGGTTTTAGATTACTGGTGACCAGAACTCCTAGATCCTTTTTCCAATTAGTAATATTAAGATCTACATTATTTAGTTCATACGTGGCATGCTATTTTCTTGTCCAATGTTTAGAACTTTGCATTTGTTAATATTAAACCACATCTGCCACTTCTCTGACCACTGCATCAGTCTATTCAAATCTTCCTGGAGTGCTCTAATGTCCTCATCAGAATCAGTTAGGTGGCCTATTTTGGTGTCATCGACAAACTTGCTTATGTCGCTATTTATTCCTTCATCAATGTCGTTTATATAAATCGTGAACAACAAAAGGCCCAACACTGACCCCTGTAGAACACCGCTCGTGATGCGCCCCCACTCTCTGCTGCCTATCTGTCGACCATGCCTCTACCCAGGAAAAAAATTTTCCTCCTGTTCCTTGTGTCTTAATTTTTCTCAGTTGCCTCTGATGTGGAACTTTATCAGAAGCCTTACTGAAGTCAATATATACAATATCATATTCATTGCTATGATCAACCTCCTCAAACACCATCTTGAAAAATGCTCTTCTTGCCGAATAAGGCAAGCGAAAATTTGTGCATGTAATAATTTCGCAAAAATCATTCCGAACCTAACGAGAAAATATATTTCATTGTGTTTGTTTATTATTAAATAATTGCAAACTTATCTAAAATATATTTAGTAGGATTGGGCTAAATTAAATTGCGCTTGTTATAATAAGGTTAGGTAGGTTTTATAAGGTTCTTTTGGTACAAAATTATTAATTTTTACATTAACATAAATGAAAAAATGAATCTTTAAATGTATAAGAGAAAATTTTAGAAAAGACTTAATTTTAAATGAGGTCTTGCTAATTGACTAATTTCACCTATTCGGCACGACATAAATATATATATATATATATATATATATATATATATATATATATATATATATATATATATATATATATATATATATATATATATATATATATATATATATATATATATATATATATATATATATATATATATGTATATATAGAAACAAAGGAATCATAATACAATCATTTATTGACAACGTCTCGCCCTCACAGTGACTTTTATCAAGTCAAACACATTCTGTTTGTGTCTATTTCCAGGTGTTGGTATTTTTTTTTCCATTTCACTCCATCTGTAGCATGGGCTCTCAGAATCATGTCATGCATTTATACAACTCTCTGTAACTTCATATGTAGATTTCCTGAATGAAGCTTATCATGAGAATATCATTTTTACAAGGATTTACGCTATACACAGAGGTATGTATGTTTCTATCAGTGTATATGCACTGATATTCGTGTATCTCTCAGTATATATACAGGGTGTTTCAAAATTGATGGACCCGATTTGAAATATATACTACTCTGAAATTGGGTCCATCATTTCGAAACAGAATACACAGCGGAAGATGTGTGTCCTTCAGAGTATATATACTGAGAATTTGTTTTAAATCCAAATGTTACGGATTGAAAAAACATTTTTGACCGGCGGTGTACAGGCGGCACGCAGCCTTAATGGTTCTCGCGTAGTAAATAGATTTTAAAACCAATTAGCTAATGAGAGTATTTTTTTTCTTTCACTGACCTCCTCCTTCATGTTGGAAGTTATAGGGCCACTGACAGCTTGCACTGTATCGAGCCTTTAAACCCTGGCTCACTCTGACTTTCACTGCAACACTGGTATACACTACCGATGAGACGAAGAATTATGACACATTTGAAATATTTGGGTATATTTATTCGAAGACGTTTTGCCAACCAGTGTTTTTTTTTTTTCATTCAATGCCGGCGAAATGTCTTCAGATAAAGATGCCAAGGTGTTCCACATTCCTCTGATTTCTCAGGAATTCCCAAACATCTCACGCTGTGGTGTCGCCTCACACTTGTTCATATTTATACAGAATTATGTTTTTCCACTAGAGAAATTACCTTATATTTTCGCATAAATATTTACATTACGTAAATGCAGCTCATTACTTATATTAACGGAACGTTAAGCTTTAATAATGTCATTGGTCGACATTCAGTCTGGTCCTGGGCTCAAATTTTTTAATGATTCGTTCCGTTAGTGGCTCAGTGAATTCCCAACGTCCCATGATGAATAATGAATAATGATGTTGTAGTTAACTAACTAGTACTGACTCGTATTAACTCTTCATTGGTCGTAGAATGGTAGGTGAGTGAGTGGGACACAGTGACAGGTAGCTTCACTGCAGCTGAGATTCTCTGCTTCTTTATAAAATAGGTTGGATAGTTACGTGAGTGGGAATGGGAGGAGTGTGAGTATGACTTGTCTAGTATGGGCCAGTAGGATCATCCTGGCAAGAACCGGTTGTTCCCACTTATCCATATTTCGTTGCCAAACTGACCTTTAGTGTGGGTCTCTGTGAAGGCTGCAAACATCGCATTTGACTCCTCTAGAAGTCCACTGATAAAAGGTATTGTGTTGTTGGTGGATGGTTTAAGGTCCTGTATATTAGCAAATATAAACGTGGTTGTATTTTGTGTTTGTTAGGGGGATTTTGTTATTGGCATCAGTAGTTGTGATCCTGGAGGGCCATCGGGGGAGGGGGCCACTGGCTGTGTGTCCAGTCCAACAAGGCTCCAAGGTTGTGGCCTATTTTTGCTATTTCCTTTCATTTTCTTGTTTTTGTTTCCTGCCACTAAAAGAATCACTTGAAGTGGGGTTGTCATAACTACTATTGTTTGTCTTGTGAGGTCTGTACCTCCTGGTCCCTTTTAGATGGTATGCAGGGCAGCTGGTGTTGTAGCACTGTGTTTGGAGGACCGAAGAGTGGCACATTTCTGGGTGAAAGAATTTACAGGAGGGAGAACGACGCACTCCTTTAGACAGGCTGTCACGACATTTTTTGGGATGCTCAAAGTTGCATTTCCCATTTGTTTATCCTGATATTCCATGCTTACAGATGCCCCAAACATAGAATTTGTACAATTTCGCTTTTGGTTGGGTAGAATTTATGGTAGGTGTGTTCTCAATTAGTGCAGTTTCTAGGACTGCACTATAATCCTCAATATCCAAGCCAGGGCCACCCCGTCCAGCTTCCGGGAACTACTTTCCCCACAAGAAGAAGAAGACTCCTCTCCTACACTTGTAATGTGGGCTATGATCTTGTGCAATGATGGTTGTATATTTAAGGTTTTAGAGGTGACTGTGGTAGAGTTCCCAGCAGAGTTTGGACTGGCACTAAGGCTGGGGACTGAGTCTGAGTCAGCACTGGGGCTGGGGGCTGAGCCTGGGCCAGCACCAGTGCTGTGTGCAGTAGTGCTAGGACTGGGAGATGGGTCTGGGTTAGCACTATGTGTGTGAAGTTGCGTTAACTGATGTTTTTTGTTTCCTGTGTTTTTTCAGTGATTGATTATATAGTTTCGAGTCATATGTTGTGGTATGGGTATTCTGCATTTTTTGGTTCACTCCTCCTATCTCTTCCTCCCATGTTTTATATATCTTTTGTAATCTGTCCAAGAGTTGATCTTTATTTTCATGAATATTTTTTACTATTTATTACCCTCATCAGTACCTTTCTGATACTTGCCCAAAGTTATATATCTTTATTGCACAACCAGAAGTGCCTTGCTAGTTTGAGGTCATTTTTTGAGGCAGTATTTATTCTTGCACAAGAGATATGATGCTTGGAAAAGCACAGGTTGCATATGTTCCTGGATTTCCTGTAAAGGATTTTTTACATGTCCCACAGGTATGCTGTACTGACATCCTGCCTGTATCCTACCTCACTCTGTATGCCACGAAAAAAAATGATTTCCAGTTTACCTTTCTCTGCACTGGTGACACTGGTACACTAAGAGAAAACACCGTAAGTGCCTGGGGCCCAAGATTCTTCAACAGCCTCCCACCATGAATAAGGGGAATTACCGATAGACCCCTGGCTGCCTTCAGGAGGGAGCTGGACAGATACTAAAAGTCAGTGCCGGATCATCTAGGCTGAGGTTCGTACGTTGGACTACGTGCAGCCAGCAGTAACAGCCTGGTTGATCAGGCTCTGATCCACCGGAAGGCCTGGTCGTGGGCCGGGCCGCGGGGATGTTGATCCCTGGGATACACTCCAGGTTGACTCCAGGTAGCGTGGAACAGTAGGACCATCCAAGCATGGAACAGTGGGACCATCCTAGCATGGGACAGTAGGACCATCCAGCATGGAACAGTAGAACCATCCTAGCATGGGACAGTAAGACTATCCTAGCATAGAACAGTAGGACCATTCTAGCATGAGACAGTCGAACCATCCTTGGATGGGACAGTAAGACCATCCTAGCATGGAACAGTACGACTATCCTAGCATGGGATAGTAGCATCACCCTAGCATGGGACAGTAGTATCATCCTATCATGGAACAGTAGTACTATCCTAGCATGGGACAGCAGGACCATCCTAGCATGGGACAGTAAGACCTGGCTAGCATGACAGTACAACCATCCTAGCAAGGAACAATAAAGATAAAGATAAAGATTTATTTCTTTGTAAAAATTACAGTGTGTAATTACCAGTTGTGGGTCGGCTCCGTTAATCCTCTAACCGCTAATTAGAGGAACTAAATTTTTGTTTAATGGATTAGCATTTCCTCTAACTTTGGAAACCGTTAGCAGACCAAATAGCATCTGCTAAATAAAGTTCCGCTAACTTTGAGTCCGCTAAAAAAAATCATACATTGTTGGTACTCGCAGGGTTGCCAGATTGTCCATTTTATTGCATTTTTTTAGAAATTTGGCCATTTTTACAAATATTTCAGATCATAGGCATTATTTACTTTGTTTAATATTGTTATCACATTGTAAGGCTACCTGTTGGTATCCCTTGACGAGGCGTTTGGTTGGCGGTGACGCCGCTTGATGCCAATGATTGTTACTGAAAAATGTTTGCTCGATGACGTCATAAAGATTCTTTAGTAGGTGGGTTATAGTTTGTTACTGTGACTCCCTCAGTAACACCTAGCACGCTTGAGCTTCCTTCTGTACTTGTATAAAACAAGTACACAAAGCTCCCGCTCGCTATTGTTGCTATAAATTTGATCCAGTTTTGTTGATAAATACCACCAAACACGCTGCAGCTTCGTTTTGTACTCGTATAAAACATGTAAGCAACAGCCATACCGGCTTGGGTCTATGTCTGTTTTGATCGTCTCTAGTTAGTTACAGCGTAGACTTTGTGTTGCAAGTGTTGTTCTGTTGTGTGATACCAGATATTTGCTGATCTTTACTGAAAGTTCTATATCATAATCTTTGATACTGGAATATTTTACATAAATTTTACCCACATTGTGATACAGTACAAGTTATATATGTTCAATTTCGTAGGAATGTTGATTAAGTGATTTTAGGATAATTATTGAATATTTTTTTTTTAATGTTTATAAACTCGATCTTTATCTTTCTTATATTTTTGCTATTTTTCCTTAACCAGACTGTCGTTTGTTGTGCCAGATTAGTATTTGTATTAATATAATTCGTTTTTAGTTTCTTCATTTTCTGAATTGAGATATTTTTTTTTTCAAGCCCTTTAAAATGCCTAAGTACAAAAGTGATAATAGAGGTGGAAGAAAATATAAAAAAAGAGTGGGAAGTAAAATATTTGTGGGTGAAATGTACTCCCAAAATGCTACAAATGGACAACATCAAAACCATTTACGACTCGACTGCAGAAAAAGAACAAGATATTCATAATCTTGAAGAAGTACTGTCAGTTTAACAGCTGCATTTCACTGTACGGTATTTTAAGTTTAATTAAAAGTATTTTTGGTAATGCGTAATCGAATATATATGCATAATTTATGTACACTTAATTGTTGATATATTAATTCACGATTTCAATAATTTTTATCTTTGAGCATATTTTGGGCCTAATACTTTTCCAAAGTGCTCATTTTTAGCCATATTTTCCTTAAATTTTGGCTATAAGCTGTTGTGTTCATCTGGTATGGAATATTAACATTATCTGGATGAACCTCATAAGGTACATACCAGTAATTGGTAACAAAGATAATTATTCTTTATCAAGGTTACAGAGACATGTAGGAATTTTAGAACATCCTAGGTCGCAAAAAATGTCCCCCTTCGATACCTACCCCACTCATATCTCCACAAGTCACTCTGGACCCATATTAATCTCAAATGAAATATACATCACCAGGAATTCTGATAAAACATTAATATAAATATGTGGACTGTACATTAAATTTAAAAAATGACTACATATATATTGAAGGAGAATTTATCTTAATACCACTCACCAATTTGTCTGGAGATTACTTGGTGTGTCACCCAAACCCCTGTCAAAATTATGAAGAAAATACTGGCCAGAATTTCAACATAAAATATAGACATGACTTAGCTCGGGTTCCCTGATTGTCCTGTCCACTCGCCTTCCCAAGTTCTGCAGGACTGCATTTCCAACAATTTCTGCTCCTATTTGGGAGGTTTCAACCACAATTTAACCTCCAGAGTGACGAAATTTATGCACATTTCACTAGCGTGCCTTTGCCCAGTTCAAAACAATGGCGTCTCTCCCAAGCGACGCTAACCCACCGTCGCTGGTTCATTTTTCTATTTACAAATTAATTTTTATTACTACAATGTATTTCACTAATTTACATACAAAATGCACTGCATTTTCGGCAAATGTACAGTATTTTCCACACTGCGGCCGAGCGGAGTTCGTTGCTAAATGACTCAAGTTGCTCCTTCCTCTAGGAGATGATTCCAGCCAGTTCTGGCTTGAGTGGCTGTTCTCCTAGTAGGCCTTACTACAATTTCATCTTTTTGCATCGCTTGGTCAACACTATTTTCAATATCACTCGTGTCACTTTCCCTTAGATTTTCATTTACATTTGATTGAATACCATTTAATTCCAAGGAAATCAATTTATTAATCATGCATAAACTTTCCTGGCCACGACACAATACTTTGACATTCCGGACAACACCTTGTGCATCTGGATAAAATGTCAATTCTTTGCCCAAAGGCCACAGTGTTCGATGCTGTTCAGTATCAATTAATACAATGTTCTGTTGATTTACTGCCTCTGTCACACAATAAAAGTGTTCACATTGTGTAAGAAGATATTCCTTATGCCACACATTAGACCAATGATCAGTTACTTTATTTAACATCTTAAATTTATCACACAACACTGCCGCATCATTGTAATCTTCATCACTTTCTTCCAGATTATCTCTATAGACAGGGACAGCTTCCAATTTCCCTCCACATATTAGGTGAGAAGGTGTTAATACATCTGCATCAGGTGTATCACTCATGTACGAGAGAGGCCTATTATTTATCCGATTCTCCGCCTCCACTAACACTGCACGGAATTCTTCCCAATTAATTCTCTTCCGGTGTAGTACTTTACGGAGACACCTCTTCACTGTGCCTATCAGTCTTTTGTACGGCCCCCCCTGCCAAGGGGCTCTAGGAGTAATAAACTTCCAGGTACACCCTCGCTGGGTTAGCAGAGACTGAACATTGTTACTCTTATTTAATTCTGTCAAATGTTGAACACCCGCTTCAAAATTAGTGGTATTATCCGAAATCATCAATCTTGGACAGGATCTCCTAGCTGCAAATTTTCGAAACAGCTGTATAAGCTGTTCTGCAGACAAGTCTGAGCCACTTCTCAATGAACTGCCATAGTAGCAGTACAAGTGAACAAGCATACATACGCTTTCAGTTGAACACCATCTGAAGTACCTGTTAAAATGATTGGACCACTATAGTCTACACCTGTTACATCAAATGGTTTCACTAATTGTACACGCTCCTTTGGCACTGGTGGAGGACCTGGGTACATATAGAATCTGGCATCCACGTGGCAACATATTACACAAGATTTAATAACCCTTTTTACACTTTGCCATCCTTGTGGAATCCAGAAAGTTTTCCTAATACAATTTAAGGTATCTTGTACCCCACCATGCATTACATTTTTATGGGCATTTAAAACAATTAAAATTGTTAGATGATGAGTTTTGGGCAGTAAGATAGGGTGTTTAGCATAATCACCCAATTCAGCATTTTGTAACCTACCTCTGCACTAATTACATTGTTCTCTAAATACAGCCCCAATTTCTCTATTATGGAACCTTCCACAATTTTTCTTTCCATCATCAGTTTAATCTCATTTCCATAGATTTCTTCTTGTACCCTCTTTATCCAATATTCAAGAGAATGTGAAAACTTATATGAGATATTCATCTTGTTTAGAAATTTAAACACCACCTTAGTTACATTGATTAGTTTGGGTAAAGAAGAATATCTATTTATATCAATGGCTAAGGAAGGACAAATTATTGGAGCGGTGGTCACAG
Organism: Cherax quadricarinatus; assembly: GCF_038502225.1. Lineage (NCBI taxonomy): Eukaryota > Metazoa > Arthropoda > Malacostraca > Decapoda > Parastacidae > Cherax > Cherax quadricarinatus. The sequence continues at coordinate 13,363,001 of NC_091293.1, read as the reverse complement.
TAATTTCAACAGGAGCAATATACGCCTTTTGTACAGGCCAATTAACTTTGTTGACCAGCCAGCTCGGTCCTTTAAACCATGATACAGCATTTACAAATTTAGCATAAGGTAAACCTCGAGACAAGAAATCAACTGGATTCTCCTCACCAGGTATATGATTAAATGTTAACATATGCTGACCCAAACTATTATACTTCTCTTGTATCTGATTAATTTCCGCGACTCTGTTTTGTACGTACACAATTTTACTGTTTCCATTACGAATCCATTGTAAGGATACCTCATTACCAGACCAAATTACAGTGTCGCTAATATTTGTCTCCTGCAACTTATTTCTTATATAATTAGCTAATTTAACACCTACATAAATGGCTGTTAATTCCAACTGAGGTAAGGTATGTGATTTAATTGGAGACACTTTAGCCTTAGACATAACAAGAGAAATAACACTATTACATTGAAAGTAAGCAACTGCTCCATACGCCAATTTTAAAACATCGCAAAAAATGTGGAGTATATTTTTCCCATCTGGATTTACCACCTGGCGTGGGAACTCCAACATTGGATTTTTTTTCATAATCACCAATTAATTCATCCCACCTGTTAATGAATTCCTCAGGCAGAGTTTCATCCCAAGCACATTTAAGCTTCCATGCTTCTTGTATTAACAATTTCCCTCTTATAGTAAGGGGTGACACTAAGCCTAGTGGATCAAAACATTTGGAAACTTCAGCAAGCAAGACTCTCTTGGTTAATTTATTGGGCATACTGTAATTATTAGGTTTTAACATTAACGAATCTCTCTCAGTATCCCAAGTTAAACCCAATACATAACTACATTTTGGTACTTCATCTCCAGGGTAATCTTTACTTATTTTGTCCATTAATTTGGAAGAATTACTATTCCATTCCCTCAGAGGCATATTTGCACTTTGCATTATTTTATTAGCCTCTCCATAAGCCATTAACAGTTCCTCTTCAGTTGACGTCACACCCAGGAAATTGTCAACATAAAATTGTTTGCTAATTATTTTACTCAATGGACTTTCCATACATTTAAGGTGTGCATTTATCATCGCTTGAAGTAGGAATGGACTGGATGTAGCACCAAATAATACGCTCCTAAAGCGAAAGGTTTTCAGAGGGCTACGTGGGTCACTAGGAGTCTCAGGCCATAAGAAGCGAGTACAATCCCGGTCAGCCTCTTGCAAACCCACTCTTAGGAAAGCTTTACTTACGTCAGCTGTAAAGGCATAATTCTTCACCCTGAAATTTAATAAGACATCTCCTAATTTTTCTGTAACAATGGACCTGTCATCAAACAGTCATTTAAACTAGGTACATTTTTGTTACTCCTGGCACTACATTTAAACACAATCCTCAGAGGAGTGGTCTTAGAATCCTTCTTCACTCTGTGATGTGGCAAATAGTGACCCAAATTTTGGCTTGCTCAGGTGGTACCTCTTCTATAAATTTATTAATTAATTGTTCAGTAATTATATCATTATAGGCAGTCAACAATTCTGGTGTCTTACTCAGTTCATGGAGCTGAGCCTTTAATTGTCCATTTGCCATTCTGTAATTAGTGGGCAATTCTGGATGGTTCAGTCTTCACGGAAATCGTACCCAGTATTGTCCAGACTCAAATTTTACATCTCTCAGGTACTGTTCCTGAGTAAAGATAAGATAAGATTTCGTTCGGATTTTTAACCCCGGAGGGTTAGCCACCCAGGATAACCCAAGAAAGTCAGTGCGTCATCGAGGACTGTCTAACTTATTTCCATTGGGGTCCTTAATCTTGTCCCCCAGGATGCGACCCACACCAGTCGACTAACACCCAGGTACCTATTTGCTGCTAGGTGAACAGGACAACAGGTGTAAAGAAACGTGTCGAAATGTTTCCACCCACCGGGAATCTAACCCGGGCCCTCCGTGTGTGAAGCGGGAGCTTTAGCCACCAGGCCACCGGGCCACCTGTAAAAGAATCGTCTGGACTTTCTTCATTTACATTTATTCCAATGCTGTCTAATACCCACAATTTATGCACTGGCTGAACACCATCCTCTATGGAAGAATTATATTGGGGCACGATTTCATGAGTAAGACACACAGTGATAGTATTTATAGTTTCCTCTAGTCATGCATTGTTATTACGAGGAATCCTGCCATACATTACACGGCCTCCTGCAGTCTTTAAAAGGTTGACACCACATTTCTTTACCATACCCTTTACAAAGGAGGCATAATAGTCACTACCTATCAAAATATTTATTGGGCCTACAGAATCATCATTTACACCAGAAGGTGCTAAATTTACATTATGTGAAAGTCTTTCTGTAGCTTTACTTAGCCCTATTGTAGATATTTTCTCTGGGAGCCTATCTACAATTACTGCTTTAATACGTTTTTTCTCATTGCCCAAACTGAGAGTTACTTAAACAGTGTCATACAACTGAGCCCTTTGATCTGAGAGAAAACCAGATAATTTTAAAGTTGTAGGATCTCTCATTTGTACTTTCATCCCATTAAGACATTTACATTTTATGAAAGTACGCTGTGATCCCAGGTCAAATAATGCAGTTACATTTTTTATTTATGCCCTTTATCATCAATTTTTACCTGTAACACAGGTAAGGCTACTTCAGGAAAGCCATCATTATTAACATTAGCAGCAATTTTTACATTAGCTACTGTTGTGTCAGGATTGTCAACATTATCATTATTATCAACATTATCATATAGACCCTTACACATGACTATATGGTGTCTTCCTTTGTGACATTGATAACAGTTGTTTAATTTGGCATGACAATCCTTTACATTGTGATTACCTAGACATCTGATACATCTGTCAAGTTCTTCCAATATTTCAACTTTATCATTCCATGAATTGTATGCATTGCAATTCTTAAAAAAATGAGTACCCTTGCAGAAGAGACAGTCTCTCTTTTCTTTGACTGGTTTCTTATTAACTGGGCTAATCTTAGGAGGGTACTTATTCTTCTTACCTTGTGGAGAATCATTATTTCTGATTCCTGCTACTTGATATGTACCTATGCAACTCTTTTTAGGAGATGAATTTTGATTATTAACATTGGGATAATTTTTCTCTTTGTGAAACTTGACAGATACCTCAGAGTTATTATGTGTTGGATCTTTAAAATGAGTTTGTTGGCTGGTCTGCAACTGAACAATTAATTCTTGCAGACCTAGTCTTATTTCCTCCAGACCAAAATAACCTTTGTGATACTTGTTTGAGAACCACTCAACTGTTTTACAGCTTAATTTACTCTGTACAATGGCACTCAATAACCAGTCTGATTCCTTCAGATTATATCTATTACTTCAAGTTTTGTGAGTACTCTCTAGTTTAACTCTAAACTGCTGTAAACCTTTGTAAGTGTGATCTGGAGTTTTTAAATTAACAATAATAGTTACTAGATCCAACCTACTTTGTTCTATATTGCCATAAGTGACCTTCAACAAGCCAATTGCTTCCTTGTAAGGGTCATCTACATTCTCAAAGACTTGTATGAGCATGTGAACATCTCCTCTTATCTGCCCTTTGAGGTAAAATAATTTAGTAACACATGCTAGATTACTCCTATCATGCACACCTGCTTTAAAAATTGACCAAAACTCTTCCCAATTTTCTCCAGGATTAAATACAGGTAAACATAATTCTTGGAGTTTTGGCAAAGACATCTTATTTATTGGAATAGATTGATTAACTGCCTGGTTTACACTTTTTAATTTATTCAAAGCCTGACTTTTACAAGAAAGATTTTTTTTCTTCTAATTCATAATACTGGTTAATCATAAGATTTATTTCTGTCTCATCTGCACAATTTACTAACAAATCTCCTTCATATTTTTTTATAATATAATTTGTATGAATCATATCTATTCCCTAAAGCATCTAAATACAATTTTAAATCATCAGTATTCACAGTCCCCTGATTCATTAATTCCAAACATTTATTGTATGCCTTTGTTACGTGACCCTTTCTAGCCTGTAATGATGCTTTCTTGGCTCTAAATTCCATGGGCTTGTCCTCTACATTAATTTCCTCATTTTCACCCATGGTACAATGTATTAAATTCAACTTAATTAATAACACTGATTATGTACTTAATTATGCACTTTATAAAGGTAAATATTACAATTTACCTTTGAATAAATCCTAGCTACATTTGAGCTTAGCAGTTACATGTAAGGAAATTATAATATAAATTTTAAATACATTAATATAAATCCTAGCTACACTTGAGCTTAGCAAAATTATTATTGTATTAATTATAATCCACTACACATTTAGTAAATCTGTGGACTTAACATCCACCTCCTTCTGTCATTTCACATATAATTATTAAGTAATTAATTCACTAATTAATGGCTTCACTAATTACATCTGGTTTGATCAAGGACCAACGGGCAACTCTATGGAATATTAACATTATCTGGATGAACCTCATAAGGTACATACCAGTAATTGATAACAAAGATAATTATTCTTTATCAAGGTTACAGAGACATGTAGAAATTTTAGGACTTCCTAGGTCACAAAAAATGTCCCCCTTCGATACCTACTCCACTCATATCTCCACAAGTCACTCTGGACAAATATTAATCTCAAATGAAATATGAATCACCAGGAATTCTTGTAAAGCATTAATATAAATATGTGGACTGTATATTAAATTTAAAAAATGACTACATATATATTGAAGGAGAATTTATCTTAATACCACTCACCAATTTGTCTGGAGATTACTTGGTGTGTCACCCAAACCCCTGCCAAAATTATGAAGAAAATACTGGCTAGAATTTCAACATAAAATATAGACATGACTTAGCTGGGCTTCCCTGATTGTCCTGTCCACTCACCTTCCCAAGTTCTGCAGGACTGCAATTCTAAGAATTTCGGCTCCTATTTGGGAGGTTTCAACCACAATTTAACCTCCAGAGTGACGAAATTTATGCACATTTCACTAGCGTGCCTTTCCCCAGTTCAAAACAATGGCGTCTCTCCCAAGCAACGCTAACCCACCGTCGCTAGTTCATTTTTCTATTTACAAATTAATTTTTATTACTACAATGTATTTCAGTAATTTGCATACCAAATATTCTGTATTTTTGGAAAATATACATTATTTTCCACATCTGGCAACCCAGGGTTGCCAGATGTGGAAAAGCAATGCCTTTTCAATGGCGCACATGTATGTTCCTATTTGTTCTGGGTGTTTTCCCGACAGTAAGTCAGGCACGCTATTGGCTGACTATGTGTAAACATAACTTGTCATCGCAGCAGCAGCAGCAGCAGCAGCATCTGAGCAGCATTGTTATAGTCTTACAGTTCACAAATTACCAACTAATAGGACTCGTACTACCACCTCCTACCCCGCTGCCACTGAAGTGATACTCCACAACATTCACCCATCGCCTATTATTCACCCGAAGCCACAGCCAATGGACAAGGGTCAGAGCAATAAAAGAAGATCCAGTAACCAGCTAAGGACTCCTAACATCAAAGGTGAGAGCAGTAATAACACGAGGAAAACTTGTGGTACTGCCAGCCAGGACACAACCCTCATCACCCACCGGCATCACCACAACACACGACAGACAACAACAAACATGGCCGCCGCCACAGTCCAAGATAACTCCTTCCCAGTATTTGATGTCAAGAAGATCACCGACCCAGAAATAGCTAAACTCCTTACGATTCAGAACCAAACGATCACCAAACTAACTCAAGAAATGCAGGAACTAAAAGCTAGCAATGCAGATTACCTCAACAAGATCACTGCTCTTGAACATAAACTAGACACTCTGGAACAACAAAGCAACACCCACACCCAGTCCCTAGACACCATCAACACTCTAAAAGACCAAGTCACCCTACTTACTACCAACATTACAGAGGAAAGATCAAGAGTGGACCAACAACTTACCAATGTCATAACCAACTTCCAAGACCATAATGACCAACAGCAGCTATCTGACGCTGTTGTAGTTAACAGCAAACATCTCCCATCCACAGTCACCCAAGAGACCTGCATGGAGACCACCCTATAGCTTACCAAGAACCAACTTCGCCTTAACATACGTAGTGATGACCTAAAGGATTGCAAACTGATGGGCTACCAAGCAGGTAAAAAAACAGTGCTGTTAAAATTCCAAACTAGCCTACAAAGAAACAATCTACTAAAAACATCTATTTCTATGAAAACTGATGTTTACGTCAATGAGTGCCTTACCAAAATAAGACAAAACCTTCTTTATCGGCTAAGAAAATTACGCTATGCCCAAAAAATCCACCAGTGCTTTGTGAGGGATGGAAAAATCGCAGTTAGGAAACAGCCCACTGGGAAGAGATACTTCATCTCTACATGACCTTAAAACATTCCTAAGTGAGGCTGGACTAACAGAAGCAGAGTAAAGTGCAGATAATACCCACAGTCCACAGTTAGTGTTATATTGTCATAAATTTGTGCCCCCCCTAAAATTCTAATGCCCCAACTACTTTTGATTGTCATTGTTGTATTCAACGACCATTCTACCTCATAGTCTTAATTTGTTTAATATCTACAGAATCTATCTCCTTTTTTTACAACTTACCGCATCACTGTTCCATCTTATTTTATTATAAACTAGCCGTAACTTGTCCTCAATAATTCTACCTCACTTTAAGAAATACTCAATTGCCCAATTATATTCTAAAATCCCTATTATTGCCCAATTTTGCTTTAAACTATATTGATCAAACTTATTGTAAACTTCTTTTATTGACCATTTTATTCTATACTTTTTTAAACTAGTATTTCAACTACAACTTTTATACTATCCTGACTACCATCTTACTAGCATATTATAACCAAGTCATTGCCATTTTTATTTTTATCATTTTTTTATTATTATTCTTTTGCTACCTTAACTTGTGTATTTTATCTTGTCAATTTAAATCTAGTTATACTCTAATTCTTGTAAACAACTTATATAACACCTTAGTGCAATTACAATTGAGAGTCTTGTGCCTTTTTTATATTATTAGATTAAACTCAATTGTACTATAGTCAATACCAAATTCATCATATTAGACCATAGTGCAATTACTAGTGAGAGACTGGTGCTATTTTTAATTTGTATTTTTATATTATTAGATTAAATCTAGTTGTACTATAGCTCATTCTAGCTCAAAACATAGACTCCACAAAAGTCATTATATTAGACCTTAGTGCAATTACAAGTGAGAGTCTTGTTCTATTTTAAATTTGTATTTTTATATTACTAGTTTATACCTAGTTGTACTTTAGTTCATTCCAGCTCAACGCATAGACAACATCAACTTCATTATGTGTAGTAGTGACTATACTCTATATGACCAAAATACTCTAGCTATATACTTATCCAAACTTCCCACCACTACAGATATCAGTACTAGAACTCAACACATAACTCAGGATATAAATAACCATAATTTAAACCTAGAAGATGATCACGTTGACCCTGATCTAAACCTCCATAATCTGACACCCAATCAAAACCTATTGGAAAGTAACTGCCTTTATTACACAGCATCACAAGCCAGCACTATCCTAAACAATGCTAAAAGTCTATCAGTACTTAACTACAACATCAGGTCCTTAAGCAAACACTATGATGACCTCCTGGCACTCCTTGAATCACTAAAGACACCCTTCTCCTGCATTATTCTTACTGAGACATGGATTAAGCAGGACACAATAGATATCTACCCTCTACCAGGATACACAGCAATTCACAACTGCAGACCAAACCAAGTTGGGGGTGGTATTGCAATCTATTACTCTAACCAATTATCTTGTATTAGCACCACTTGCTTTAGTGATGAATATGGGGAAAACATTTTTGCTAATTTTACTGTAAAAAACCTTAAGACACCTATAACAATCGGTGCCATTTACTGGATACCTCACACAAACATCCCAAATTTCAGTGAGAAATTAAAGTCACTAATAACAAACAGACAAATGAATAAGCACCACCTTCTCTTAGCTGGAGACTTCAACATCAACCTTGGCTTACTAGATGATCAGCCTGTAACTGATTTCATCAACAATATGAACAACACACTTCTCATACCAACAATAACTAAACCAACCAGGCTCACTGAGACAAGTGCAACCACAATAGACCACATATGGACCAATATACTAGCCCCCCTTAAATCAGGGATAATCACAGATAGCACTAAAGACCACTACCCTACCTTCCTCCTGACAAACATTAGTAAACCACCACTTGAATACAACAAAGTCTCATTTAGACTCCATGACGAGGCCTCAATAAGGAAGTTCACAGCTGACCTAGAGATTGTTGACTGGCCTACAGAATTCTCCAAGGCCAATGGTATTGATGACTGGACAGACATTTTTCTTAACAAATTACTTAGACTATACAACAAACATTGTCCTATAAAAACGAAACAGATCACAAACAAACAGCTTGGTTGCCCATGGCTAACCAGCACCATTCTGAAATCCATTGACAAGAAACACCAATATGAAAAGCAATATAGACAGGGCTTAATACACAAAGATATTCTTAAACACTATTTATCAGTTCTCACCAAAGTAATAAAGAAAGTCAAACAACTATACTACTCCAGTAGATTCACAGACACTAGAGGAGATATAAAAAAGACCTGGAAAACACTCTCAGATTCTAGGGACCCACAAACTGAAAAAAAACAAGAATATTGTCCTAACTAAACCTAATGAAACACCACTACATCCCACTGACACAGCTAACAAGATAAACGACTTCTTCTCAACCATAGGATCTAATTTCACCAATAAAATCCCACATACCAGTGCCCATGCCGGGGACTACCTAGATGGGAATTTCCCAAATTCCTTCTATCTTGCACCAACTGAGCCCTCGGAAGTCACCGAGATTATAAAGTCACTTAAAAACAACTCAGGGAATCTGTCTAATGTCCCACCATTACTGTACAAGCGAGCGGCCCATATCTTTTCGCATGCTATTTCATTACTTTTTAACAAGTCACTAGAAACTAGCACCTTCCCGAAACTACTCAAGATGGCAAGGGTTACACCAATACATAAAGCTGGTGACCCTACAGACTTAAACAACTATAGGCCAATATCAAACTTACCATTGCTATCCAAAATCTTTGAGAAACTCGTGCACAGGAGACTATATTCATTTATAACAGCACAAAACATACTCAACCCCTGCCAATTTGGATTTAGGAAAAATAAAAGCACTAATGATGCAATCATAAAAATGCTAGATCTGCTTGACACAGCATTGGAAAATAAGGAATATCCACTAGGAATTTTTATTGACCTAAGAAAAGCTTTTGACACAGTAGACCATGACATCCTACTCCACAAACTGGACCATTACGGTATAAGAGGCCATGCGCTTGCTTATTTCAAATCTTACCTTACTAATAGGTATCATTATGTTACCATTAAAGACACAGCATCAACAACACGGCCACTTGATACTGGAGTTCCGCAGGGAAGTGTCCTTGGTCCCCTGCTCTTCCTCATATACATCAATGATCTTCCAAACGTATCCCAACACCTGAAACCCATTCTCTTTGCTGACGACACGACTTATGTCATCTCTCACCCTAATCTTGCCACCCTCAACACCATTGTTAACGAAGAGCTGATCAAAATATCGACTTGGATGACAGCCAATAAACTTACGCTTAACACTGACAAAACCTACTATATTATGTTTGGTAGCAGAGCAGGAGATGCACAAATTAACATTAAGATCGACAACACTCTAATTACCAGACATAATGAGGGCAAATTCCTAGGCCTATACCTTGACAACAACCTGAATTTCAGCACCCATATCCAACACATAACCAAAAAAGTATCCAAAACAGTTGGGATCCTCTCCAAGATACGATACTACGTGCCGCAAAATGCCCTTCTCACACAATACCACTCACTTATTTATCCATACCTCACCTATGCTATTTGTGCTTGGGGATCAACTGCAGCAACACACCTAAAGCCAATAATCCAACAAAAAGCTGCAGTAAGAATAATCACTAAATCCCATCCCTGGCAACGCACGCCCCCCACTCTTCATAGATCTAAATTTACTCCCTGTTCAGTACATCCACACTTACTACTGTGCAATCTACATCTACAGGACCTTAAACTCCAATATCAACCTTGACCTAAAACGCTTTCTTGATAGTTGTGACAGAACCCACAGGCATAACACCAGACACAAACATCTCTACGACATTCCCCGTGTCCGACTAAACCTTTACAAAAATTCAATGTATGTCAAAGGCCCTAAAATCTGGAACACCCTACCTGAGAACTCTTGAACTGCAGACACATTCATCACCTTCAAAACTACCTTTAGAAAACATCTTATCTCCCTGATACACCCCATCAACTAACTACACGAATACCACCTGGTGGTTCACACTTTCACTCACCCATTTGACCATAAACAGAAATATTAATCTCAATCTTAAAATAATGAATCCTATGATACTCCAATACTGAAACTATGTACTGTGCCAAAACAAAAGCATTCACATTGCTAAACTCACAAACTAGTATTTAGTCACTTAGCCATAATACCAACTTACCTCATAATTTGTAATATTTTAAAATAAAGAATTAAACTAAGTCTGCCCGAAATGCCTAGCCATGCTAGGCGCTCTAGTGGTACACTCTGTAATCATTATTTAACTACCTGTAAACCACACAACAACCAAATTCTGTAAATTCAACATTGTAATCTTTATAGAGAATAAACTTTGAATTTGAATTTGAATTTGAATATCAGCGATCACCGTGGTGCGTTGTCATTTAATGTTATGACTGTTTTATCCTCAAGTCAAGGGATACAAAGAACGCCAATGTTTTGTACCTCCTGTGCGTCATGTGCCAGCCCAAGGAGACCATCATCAAGGGACAGGTGATGAGCCTCTACAATTTGAAGTTGCATGTTAAGAAGAAAGAAACACCCAGCGCATCAAGTTGAGGAGAGAATCAAGGCCGGATCTTTCCGTGGAAAACACGGGCAATCTTCTTGTGGCAGCACCACTAGCAGAAGCAGCAGCCAGTCGTCACAGCTGCCTTCAAATAAAGCACGCCACACCACCATTGGCGAAACGTTTGTTGCTGCTGGCACTAGCGTCCGTCAGTCTGTGGTGGACAAAAAGATCGTGAACCTATTCGTATGCAACATGATACCGCTGCATGTAGTGGAATCCCCCACTTTTATCAGCCAGATCAAGACGCTGAACCCCAGCAAGACGTTGATATCCCGCTGCACCCTAGGCAGGAGGATTTTGGTCAGCCATAAACAGCTGGAGGAGAATTTAATAAGGTATTTATGATTTATAAGCGCTTGCTAAACTACTACTATAGGTTTCTTTTATATTTTCATAATTTTCGTGGGTATTGAAAGTTATGACAGTATAGAAGTACAGTACCTTGCCCAGTGTTGTAAAGTAACCAAGTAAAACTACCGGCGTACTGTACTTGAGTAATTTTTCTCGGTGTTTAGTTTAAAAAATTACTGATGATGTAATAAGTAACATATCGTTATCAGATTGTAGTGAAGAAAAAGTAATAACAGACATCTGTACTTAAATAAAAGTAAAAGTAGTGAGCAATTTTAGTACTTTTTTAAAAATAAATACCGAAAAAAAGTTAATTAAGTACAGTATTCGAGTAGTTTTACTTCGTTAATTTACAACACTGGTACTTATACACGAGTATTAAAGATGAGTGCTGTTTGCAATACTTGTGAGCCCGTGGCCTGCTGGGAAAACTCTCGCTTCACACACGGAGGGCCCGGGTTCGATTCCCGGCGGGGTAGGAATATTTCTACGCTATTCCTTACACCTGTTCACCTAGCAGCAAATAGGTACCTAGGTGTGGGTCGCATCCTGGGGGACAAGATTGAGGACCCAAGTGGAAATAATACAGACAGTCCTCGATGACGCACTGACTTTCTTGGGTTATCCTGGGTGGCTAACCCTCCTGGGTTAAAAATCCGAGCGAAATCTTATCTTATCACTGTCCTTTTCATTGGCCTACAAAATAAACAAAATTTTACATTTTATTAGGAAGTTCTCCAGGTCTGTTCTAGAAATGTTAAAAGACCAAAAAACTAAACTGAATATGAATTCATTTGAAAAAGTTAGCGGATAGCGTTAGTTTCTACTAATTTTTTAGGTTGTTTAACGGTTTAGCGTTAGCAGATTAGCGGTTAGCGAAGCTAACTTTTCGGTTAGCTGTGCCCACCAGTGGTAATTACAATTCTGGTTTGCCTTTGCTAAGTACAAACAAAGCCACTAATAATGCCGGGGCTTGATAGTGGCATGGGACAGCAGGACCATCCTAGCATAGGACAGTAAGACCTGCCTAGCATGAGCCAGTAGAACCTTCCTGTCATGAGCCAGTAGGTGAGAGGCTCTTGATTCGAGGAACTGGAACTGCCTTCCTCCTTCCTCGGATGGAATTTAAATGTCTCCCATTTCCACCTCCTCAGGCACTGTATGATCCCTACAAGTTTAGCGCTCCCATGTTAGTGTAATTCTTTCCGTCTTCTTCTTTCCTTTCTTTTCCTATTTTCTTCTTTTCTTCTTCTTACTCTTCTCTTTCTCATTCTTTTTCTTTTACTTGCTCCCCTTTCAACATATTTACTTTAGTTTCCACCTAAAATAAACATCGTTTTCTTTGCTTCGTTGACGTTAAAGAAAACTTAACTAAATATTGATTTTTTATTTCTATGGTAAGTAAGTTAGTGTATTGGATATTATTTAATATATTATAGGGATAATATAGTCTGTTTAGAGTACATATAATATAGGATTCACTTCCAGGTAATAACTGGATTTAGAGCAGCTGAACTGATGATAGAAGAGTATATAAACTGTTATCTGTACATATACATGGTATGTGCATGACACGAACATGTTACAAACATGTGCAGATCGTGGAAAAGCAGATGTCAATTTAGGCACCATCACTTCATTGGCCTTAGACTAGTTATAAACATCTCTTATATAAAAGTTTCAGAGATTTCGTTTCTTATGAGGGATGACAAATGAATATAATAAGAAGACTTTAAAGTCTTATTAAAAGACGTCTGGAATAAATCAAGAAATATTACTGTAAGTAAGTTAGGTTAGGTGTCAGGCCTCTCACTGCCTGGGTGACGAGTGTTCACGAGACTGCCTGGGTGAGTGAGAGTGTTCACGAGACACTGCCTGGGTGAGTGAGAGTGTTCACGAGACACTGCCTGGGTGAGTGAGAGTGTTCACGAGACACTGCCTGGGTGAGTGAGTGTTCACGAGACACTGCCTGGGTGAGTGAGCGTGTTCACGAGAAACTGCCTGAGTGATGATAGTGTTCACGAGACACTGCCTTGGTGATGAGAGTGTTCACGAGACACTGCCTGGGTGATGAGAGTGTTCACGAGACACTGCCTTGGAGAGTGAGAGTGTTCAAGAGACACTGCCTGGGTGAGAGTGTTCACGAGACACTGCCTGGGTGATGAGAGTGTTCACGAGACTGCCTGGGTGAGTGAGATTGTTCACGAGACACTGCCTGGGTGATGAGAGTGTTCTCGAGACACTGCCTGGGTGATGAGAGTGTTCACGAGACTGCCTGGGTGAGTGTGTTCACGAGACACTGCCTGGGTGATGATAGTGTTCACGAGACACTGCCTGGGTGAAGAGAGCGTTCACGAGACACTGCCTGGGTGAGTGAGTGTTCACGAGACACTGCCCGGGTGATAATAGTGTTCACGAGACACTACCTGGGTGAATAGAGTGTTCACGAGACACTGCCTGGGTGATGAGAGTCTTCACGAGACACTGCCTGGGTGAGTGAGAGTGTTCACGAGACACTGCCTGGCTGAGTGTTCACGAGACACTGCCTGCGTGAGTGAGTGTTCACGAGACACTTCCTGGGTGATGAGAGTGTTCACGAGACACTGCCTGGGTGACAAGAGTGTTCACGAGACGCTGCCTGGGTGAGTGAGAGTGTTCACGAGACACTGCCTAGGTGACGAGAGTGTTCACGAGACACTGCCTGGGTGAGTGAGAGTGTTCACGAGACACTACCTGGGTGATGATAGTGTTCACGAGACACTGCCTGGGTGAGTGAGAGTGTTCAGGAGACACTGCCTGGGTGATGAGAGTCTTCACGAGACATTGCCTGGGATATTGAGAGTGTTCACGAGACACTGTCTGGGTGAGTGAGAGTGTTCACGAGACAATGGGTGAGTGCGAGTGTTCACGAGACACTGCCTGGGTGAGTGAGAGTGTTCACGAGACACTGCCGGGGTGATGAGAGTGTTCATGAAGCACTTCCTGGGTGATGAGTGTGTTTAAGAGATACTGCATGGGTGATGATTGTGTTCACGAGACACTACATGGGTGAGGACAGTGTTCGCGAGACAATGCCTGGGTGAGGAGAGTGTTAGAGATAACTGCCTGGGCGAGGAGAGTGTTAGCGAGACACTGCCTGGGTGAGAAGAGTGTTAGCGAGACACTGCCTAGGTAATGAGAGTGTTCGTGAGACATTGCCTGGGTGATGAGTATGTTCACAGGACACTGCCTGGGTGACAAGAGTGTTCACGAGACACTGCCTGGGTGAGGGAGTGTGTTCACAAGACACTGCCTGGGTGAGTGAGAGTGTTCACGAGACACTGCCTGAGTGATGAGAGAGTTCACGAGACACTGTCTGGGTGAGTGAGAGTGTTCACGAGACACTGGGTGAGTGAGAGTGTTCACGAGACACTACATGGTTGACGGAGAGTGTTCACGAGACACTGCCTGGGAGACGAGAGTGTTAACGAGACACTGCCTGGGTGAGTGAGAGTGTTCACGAGATATTGCAAGGGTGAGTGAGTGTTCACGAGACTCTGCCTGGGTGAGTGAGCGTGTTCACGAGACACTGCCTGGGTGATGAGAATGTTCACGAGATACTGCCTGGGTGATGAGAGTGTTCACGAGACCCTGCCTGGGTGATGAGCGTGTTCACGAGACACTGCCTGGGTGAGTGGGAGTGTTCACGAGACACTACCTGGTTGAGAGTGTTCACTAGACACTGCCTGGGTGAGTGAGAGTGTTCAGGAGACACTGCCTGGGAGATGGAAGTGTTCACGATACACTGCCTGGGTGAGTGAGAGTGTTCACGAGACACTGTCTGGGAGATGGAAGTGTTCACGTTACACTGCCTCTGTGAGTGAGAGTGTTCACGAGACACTGCCTGGGTGAGTGAGAGTGTTCACGAGACTGCCTGGGTGAGAGTGTTCACGAGACACTGCCTGAGTGAGTGAGTGTGTTCACGAGAAACTGCCTAGTTGATGAGAGAGTTCAGGAGACACTGTCTGGGTGAGTGAGAGTGTTCACGAGACAATGGGTGAGTGCGAGTGTTCACGAGACACTGCCTGGGTGAGTGAGAGTGTTCACGAGACACTGCCGGGGTGATGAGAGTGTTCATGAAGCACTTCCTGGGTGATGAGTGTGTTTAAGAGATACTGCCTGGGTGATGATTGTGTTCACGAGACACTACATGGGTGAGGACAGTGTTCGCGAGACACTGCCTGGGTGAGGAGAGTGTTAGCGATAACTGCCTGGGCGAGGAGAGTGTTAGCGAGACACTGCCTGGGTGAGGAGAGTGTTAGCGAGACACTACCTATGTAATGAGAGTGTTCGTGAGACATTGCCTGGGTGATGAGTATGTTCACAGGACACTGCCTGGGTGACATGAGTGTTCACGAGACACTGCCTGGGTGAGGGAGTGTGTTCACAAGACACTGCCTGGGTGAGTGAGTGTTCACGAGACACTGCCTGAGTGATGAGAGAGTTCACGAGACACTGGGTGAGTGAGAGTGTTCACGAGACACTGGGTGAGTGAGAGTGTTCACGAGACAATGCATGGTTGACGGAGAGTGTTCACGAGACACTGCCTGGGAGACGAGAGTGTTAACGAGACACTGCCTGGGTGAGTGAGAGTGTTCACGAGATACTGCAAGGGTGAGTGAGTGTTCACGAGACTCTGCCTGGGTGAGTGAGCGTGTTCACGAGACACTGCCTGGGTGATGAGAATGTTCACGAGATACTGCCTGGGTGATGAGAGTGTTCACGAGACCTTGCCTGGGTGATGAGCGTGTTCACGAGACACTGCCTGGGTGAGTGGGAGTGTTCACGAGACACTACCTGGTTGAGAGTGTTCACTAGACACTGCCTGGGTGAGAGTGTTCACGAGACACTGCCTGGGTGAGTGAATGTGTTCACGAGAAACTGCCTAGTTGATGAGAGTGTTCAGGAGACACTGTCTGGGTGAGTGAGAGTGTTCACGAGACAATGGGTGAGTGCGAGTGTTCACGAGACACTGCCTGGGTGAGTGAGAGTGTTCACGAGACACTGCCGGGGTGACGAGAGTGTTCACGAGACACTGCCTGGGTGAGTAAGAGTGTTCACGAGACACTGCCTGGGTGATGAGAGTGTTCACGAGACACTGCCTGGGTGAGTGAGAGTGTTCACGAGACATTGCCTGAGTGACGAGAGTGTTCGCGAGACACTGCCTGGGTGACTGAGACTGTTCACGAGACACTGCCTGGGTGAGTGAGCGTGTTCACGAGACACTGCCTGGGTGATGAGAGAGTTCACAATACACTGCCTGGGTGAGTGATAGTGTTCACGACACGCTGCCTGGGTGAGTGAGAGTGTTCACGAGACACTGCCTGGGTGATGGTGTTCACGAGACACTGCCTGGGTGAGTGAGTGTGTTCACGAGACACTGCCTGGGTGATGAGAGAGTTCAGGAGACACTGTCTGGGTGAGTGAGAGTGTTCACGAGACAATGGGTGAGTGAGAGTGTTCACGAGACAATGGGTGAGTGAGAGTGTCCACGAGACACTGACTGGGTGAGTGAGAGTGTTCACGAGACACTGCCTTGGTGAGTTAGAGTGTTCACGAGACATTCCCTACGTGACGAGAGTGTTATCCAGACACTGTCTGGGTGAGTGCGTCTTCACGAGATACTGCATGTGTGAGTGTTCACGAGACACTGCATGGGTGAGTGAGCGTGTTCACGAGACACTGCCTGGGAGATGACAGTGTTCACGAGACACTGCCTTTGTGACGAAAGTGTTCACGAGACACTGCCTGGGTGATGAGTGTTCACGAGACACTTCCTGGGTGATGATAGTGTTCACGAGACACTGCCTGGGTGATGAGCGTGTTCACGAGACACTGTATGGGTAATTGTGTTCACGAGACACTACCTGGATGAGAGTGTTCACGAGACACTGCCTAGGTGAGTGAGAGTGCTCACGAGACACTGCCTGGGCGATGAGAGTGTTCACGAGACACTGCCTGGGAGAGTGAGAGTGCTCACGAGAGACTGCCTGGGTGACGAGAGTGTTCACGAGACACTGCCTGGGTGGGTGAGAGTGTTCACAAGACACTGCCTGGGTGAGTGAGTGTTCACGAGACACTGACTGGGTGAGTGAGCGTGTTCACGAGACACTGTCTGGCTGATGAATGTTCACGAGAAACTCCCTGGGTGATGAGAGTGTTCTCGAGACACTGCCTGGGTGATGAGAGTGTTCACGAGACACTGCCTTGGAGAGTGAGAGTGTTCAAGAGACACTGCCTGCGTGAGAGTGTCCACGAGACACTGCCTGGGTTAGTGAGCGTGTTCACGAGACACTGCCTGGGAGATGGTAGTGTTCACGATACACTGCCTGGGTGAGTGAGAGTGTTCACGAGACACTGCCTGGGTGAGTGAGATTGTTCACGAGACACTGCCTGGGTGAGAGTGTTCACGAGACACTGCCTTGGTGAGTGTGTGTGTTCACGAGACACTGCCTAGCTGATGAAAGTGTTCAGGAGACACTGTCTGGGTGAGTGAGAGTGTTCACGAGGCAATGGGTGAGTGAGAGTGTTCACGAGACACTGCCTGGGTGAGTGAGAGTGTTCACGAGACACTGCCGGGGTGACGAGAGTGTTCACGATACACTGCCTGGGTGAGTGAGAGTGTTCACGAGACACTGTCTGGGTGAAGAGAGTGTTCACGAGACACTGCCTGGGTGAGTGAGAGTGTTCACGAGACACTGCCTGGGTGACGAGAGTGTTCACGAGACACTGCCTAGGTGATGAGAGTGTTCACGAGACACTCTCTGGGTGAGTGAGAGTTTTCACGAGACAATGGGTGAGTGAGAGTGTTCACGAGACACTGCCTGGGTGAGTGAGAGTGTTCACGAGACAATGCCGGGGTGACGAGAGTGTTCACGATACACTGACTGGGTGAGTGAGTGTGTTCACGAGACACTGCCTGGGTTATGAGAGTGTTCACGAGACACTGCCTGGGTGAGTGAGAGTGTTCACGAGACACTGCCTGGGTGACGAGAGTGTTCACGAGACACTGCCTGGGTGAGTGAGCGTGTTCACGAGAAACTGCCTGGGTGATGATAGTGTTCACAATACACTGCCTGGGTGAGTGAGAGTGTTCACGAGACACTGCCTGGGTGATAGTGTTCACGGGGTTGGCCTGTACATTGCAGAGTCACTTGTTTGCACAGAACTGCTAAATGCCTCAAATGATGTAGTAGAAGTTTTAGCAGTAAAGGTCGAGAACCAAAACCTAGTCATTGTGATAGTCTACAAGCCTCCGGATGCAACATCCCAGCAATTCCAGGAACAGCTGTTAAAAATTGACCACTGTCTGGAAAATCTTCCAGCTCCTGCACCCAACATCTTGCTCCTGGGGGATTTCAACTTAAGGCACCTAAAATGGAGGAATATAGCAAATAATATTGTTGCAGTAATAACACCAGGAGGCAGCTCTGATGAAAACTCACACTCACGCGAGCTTTTAAATCTCTGCACAAAATTCAATTTAAACCAGCAAATAATAGAGCCTACTAGACTGGAGAATACACTAGACCTCATCTTCACTAGCAATGATGATCTGATAAGAAATATCACCATATCAAAAACAATATACTCAGATCACAACATAATTGAGGTTCAGTCATGTATGCGCGGAGCCCCAGACCGACATAATGAGACTAGTCACGAGGGAGCATTCACCAAATTCAACTTCAATAACAAAAACATAAAGTGGGACCAAGTAAACCAAGTCCTAACCGATATAAGCTGGGAAGATATACTAAGCAACACAGACCCCAACTTATGCCTAGAACAGATTAACTCGGTAGCACTCGATGTATGCACAAGGCTTATTCCTCTAAGAAAAAGGAGGAGTAGATGTAAAACAGAAAGAGACAGGCGCTCCCTTTACAGGCGACGGAAAAGAATAACAGAGCGGCTAAAAGAGGTCAATATATCTGAAATGCGTAGGGAGACACTGGTCAGAGAAATAGCAAGCATCGAACTTAAGCTAAAAGAATCCTTTAGGAGTCAGGAATCGCGGGAAGAACTAAAAGCCATAAATGAAATCGAAAGAAACCCAAAGTATTTCTTCTCCTATGCCAAATCAAAATCGAGAACAACGTCCAGTATTGGGCCCCTACTTAAACAAGATGGGTCCTACACAGATGACAACAAGGAAATGAGTGAGCTACTCAAGTCCCAATATGACTCAGTTTTTAGCAAGCCGCTAACCAGACTGAGAGTCGAAGATCAAAATGAATTTTTTATGAGAGAGCCACAAAATTTGATTAACACAAGCCTATCCGATGTTATCCTGACGCCAAATGACTTCGAACAGGCGATAAATGACATGCCCACGCACTCTGCCCCAGGGCCAGACTCATGGAACTCTGTGTTCATCAAGAACTGCAAGAAGCCCCTATCACGAGCCTTTTCCATCCTATGGAGAGGGAGCATGGACACGGGGGTCGTCCAACAGTTACTAAAAACAACAGACATAGCCCCACTCCACAAAGGGGGCAGTAAAGCAACAGCAAAGAACTACAGACCAATAGCACTAACATCCCATATCATAAAAATCTTTGAAAGGGTCCTAAGAAGCAAGATCACCACGCATCTAGAAACCCATCAGTTACACAACCCAGGGCAACATGGGTTTAGAACAGGTCGCTCCTGTCTGTCTCAACTATTGGACCACTACGACAAGGTCCTAAATGCACTAGAAGACAAAAAGAATGCAGATGTAATATATACAGACTTTGCAAAAGCCTTCGACAAGTGTGACCATGGCGTAATAGCGCACAAAATGCGTGCTAAAAGAATAACAGGAAAAGTCGGTCGATGGATCTATAATTTCCTCACTAACAGAACACAGAGAGTAGTCGTCAACAGAGTAAAGTCCGAGGCAGCTACGGTGAAAAGCTCTGTTCCACAAGGCACAGTACTCGCTCCCATCTTGTTCCTCATCCTTATATCCGACATAGACAAGGATGTCAGCCACAGCACCGTGTCTTCCTTTGCAGATGACACCCGAATCTGCATGACAGTGTCTTCCATTGCAGACACTGCAAAGCTCCAGGCAGACATCAACCAAATCTTTCAGTGGGCTGCAGAAAACAATATGAAGTTCAACGATGAGAAATTTCAATTACTCAGATATGGTAAACATGAGGAAATTAAATCTTCATCAGAGTACAAAACAAATTCTGGCCACAAAATAGAGCGAAACACCAACGTCAAAGACCTGGGAGTGATCATGTCGGAGGATCTCACCTTCAAGGACCATAACATTGTATCAATCGCATCTGCTAGAAAAATGACAGGATGGATAATGAGAACCTTCAAAACTAGGGAGGCCAAGCCCATGATGACACTCTTCAGGTCACTTGTTCTATCTAGGCTGGAATATTGCTGCACACTAACAGCACCTTTCAAGGCAGGTGAAATTGCCGACCTAGAAAATGTACAGAGAACTTTCACGGCGCGCATAACGGAGATAAAACACCTCAATTATTGGGAGCGCTTGAGGTTCCTAAACCTGTATTCCCTGGAACGCAGGAGGGAGAGATACATGATTATATACACCTGGAAAATCCTAGAGGGACTAGTACCGAACTTGCACACGAAAATCACCCACTACGAAAGCAAAAGACTTGGCAGACGATGCACCATCCCCCCAATGAAAAGCAGGGGTGTCACTAGCACGTTAAGAGACCATACAATAAGTGTCAGGGGCCCGAGACTGTTCAACTGCCTCCCAGCACACATAAGGGGGATTACCAACAGACCCCTGGCAGTCTTCAAGCTGGCACTGGACAAGCACCTAAAGTCAGTTCCGGATCAGCCGGGCTGTGGCTCGTATGTTGGTTTGCGTGCAGCCAGCAGCAACAGCCTGGTTGATCAGGCTCTGATCCACCAAAAGGCCTGGTCTCAGACCGGGCCGCGGGGGCGTTGACCCCCGGAACTCTCTCCAGGTAAACTCCAGACACTGCCTGGGTGAGTGAGTGCGTTCACGAGACACTGCCTGGGTGATGAGAGTGTTCACGAGACACTGCCTTGGTGAGTGAGAGTGTTCAAAAGAAACTCCCTGGGTGAGAGTGTTCACGAGACTCTGATTTTGTGAGTGAGAGTGCTCACGGGACACTGCCTGGGTGATGAGAGCGTTCACGAGACACTGCCTGGGTGAGTGAGTGTTCACGAGACACTGCATGGGTGAGTGAGCGTGTTCACCATACACTGCCCGGGTGATGATAGTGTTCACGAGACACTGACTGGGTGATAAGAATGTTCACGAGACACTGCCTGCGTGAGTGAGTGTTCACGAGACACTTCCTGGGTGATGAGAGTGTTCACGAGACACTACCTGGGTGACAGGAGTGCTGACGAGACACTGCCTGGGTGATGAGAGTGTTCACGAGACACTGCCTAGGTGAGTGAGAGTGTTCACCAGATACTGCCTTGGTGAATGAGTGTTCACGAGACACTGCCTGGGTGAGTGAGCGTGTTTACGAGATACTGCATGGGTGATCATAGTGTTCACGAGACACTGACTTGGTGATGAGTGTGTTCACGAGACACTGCCTCGGTGATGAGAGTGTTCACGAGACACTGCATGGGTGAGTGAGAGTGTTCACGAGACACTGCCTGGGTGACGAGAGTGTTCGCGAGACACTGCCTGGGTGAGTGTTCACGAGACACTGCCTGGGTGAGTGAGAGTGTTCACGACACACTGCCTTGGTGACGAGAATGTTCACGAGACACTGCCTGGGTGAGTGAGAGTGTTCACGAGACACTGCCTGGGTGGCGAGAGTGTTCACGAGACACTGCCTGGGTGACGAGAGTGTTCACGAGACACTGCCTAGGTGAGTGAGTGTTCACGAGACAATGCTTAGGTGAGTGAGAGTGTTCACGAGACACTGCCTGGGGGACGAGAGAGTTCACGAGACACTGCATGGGTGAGTGTTCACGAGACACTGCCTGGGTGTTGATAGTGTTCACGATACACTGCCTGGGTGAGTGAGAGTTTTCACGAGACACTGCCTGGGTGAGTGAGAGTGTTCACGAGACACAGCCTGGGTGACGAGAGTGTTCACGAGACACTGCCTAGGTGAGTGAGTGTTCACGAGACAATGCTTAGGTGAGTGAGAGTGTTCACGAGACACTGCCTGGGGGACGAGAGAGTTCACGAGACACTGCATGGGTGAGTGAGAGTGTTCACGAGACACTGCCTGGGTGTTGATAGTGTTCACGATACACTGCCTGGGTGAGTGAGAGTGTTCACGAGACACTGCCTGGGTGAGTGAGAGTGTTCACGAGACACAGCCTGGGTGACGAGAGTGTTCACGAGACACTGCCTTGGTGATATGAGTGTTCACGAGACACTGCCTGGAAGATGAGAGTGCTCACGAGACACTGCCTGGGTGATATGAGTGTTCACGAGACACTGCCTGGAAGATGAGAGTGTTCACGAGACACTGCTTGGGTGAGTGAGAGTCCTCACAATACTCTGCCTGGGTGACGAGAGAGTTCACGAGACACTGCCTAGGTGAGTGATAGTGTTCACGAGACACTGCCTGGGTGAGTGAGTGTTCACGAGACACTGCCTGGGTGATGAAAGTGTTCAAGAGACACTGCCTTGGTGAGTGAGAGTGTTCAAGAGAAACTGCCTGGGTGAGAGTGTTCACGAGGCACTGCCTGGGTGATGAGAATGTTCACGAGACACTGCATTGGTGAGTGAGAGTGTTCACGAGACACTACCTGGGTGATGATAGTGTTCACGAGACACTGCCTGGGTGATGAGAGTGTTCACGAGACACTGCCTGGGTGATGAGAATGTTCACGAGACACTGCCTGCGTGAGTGAGAGTGTTCACGAGACACTTCCTGGGTGAGTGAGAGAGTTCACGAGAAACTGCCTGTGTGATGAGAGTGTTCTCGAGACACAGCCAGGGTGATGAAAGTGTTCACGAGACACTGCCTTGGAGAGTGAGAGTGTTCAAGAGACACTGCCTTGGAGAGTGAGAGTGTTCAAGAGACACTGCCTGCGTGAAAGTGTCGCGAGACACTGCCTGGGTAATGAGAGTGTTTACAAGACACTGCCTGGGTGAGTGAGAGTGTTTACGAGACACTGCCTGGGTGATGATAGTGTTCACGAGACACTGCTTGGGTGATGAGAGCGTTGACGAGACACTGCCTGGGTGCGTGAGTGTTCAAGAGACACTGCAAGGTTGAGGGAGAGTTTTCACGAGACACTGCCTTGGTGACGAGAGTGTTAACGAGACACTGCCTGTGTGAATGAGTGTTCACGAGATACTGCCTTGGTGAGTGAGTGTTCACGAGACACTGCCTGGGTGAGTGAGCGTGTTCAAGAGACACTACCTGTGTGATGATAATGTTCACGAGACACTGCCTTGGTGTTGAGAATGTTCAAGAGATTCTGCCTGTGTGATGAGAGTCTTCACGAGACAATTCCTGGGTGATGATAGTGTTCAGGAGACACTTCCTGGGTGATGGGCGTGTTCACGAGACACTGCCTGGGTGAGTGAGAGTGTTCACGAGACACTACCTGGTTGAGAGTGTTCACTAGACACTGCCTTTGTGAGTGAGAGTGTTCACGAGACACTGCTTGGGTGACGAGAGTGTTCACGAGACACTGTCTGGGTGGCGAGAGTGTTCACGAGACACTGCCTGGGTGAGTGAGAGTCTTCACGAGACAATGCTTGGGTGAGTGAGAGTGTTCACGAGACACTGCATGGGTGATGATAGTGTTCACGATACACTGCTTGGGTGAGTGAGAGTGCTCACGAGACACTGCATGGGTGAGTGAGAGTGTTCACGAAACACTGCCTGGGTGATGATAGTGTTCACGATACACTGCCTGGGTGAGTGAGAGTGTTCACCAGACACTGCCTGGGTGAGTGAGAGTGTTCACGAGACACTGCCTGGGGAACGAGAGCGTTCACGAGACAGTGCCTAGGTGAGTGAGAGTGTTCACGAGACACTGCCTGGGTGAGTGAGATTGTTCACGAGACACTGCCTGGGTGAGAGTGTTCACGAGACAATGGGTGAGTGAGAGTGTTCACGAGACACTGCATGGGTGAGTGAGAGTGTTCACGAGACACTGCCGGGGTGACGAGAGTGTTCACGATACACTGCCTGGGTGAGTGAGAGTGTTCACGAGACACTGCATGGGTGAGAGAGAGTGTTCACGAGACACTGCCGGGGTGACGAGAGTGTTCACGATACACTGCCTGGGTGAGTGAGAGTGTTCACGAGACACTGTCTGGGTGAAGAGAGTGTTCACGAGACAAGGCCTGGGTGAGTGAGAGTGTTCACGAGACACTGCCTGGGTGACGAGAGTGTTCACGAGACACTGCCTAGGTGATGAGAGTGTTCACGAGACACTCTCTGGGTGAGTGAGAGTTTTCACGAGACAATGGGTGAGTGAGAGTGTTCACGAGACACTGCCTGGTTGAGTGAGAGTGTTCACGAGACAATGCCGGGGTGACGAGAGTGTTCCCGATACACTGCCTGGGTGAGTGAGTGTGTTCACGAGACACTGCCTGGGTTATGAGAGTGTTCACGAGACACTGCCTGGGTGAGTGAGAATGTTCACGAGACACTGCCTGGGTGACGAGAGTGTTCACGAGACACTGCCTGGGTGAGTGAGCGTGTTCACGAGAAACTGCCTGGGTGATGATAGTGTTCACAATACACTGCCTGGGTGAGTGAGAGTGTTCACGAGACACTGCCTGGGCGATAGTGTTCACGAGACACTGCCTGGGTGAGTGAGTGTGTTCACGAGACACTGCCTGGGTGATGTTCACGAGACACTGCCTGGGTGTGTGCCTGGGTGAGTGAGTGTGTTCACGAGACACTGCCTGGGTGATGAGAGTGTTCACGAGACACTGCATTGGTGAGTGAGAGTGTTCAAAAGAAACTGCCTGGGTGAGAGTGTTCACGAGACACTGATTTTGTGAGTGAGAGTGCTCACGGGACACTGCCTGGGTGATGAGAGCGTTCACGAGACACTGCCTGGGTGAGTGAGTGTTCACGAGACACTGCATGGGTGAGTGAGCGTGTTCACGATGCACTGCCCGGGTGATGATAGTGTTCCCGAGACACTGACTGGGTGATAAGAATGTTCACGAGACACTGCCTGCGTGAGTGAGTGTTCACGAGACACTTCATGGGTGATGAGAGTGTTCACGAGATACTGCCTTGGTGAGTGAGAGTGTTGACGAGACTTTGCCTGGGTGAGTGAGAGTGTCCACGAGACATTCCCTGGGTGACGAGAGTGTTCACGAGACAGTGCCTAGGTGAGTGAGAGTGTTAACGAGACACTGCCTGGGTGAGTGAGATTGTTCACGAGACACTGCCTGGGTGAGAGTGTTCACGAGACACTGCCTTGGTGAGTGTGTGTGTTCACGAGACACTGCCTAGGTGATGAGAGTGTTCAGGAGACACTGTCTGGGTGAGTGAGAGTGTTCACGAGACAATGGGTGAGTGAGAGTGTTCACGAGACACTGCCTGGGTGAGTGAGAGTGTTCACGAGACACTGCCGGGGTGACGAGAGTGTTCACGATACACTGCCTGGGTGAGTGAGAGTGTTCACGAGACACTGTCTGGGTGAAGAGAGTGTTCACGAGACACTGCCTGGGTGAGTGAGAGTGCTCACGAGACACTGCCTGGGTGACGAGAGTGTTCACAAGACACTGCCTAGGTGATGATAGTGTTCACGAGACACTCTTTGGGTGAGTGAGAGTTTTCACGAGACAGTGGGTGAGTGAGAGTGTTCACGAGACACTGCCTGGGTGAGTGAGAGTGTTCACGAGACAATGCCGGGGTGACGAGAGTGTTCACGATACACTGCCTAGGTGAGTGAGTGTGTTCACGAGACACTGCCTGGGTTATGAGAGTGTTCACGAGACACTGCCTGGGTGAGTGAGAATGTTCACGAGACACTGCCTGGGTGACGAGAGTGTTCACGAGACACTGCCTGGGTGAGTGAGCGTGTTCACGAGAAACTGCCTGGGTGATGATAGTGTTCACAATACACTGCCTGGGTGAGTGAGAGTGTTCACGAGACACTGCCTGGGTGATAGTGTTCACGAGACACTGCCTGGGTGAGTGAGTGTGTTCACGAGACACTGCCTGGGTGATGAGAGTGTTCACGAGACACTGCATTGGTGAGTGAGAGTGTTCAAAAGAAACTGCCTGGGTGAGAGTGTTCACGAGACACTGATTTTGTGAGTGAGAGTGCTCACGGGACACTGCCTGGGTGATGAGAGCGTTCACGAGACACTGCCTGGGTGAGTGAGCGTGTTCACGATACACTGCCCGGGTGATGATAGTGTTCCCGAGACAGTGACTGGGTGATAAGAATTTTCACGAGACACTGCCTGCGTGAGTGAGTGTTCACGAGACACTTCCTGGGTGATGAGAGTGTTCACGAGACACTACCTGGGTGAGAGGAGTGCTGACGAGACACTGCCTGGGTGATGAGAGTGTTCACGAGACACTGCCTAGGTGAGTGAGAGTGTTCACCAGATACTGCCTTGGTGAATGAGTGTTCACGAGACACTGCATGGGTGAGTGAGCGTGTTTACGAGATACTGCATGGGTGATCATAGTCTTCACGAGACACTGACTTGGTGATGAGTGTGTTCACGAGACACTGCCTCGGCGATGAGAGTGTTCACGAGACACTGCATGGGTGAGTGAGAGTGTTCACGAGACACTGCCTGGGTGACGAGAGTGTTCACGAGACACTGCCTGGGTGAGTGTTCACGAGACACTGCCTGGGTGAGTGAGAGTGTTCACGACACACTGCCTTGGTGACGAGAAGGTTCACGAGACACTGCCTGGGTGAGTGAGAGTGTTCACGAGACACTGCCTGGGTGATAGTGTTCACGAGACACTGCATGGGTGAGTGAGTGTGTTCACGAGACACCGCCTCGGTGATGAGAGTGTTCACGAGACACTGCATTGGTGAGTGAGAGTGTTCAAAAGAAACTGCCTGGGTGAGAGTGTTCACGAGACACTGATTTTGTGAGTGAGAGTGCTCACGGGACACTGCCTGGGTGATGAGAGCGTTCACGAGACACTGCCTGGGTGAGTGAGCGTGTTCACGATACACTGCCCGGGTGATGATAGTGTTCCCGAGACAGTGACTGGGTGATAAGAATTTTCACGAGACACTGCCTGCGTGAGTGAGTGTTCACGAGACACTTCCTGGGTGATGAGAGTGTTCACGAGACACTACCTGGGTGACAGGAGTGCTGACGAGACACTGCCTGGGTGATGAGAGTGTTCACGAGACACTGCCTAGGTGAGTGAGAGTGTTCACCAGATACTGCCTTGGTGAATGAGTGTTCACGAGACACTGCCTGGGTGAGTGAGCGTGTTTACGAGATACTGCATGGGTGATCATAGTGTTCACGAGACACTGACTTGGTGATGAGTGTGTTCACGAGACACTGCCTCGGCGATGAGAGTGTTCACGAGACACTGCATGGGTGAGTGAGAGTGTTCACGAGACACTGCCTGGGTGACGAGAGTGTTCACGAGACACTGCCTGGGTGAGTGTTCACGAGACACTGCCTGGGTGAGTGAGAGTGTTCACGACACACTGCCTTGGTGACGAAAATGTTCACGAGACACTGCCTGGGTGAGTGAGAGTGTTCACGAGACACTGCCTGGGTGACGAGAGTGTTCACGAGACACTGCCTGGGTGGCGAGAGTGTTCACGAGACACTGCCTGGGTGACGAAAGTGTTCACGAGACAATGCTTGGGTGAGTGAGAGTGTTCACGAGACATTGCGTGGGGGACGAGAGAGTTCACGAGACACTGCATGGGTGAGTGAGAGTATTCACGAGACACTGCCTGGGTGTTGATAGTGTTCACGATACACTGCCTGGGTGAGTGAGAGTGTTCACGAGACACTGCCTGGGTGAGTGAGAGTGTTCACGAGACACAGCCTGGGTGACGAGAGCGTTCACGAGACACTGCCTGGGAGACGAGAGGGTTCACGAGATACTGCCTTCGTGAGTGAGAGTGTTCACGAGACACTGCCTGGGTGATATGAGTGTTCACGAGACACTGCCTGGAAGATGAGAGTGTTCACGAGACACTGCCTGGGTGAGTGAGAGAGTTCACGACACACTGCCTGGGTGAGTGAGAGTGCTCACAAGACTCTGCCTGGGTGACGAGAGAGTTCACGAGACACTGCCTGGGTGAGTGAGTGTTCACGAGACACTGCCTGGGTGATGAAAGTGTTCAAGAGACACTGCCTTGGTGAGTGAGAGTGTTCAAGAGAAACTGCCTGGGTGAGAGTGTTCACGAGGCACTGCCTGGGTGATGAGAATGTTCACAAGACACTGCATTGGTGAGTGAGAGTGTTCACTAGACACTACCTGGGTGATGATAGTGTTCACGAGACACTGCCTGGGTGATGAGAGTGTTCACGAGACACTGCCTGGGTGATGAGAATGTTCACGAGACACTGCCTGCGTGAGTGAGAGTGTTCACGAGACACTTCCTGGGTGAGTGAGAGAGTTCACGAGAAACTGCCTGTGTGATGAGAGTGTTCTCGAGACACAGCCAGGGTGATGAGAGTGTTCACGAGACACTGCCTTGGAGAGTGAGAGTGTTCAAGAGACACTGCCTGCGTGAAAGTGTCGCGAGACACTGCCTGGGTGATGAGAGTGTTCACAAGACACTGCCTGGGTGAATGAGAGTGTTTACGAGACACTGCCAGGGTGATGATAGTGTTCACGAGACACTGCCTGGGTGATGAGAGCGTTGACGAGACACTGCCTGGGTGAGTGAGTGTTCACGAGACACTGCAAGGTTGAGGGAGAGTAATCACGAGACACTGCCTTGGTTACGAGAGTGTTAACGAGACACTGCCTGGGTGGCGAGAGTGTTCACGAGACACTGCCTGGGTGACGAGAGTGTTCACGAGACACTGCCTAGGTGAGTGAGTGTTCACGAGACAATGCTTGGGTGAGTGAGAGTGTTCACGAGACACTGCCTGGGGGACGAGAGAGTTCACGAGACACTGCATGGGTGAGTGAGAGTATTCACGAGACACTGCCTGGGTGTTGATAGTGTTCACGATACACTGCCTGTGTGAGTGAGAGTGTTCACGAGACACTGCCTGGGTGAGTGAGAGTGTTCACGAGACACAGCCTGGGTGACGAGAGCGTTCACGAGACACTGCCTGGGAGACGAGAGGGTTCACGAGATACTGCCTTCGTGAGTGAGAGTGTTCACGAGACACTGCCTGGGTGATATGAGTGTTCACGAGACACTGCCTGGAAGATGAGAGTGTTCACGAGACACTGCCTGGGTGAGTGAGAGTGTTCACGACACACTGCCTGGGTGAGTGAGAGTGCTCACAAGACTCTGCCTGGGTGACGAGAGAGTTCACGAGACACTGCCTAGGTGAGTGATAGTGTTCACGAGACACTGCCTGGGTGAGTGAGTGTTCACGAGACACTGCCTGGGTGATGAAAGTGTTCAAGAGACACTGCCTTGGTGAGTGAGAGTGTTCAAGAGAAACTGCCTGGGTGAGAGTGTTCACGAGGCACTGCCTGGGTGATGAGAATGTTCACGAGACACTGCATTGGTGAGTGAGAGTGTTCACGAGACACTACCTGGGTGATGATAGTGTTCAAGAGACACTGCCTGGGTGATGAGAGTGTTCACGAGACACTGCATGGGTGATGAGAATGTTCACGAGACACTGCCTGCGTGAGTGAGAGTGTTCACGAGACACTTCCTGGGTGAGTGAGAGAGTTCACGAGAAACTGCCTGTGTGATGAGAGTGTTCTCGAGACACAGCCAGGGTGATGAGAGTGTTCACAACACACTGCCTGGGTGAATGAGAGTGTTTACGAGACACTGCCAGGGTGATGATAGTGTTCACGAGACACTGCCTGGGTGATGAGAGCGTTGACGAGACACTGCCTGGGTGAGTGAGTGTTCACGAGACACTGCAAGGTTGAGGGAGAGTAATCACGAGACACTGCCTTGGTGACGAGAGTGTTAACGAGACACTGCCTGTGTGAATGAGTGTTCACGAGATACTGCCTGGGTGAGTGAGTGTTCACGAGACACTGCCTGGGTGAGTGAGCGTGTTCACGAGACCCTGCCTGGGTGATGATAGTGTTCACGAGACACTGCCTTGGTGTTGAGAATGTTCACGAGATTCTGCCTGTGTGATGAGAGTCTTCACGAGACAATTCCTGGGTGATGATAGTGTTCACGAGACACTATCTGGTTGAGAGTGTTCACTAGACACTGCCTTTGTGAGTGAGAGTGTTCACGAGACACTGCTTGGGTGACGAGAGTGTTCACGAGACACTGCCTGGGTGGCGAGAGTGTTCACGAGACACTACCTGGGAGACGAGAGTGTTCACGGGACACTGCCTGGGTGAGTGAGAGTCTTCACGAAACAATGCTTGGGTGAGTGAGAGTGTTCACGAGACACTGCCTGGCTGATGATTGTGTTCACGATACACTGCTTGGGTGAGTGAGAGTGCTCACGAGACACTGCATGGGTGAGTGAGAGTGTTCACGAGACACTGCCTGGGTGATGATAGTGTTCATGATACACTGCCTGGGTGAGTGAGAGTGTTCACCAGACACTGCTTGGGTGAGTGAGAGTGTTCAAGAGACACTGCCTGGGGAACGAGAGCGTTCACGAGACACTGCCTGGGTGACGAGAGTGTTCACGAGATACTGCCTTGGTGAGTGAGAGTGTTGACGAGACTTTGCCTGGGTGAGTGAGAGTGTCCACGAGACATTCCGTGGGTGACGAGAGTGTTCACGAGACAGTGCCTAGGTGAGTGAGAGTGTTCACGAGACACTGCCTGGGTGACGCGAGTGCTCACGAGACACTGCCTGTGTGACGAGAGTGTTCACGAGACTCTGCCAGGGTGAGTGAGAGTGTTCACGAAACACTGCCTGGGTGACGAGAGTGTTCACAAGACACTGCCTGGGTGAGTGTGAGTGTTCACGAGACACTGCCTGGGTGATGATAGCGTTCACGAGACACTGCCTGCGTGAGCCTGCGTGATGAGATTGTTCACGAGACACTGTCTGGGTGAGTGAGCGTTCACGAGACACTGCCTGGGTGAGTGAGCGTGTTCACGAGACATTGCCTGGGTGATGATAGTGTTCACGAGACACTGCCTTGGTGATAAGAGTGTTCACGAGAAACATGCCTGGGTGATGAGAGTGTTCACGAGACACTGCCTGGCTGAGTGAAAGTGTTCACGAGACACTGCCTGTGTGAGTGAGAGTGCTCACGAGACACTGCCTGGGTGACGAGAGTGTTCACGAGACACTGCCTGGGTGAGTGAGTGTTCACGAGACACTGCCTGGGTGAGTGAGCGTGTTCACGAGACACTGCCTGGCTGATGAATGTTCAAGAGAAACTGCCTGGGTGATGAGAGTGTTCTCGAGACACTGCCTGGATGATGAAAGTGTTCACGAGACACTGCCTTGGTGAGTGAGAGTGTTCAAGAGAAATTGCCTGGGTGAGAGTGTTCACGAGGGCCTGCCTGGGTGATGAGAGTGTTCACGAGACACAGTAATTGGTGAGTGAAAGTGTTTACGAGACACTGCCTGTGTGATAAAAGTGTTCACGAGACACTGCCTGGGTGATGAGAGTGTTCACGAGACACTGCCTGGGTGATGAGAGTGTTCACGAGACACTGCATTGGTGAGTGAGAGTGCTCACGAGACACTGCCTGGGTGATGAGAGTGTTCACGAGACACTGCCTGCGTGAGTGAGAGTGTTCACGAGACACTTCCTGGGTGAGTGAGAGTGTTCACGAGAAACTGCATGGGTGATGAGAGTGTTCACGAGACACTGCCTTGGAAAGTGAGAGTGTTCAAGAGACACTGCCTGCGTGAGAGTGTCGCGAGACACTGCCTGGGAGATAAGAGTGTTCACAAGACACTGCCTGGGTGAGTGAGAGTGTTCACGAGACACTGCCTGGGTGATGATAGTGTTCGCGAGACACTGCCTGGGTGATGAGAGCGTTCACGAGACACTGCCTGGGTGAGTGAGTGTTCACGAGACACTGCATGGTTGAGGGAGAGTGTTCACGAGACACTGCCTGGGTGACGAGAGTGTTAACGAGACACTGCCTGTGTGAATGAGAGTGTTCACGAGATACTGCCTGGGTGAGTGAGTGTTCACGAGACACTGCCTGGGTGAGTGAGCGTGTTCACGAGACACTGCCTGGGTGATGATAGTCTTCACGAGACACTGCCTTGGTGATGAGAATGTTCACGAGATACTGCCTGTGTGATGAGAGTTTTCACGAGACACTTCCTGGGTGATAATAGGCCTCACGAGACACTTCCTGGGTGATTAGCGTGTTCACGAGACACTGCCTGGGTGAGTGAGAGTGTTCACGAGACACTACCTGGTTGAGAGTGTTCACTAGACATTGCCTGGGTGAGTGAGAGTGTTCAGGAGACACTGCCTTGGTGACGAGAGTGTTCACGAGACACTGCCTGGGTGAGTGAGAGTGTTTAGGAGACACTGCCTGGGTGACGAGAGTGTTCACGAGACACAACCTGGATGAGTGAGAGTGTTCACGAGACACTGCCTGGGTTAGTGAGCGTGTTCACGAGACACTGCCTGGGAGATTGTAGTGTTCACGATACACTGCCTGGGAGAGTGAGAGTGTTCACGAGACACTGCCTGGGTGAATGAGAGTGTTCACGAGACACTCCCTGGGTGACGAGAGCGTTCACGAGACACTGCCTGGGTGAGTGAGTGTTCACGAGACACTGCCTGGGTGAGTGAGCGTGTTCACGAGACACTACCTGGGTGATGATAGTGTTCACGAGACACTCCCTGGGTGACGAGAGCGTTCAAGAGACACTGCCTGGGTGAGAGTGTTCACGAGACACTGCCTGAGTGAGTGAGTGTGCTCACGAGACACTGGGTGAGAGTCCACGAGACACTGCCTGCGTGAGTGAGAGTGTTCACGAGACACATCCTGGATGATGAGAGTGTTCACGAGACACTGCGTGGGTGACACGAGTGTTCACGAGACACTGCCTGGGTGAGTGAGAGTGTTCACGAGGCACTGCCTGGATGATGACAGTTTTCACGAGACACTGCCTGGATGAGAGCGTTCACGAGACACTGCCTGGGTGAGTGAGTGTGTTCACGAGACACTGCCTTAGTGACGAGAGTCCTCACGAGACACTGCCTGGGTGAGTGAGAGTGTTCACGAGACACTGCCTGGGTGAGAGTGTTCACGAGACACTTCCTGGGTGAGTGAGTGAGTTCACGAGACACTGCCTGAGTGACGAGAGTCCTTACGAGACACTGCCTGGGTGAGTGAGAGTGTTCAAGAGACACTGGCTGGGTGACAGTGTTCACGAGACACTTCGTGGGTGAGTGAGTGTGTTCACGAGACACTGCCTGAGTGACCAGAGTCCTTACGAGACACTGCCTGGGTGAGTGAGAGTGTTCACGAGACACTACCAGGGTGAGGGAGAGTGTTCACGAGACACTCCCTGGGTGATGAGTGTGTTCACGAGGCACTGCCTGGGAGATGAGAGTGTTCATGAAACACTTCCTGGGTGATGAGTGTGTTTAAGAGACACTGCCTGGGAGATGATTGTGTTCACGAGACACTACATGGACGAGGAGAGTGTTCGCGAGACACTGCCTTGTGAGGAGAGTGTTAGCGATAACTGCCTGGGTGAGGAGAGTGTTAGCGAGGCACTGCCTGGGTGAGGAGAGTGTTAGCGACACTCTGCCTATGTGATGAGAGTGGTCGTGAGACACTGCCTGGG
Source organism: Cherax quadricarinatus (assembly GCF_038502225.1). Taxonomy (NCBI): domain Eukaryota; kingdom Metazoa; phylum Arthropoda; class Malacostraca; order Decapoda; family Parastacidae; genus Cherax; species Cherax quadricarinatus. The sequence continues at coordinate 13,328,748 of NC_091293.1, read as the reverse complement.
TGATGAGTATGTTCACGGGACACTGCCTGGGTGACAAGAGTGTTCACGAGACACTGCCTGGGTGAGTGAGTGTGTTCACGAGACACTGCCTGGGTGAGTGTGTTCACGAGACACTGCCTGGGGGATGAGAGTGTTTACAAGACACTGTCTGGGAGAGTGAGAGTGTTCACGAGACACTGGGTGACTGAGAGTGTTCACGAGACACTGCATGGTTGAGGGAGAGTGTTCACGAGACACTGCCTGGGTGATGATAGTGTTCACGAGACACTGCCTTGGTGATGAGAATGTTCACGGGATACTGCCTGGGTGAGGAGAGTGTTCGCGAGACACTTCCTGGGTGATGATAGTGTTCACGAGACACTACCTGGGCGATGAGCGTGTTCACGAGACACTGCCTGGGTGAGTGAGAGTGTTCACGAGACAGTACCTGGTTGAGAATGTTCATTAGACTCTGCCTGTGTGAGTGAGAGTGTTCACGAGACACTGCCTGGGTGAGTGAGGGTGTTCACGAAAAACTGCCTGGGTGAGTGAGAGTGTTCACGAGACACTGCCTGGGTTAGTGAGCGTGTTCACGAGACACTGCCTGGGAGATGATAGTGTTCACTATACACTGCGTGGGTGAGTGAGAGTGCTCACGAGACACTGCCTGGGTGAGTGAGAGTGTTCACGAGACACTGCCTTGGTGAGAGTGTTCACGAGACACTGCCTGGGTGATGATAGTGTTCACGATACACTGCCTGGGTGAGTGAGAGTGGTCACGAGACACTGTCTGGGTGAGTGAGAGTGTTCACGAGACACTGCCTGGGTGATGATAGTGTTCACGATACACTGCCTGGGTGAGTGAGAGTGGTCACGAGACACTGTCTGGGTGAGTGAGAGTGTTCACGAGACACTGCCTGGGTGATGATAGTGTTCACGAGACACTGCCTGGGTGAGTGAGAGTGTTCAAGAGACACTGCCTGTGTGAGTTAGAGTGTTCACGAGACACTGCCTGAATGATGAGAGTGTTCACGAGGCACTACCTAGGTGATGAGAGTGTTCACGAGACACCGCCTGGGTGAGTGAGAGTGTTCACGAGATACTACCTGGGTGATGATAGTGTTCACGAGACACTGCCTAGGTTATGAGAGTGTTCACGAGACACTGCCTGGGTTATGAGAGTGTTCACGATACACTGCCTGGGTGAGTGAGAGTGTTCACGAGACACTGCATGGGTGAGGAAAGTGTTCACGATACACTGCCTAGGTTATGAGAGTGTTCACGAGACACTGCCTGGGTGATGAGAGTGTTCACGAGACACCGCCTGGGTGAGTGAGAGTGTTCACGAGACACTGCATGGGTGAGGAAAGTGTTCACGAGACACTGCCTGGGTGAGAGTGTTCACGAGACACTGCCTTGGTGAGTTAGAGTGTTCAAGAGACACTGCCTGCGTGAGAGTGTCGCGAGACACTGCCTGGGAGATAAGAGTGTTCACAAGACACTGCCTGGGTGAGTGAGAGTGTTCACGAGACACTGCCTGGGTGATGATAGTGTTCGCGAGACACTGCCTGGGTGATGAGAGCGTTCACGAGACACTGCCTGGGTGAGTGAGTGTTCACGAGACACTGCATGGTTGAGGGAGAGTGTTCACGAGACACTGCCTGGGTGACGAGAGTGTTAACGAGACACTGCCTGTGTGAATGAGAGTGTTCACGAGATACTGCCTGGGTGAGTGAGTGTTCACGAGACACTGCCTGGGTGAGTGAGCGTGTTCACGAGACACTGCCTGGGTGATGATAGTCTTCACGAGACACTGCCTTGGTGATGAGAATGTTCACGAGATACTGCCTGTGTGATGAGAGTTTTCACGAGACACTTCCTGGGTGATAATAGGCCTCACGAGACACTTCCTGGGTGATTAGCGTGTTCACGAGACACTGCCTGGGTGAGTGAGAGTGTTCACTAGACACTACCTGGTTGAGAGTGTTCACTAGACATTGCCTGGGTGAGTGAGAGTGTTCAGGAGACACTGCCTTGGTGACGAGAGTGTTCACGAGACACTGCCTGGGTGAGTGAGAGTGTTTAGGAGACACTGCCTGGGTGACGAGAGTGTTCACGAGACACAACCTGGATGAGTGAGAGTGTTCACGAGACACTGCCTGGGTTAGTGAGCGTGTTCACGAGACACTGCCTGGGAGATTGTAGTGTTCACGATACACTGCCTGGGAGAGTGAGAGTGTTCACGAGACACTGCCTGGGTGAATGAGAGTGTTCACGAGACACTCCCTGGGTGACGAGAGCGTTCACGAGACACTGCCTGGGTGAGTGAGTGTTCACGAGACACTGCCTGGGTGAGTGAGCGTGTTCACGAGACACTACCTGGGTGATGATAGTGTTCACGAGACACTCCCTGGGTGACGAGAGCGTTCACGAGACACTGCCTGGGTGAGAGTGTTCACGAGACACTGCCTGAGTGAGTGAGTGTGCTCACGAGACACTGGGTGAGAGTCCACGAGACACTGCCTGCGTGAGTGAGAGTGTTCACGAGACACATCCTGGGTGATGAGAGTGTTCACGAGACACTGCGTGGGTGACACGAGTGTTCACGAGACACTGCCTGGGTGAGTGAGAGTGTTCACGAGGCACTGCCTGGATGATGACAGTTTTCACGAGACACTGCCTGGATGAGAGCGTTCACGAGACACTGCCTGGGTGAGTGAGTGTGTTCACGAGACACTGCCTGAGTGACGAGAGTCCTCACGAGACACTGCCTGGGTGAGTGAGAGTGTTCACGAGACACTGCCTGGGTGAGAGTGTTCACGAGACACTTCCTGGGTGAGTGAGTGAGTTCACGAGACACTGCCTGAGTGACGAGAGTCCTTACGAGACACTGCCTGGGTGAGTGAGAGTGTTCAAGAGACACTGGCTGGGTGACAGTGTTCACGAGACACTTCGTGGGTGAGTGAGTGTGTTCACGAGACACTGCCTGAGTGACCAGAGTCCTTACGAGACACTGCCTGGGTGAGTGAGAGTGTTCACGAGACACTACCAGGGTGAGGGAGAGTGTTCACGAGACACTCCCTGGGTGATGAGTGTGTTCACGAGGCACTGCCTGGGAGATGAGAGTGTTCATGAAACACTTCCTGGGTGATGAGTGTGTTTAAGAGACACTGCCTGGGAGATGATTGTGTTCACGAGACACTACATGGACGAGGAGAGTGTTCGCGAGACACTGCCTTGTGAGGAGAGTGTTAGCGATAACTGCCTGGGTGAGGAGAGTGTTAGCGAGGCACTGCCTGGGTGAGGAGAGTGTTAGCGACACTCTGCCTATGTGATGAGAGTGGTCGTGAGACACTGCCTGGGTGATGAGTATGTTCACGGGACACTGCCTGGGTGACAAGAGTGTTCACGAGACACTGCCTGGGTGAGTGAGTGTGTTCACGAGACACTGCCTGGGTGAGTGTGTTCACGAGACACTGCCTGGGGGATGAGAGTGTTTACAAGACACTGTCTGGGAGAGTGAGAGTGTTCACGAGACACTGGGTGAGTGAGAGTGTTCACGAGACACTGCATGGTTGAGGGAGAGTGTTCACGAGACACTGCCTGGGTGATGATAGTGTTCACGAGACACTGCCTTGGTGATGAGAATGTTCACGGGATACTGCCTGGGTGAGGAGAGTGTTCGCGAGACACTTCCTGGGTGATGATAGTGTTCACGAGACACTACCTGGGTGATGAGGGTGTTCACGAGACACTGCCTGGGTGAGTGAGAGTGTTCACGAGACAGTACCTGGTTGAGAATGTTCATTAGACTCTGCCTGTGTGAGTGAGAGTGTTCACGAGACACTGCCTGGGTGAGTGAGAGTGTTCACGAAAAACTGCCTGGGTGAGTGAGAGTGTTCACGAGACACTGCCTGGGTTAGTGAGCGTGTTCACGAGACACTGCCTGGGAGATGATAGTGTTCACTATACACTGCGTGGGTGAGTGAGAGTGCTCACGAGACACTGCCTGGGTGAGTGAGAGTGTTCACGAGACACTGCCTTGGTGAGAGTGTTCACGAGACACTGCCTGGGTGATGATAGTGTTCACGATACACTGCCTGGGTGAGTGAGAGTGGTCACGAGACACTGTCTGGGTGAGTGAGAGTGTTCACGAGACACTGCCTGGGTGATGATAGTGTTCACGATACACTGCCTGGGTGAGTGAGAGTGGTCACGAGACACTGTCTGGGTGAGTGAGAGTGTTCACGAGACACTGCCTGGGTGATGATAGTGTTCACGAGACACTGCCTGGGTGAGTGAGAGTGTTCAAGAGACACTGCCTGTGTGAGTTAGAGTGTTCACGAGACACTGCCTGAATGATGAGAGTGTTCACGAGGCACTACCTAGGTGATGAGAGTGTTCACGAGACACCGCCTGGGTGAGTGAGAGTGTTCACGAGATACTACCTGGGTGATGATAGTGTTCACGAGACACTGCCTAGGTTATGAGAGTGTTCACGATACACTGCCTGGGTGAGTGAGAGTGTTCACGAGACACTGCATGGGTGAGGAAAGTGTTCACGAGACACTGCCTAGGTTATGAGAGTGTTCACGAGACACTGCCTGGGTGATGAGAGTGTTCACGAGACACCGCCTGGGTGAGTGAGAGTGTTCACGAGACACTGCATGGGTGAGGAAAGTGTTCACGAGACACTGCCTGGGTGAGAGTGTTCACGAGACACTGCCTTGGTGAGTTAGAGTGTTCACGAGACACTGCCTGGGTGACGAGAGTGTTCACGAGACACTGCCTGGGTGAGTGAGAGTGTTCACAAGACACTGCCTGGGTGAGTGAGAGTGTTCACGAGACACTGCCTGGGAGAGTCAGAGTGTTCACGAGACACTGCCTGAGTGATGAGAGTGTTCACGAGACACTGCCTAGGTGATGAGAGTGTTCACGAGACACTGCCTTGGTGAGTGAGAGTGTTCACGAAATACTGCCTGGGTGAGTGAGGTGTTCACGAGACACTGCCTGTGTGATGAGTGTGTTCACGAGACACTGCCTGGGTGATGAGTGTTCACGAGACACTGCCTGGGTAATGACAGTGTTCATGAGACACTGCCTGGGTGATGAGAGTGTTCACGAGACTCTGCCTGGGTGATGAGAGTGTTCTCGAGACACTGCCTGTGTGAGTGAGAGTGTTCACGAAATACTGCTTGGATGAGTGAGAGTGTTCACGAGACACTTCCTGGGTGATGAGTGTGTTCACGAGACACTGCCTGGGTTATGAGAGTGTTCATGAGACACTGCCTGGTGATGAGAGTGTTCACTAGACACTGCCTGGGTGATGTGTGTTCACGAGACACTGCCTGGGTAATGACAGTGTTCACGAGGCACTGCCTGGGTGATGACAGTGTTCATGAGACACTGCCTGGGTGATGAGAGTGTTCACGAGACACTGCCTGGGTGATGACAGTGTTCACGAGACACTGCGTAGGTGAGTGAGTGTTCACGAGACACTGCCTGGGTGATGACAGTGTTCATGAGACACTGCCTGGGTGATGACAGTGTTCATGAGACACTGCCTGGGTGATGAGAGTGTTCACGAGACTGCCTGGGTGAGTGAGAGTGTTCACGAGACACTGCCTGGGTGATGAGATTGTTCACGAGACTCTGCCTGGGTGATGAGAGTGTTCACGAGACACTGCCTGAGTGATGAGTGTGTTCACGAGACACTGCCTTGGTGAGTGAGAGTGTTCACGAAATACTGCCTGGGTGAATGAGGTGTTCACGAGACACTGCCTGGGTGATGAGTGTGTTCACGAGACACTGCCTGGGTGATGAGTGTGTTCACGAGACACTGCCTGGGTTATGAGAGTGTTCATGAGACACTGCCTGGGTGATGAGTGTTCACGAGACTCTGCCTGGGTGATGACAGTGTTCACGAGACACTGCCTAGGTGAGTGAGTGTGTTCACGAGACACTGCCTGGGTGATGACAGTGTTCACGAGACACTGCCTGGGTGATGACAGTGTTCATGAGACACTGCCTGGGTGAGTGAGAGTGTTCACGAGACACTGCCTGGGCGATGAGATTGTTCACGAGACTCTGCCTGGGTGATGAGAGTGTTCACGAGACACTGCCTGGGTGATGAGTGTGTTCACGAGACACTGCCTGGGTGATGAGTGTGTTCACGAGACACTTCCTGGGTTATGAGAGTGTTGGTAGGTAAGACACATAGGCAACAGTTAGGCAACTTTATTCCGAAACGTTTCGCCTACACAGTAGGCTTCTTCAGTCGAATACAGAAAGTAGGCAGGAACAATAGAGATGTGAAGACGATGTAATCAGTCCATCACCCTTGAAGTCGTAGAATTTGAGGTTGTCAGTCCCTTGGCCTGGAGAAGTTCAGTTCCATAGATAGTTCCTGACTATGGAACTGAACTTCTCCAGGCCGAGGGACTGAAAACCTCAAATTCTACGACTTCAAGGGTGATGGACTGATTACATCGTCTTCACATCTGTACTGTTCCTGCCTACTTTCTGTATTCGACTGAAGAAGCCTACTGTGTAGGCGAAACGTTTCGGAATAAAGTTGCCTAACTGTTGCCTATGTGTCTTACCTACCAACCTGTCGGTATTGTGTACCATTTTTGATGTTCATTATGAGAGTGTCCATGAGACAGTGCCTGGGTGATGAGTGTTCACGAGACTCTGCCTGGGTGATGACAGTGTTCACGAGACACTGCCTTGGTGATGAGAGTTTTCACGAGACACTACCTGGGTGATGAGAGTGTTCACGAGACACTGCCTGGGTGATGACAGTGTTCACGAGACACTGCCTTGGTGATGAGAGTTTTCACGAGACACTACCTGGGTGATGAGAGTGTTCACGAGACACTACCTGGGTGATGAGAGTGTTCACGAGACACTGCCTGGGTGATGACAGTGTTCACGAGACACTGCCTTGGTGATGAGAGTTTTCACGAGACACTACCTGGGTGATGAGAGTGTTCACGAGACACTGCCTGGGTGATGACAGTGTTCACGAGACACTGCCTTGGTGATGAGAGTTTTCACGAGACACTGCCTGGGTGATGAGAGTGTTCGAGAGACAGTGGAAACAAGTACTTGTTTATATCTAGTAAGAATACCTTTAGTTGACGGAGTTTGCAAAGATATTGACCTATCGTAGTTCTTTGAGGAGTAATATGAAGTACAGTGGCTCATTGTAAATGTGATACAGTTGATGCCGCAAAATGAGAGTTAGACTTGTTGACCTTGTACAAGTTCGTGTAGAAATAAAAATACTGTGGAAATTTTTGAATTTTTACAAATTCAGCATAGGTAAATTTGAATAATACAATAATTGTATACCTGGAGAGGATTTCGGGGGTCAATGACCCCGCGGCCCGGTCTGTGACCAGGCCTCATGGTGGATCAGGGCCTGATCAATGAGGCTGTTACTGTTAGTCGCATGTAACCCGACGTACGAACCACAGCCAGGCTGGTCAAGTACTGACTTTAGGTGCCTGTCCAGTGCCTTCTTGAAGACAGCCAGGGGTCTATTAGTATTATGTATGCTGGGAGGCAGTTGAACAGTCTTGGGCCACTGACAGTTACTGTCTTGTCTCTTATCGTGGCACCCCTGTGCAATTTAGTACTAATTCCTCTAGGATCTTTCAAGTGTATAACAATCATGTATCTCTCCCGCCTGTGTTCTAGGGAGTACAGGTTGAGGAACTTCAAGCGTTCCCAGTAACTGAGGCGTTTTATCGCAAAGAGTTCTAAGAAGCAGGATAGCAAACCACCTGGACTCCCAAAAATTGCACAACCCATAGCAACATGGTTTCAGAGCAGGTCGCTCCTGCCTTTCACAACTGCTTGACCACTATGACATGGTCCTAGATGCACTGGAAAACAAACAGAATGCGGTTGTAGTATACACAGACTCTGCAAAAGCCTTTGACAAGTGCGACCATGGTGTAATAGCACACAAAATGCGTGCTAAAGGGATAACCGGCGAAGTAGGCAGATGGATCTTCAACTTTCTAACCAATCGCACACAAAGAGTAGTGGTAAACAGAGTTAAATCAGATGCTGCCATAGTGAAGAGCTCTGTCCCACAAGGCACAGTACTCGCACCTATCCTGTTCCTTATTCTCATATCAGACATAGACAGAGATGTAAACCACAGCACTATATCATCTTTTGCAGACGATACTAGGATCTGCATGAGAGTGTCATCCATTGAGGACACGGCAAAGCTCCAAGAAGATATAAACCAAGTTTTCCAATGGGCAACAGAGAACAATATGATGTTCAATGAAGACAAATTCCAACTACTCCGTTATGGAAAACTGGAGGAAATAATAACTAGAACTGAGTATATTACAAACTCCAATCACACGATAGAGAGGAAAAGTAATGTGAAGGACCTGAGTGTGGTAATGTCCGAAAACCTCACCTTCAAGGACCACAACAATGCCACTATCACATCTGCTAGGTAACTGATAGGATGGGTAATGAGAACATTCAAGACAAGAGATGCTAAGCCAATGATGATCCTTTTTAAATCACTTATTCTTTCTAGGCTGGAATACTGCTGTACATTAACATCCCCATTCAAGGCAGGTGAAATTGCAGAGCTAGAGAATGTACAGAGAACCTTTACTGCACGTATAAGTTCCATCAAACACCTTAACTACTGGGAGCGCCTGGAAGCACTTGACTTGTACTCACTAGAGCGCAGGCGAGAGAGATATATCGTAATCTACACCTGGAAGATTCTGGAGGGACTGGTCCCTAATATGCACACAGCAATCACTCCATACGAAAGCAAAAGACTTGGCAGGCGATGCAACATACCCCCAGTGAAAAGTAGAGGCGTCACTGGTACACTAAGAGAAAACACAATAAGTGTCCGGGGCCCAAGACTGTTCAACAGCCTCCCACCAGCAATAAGGGGCATTACGGGAAGACCCCTGGTTGTCTTCAAGAGGGAGCTGGACAGATACCTAAAGACGGTGCCGGATCAGCCGGGCTGTGGTTCGTACGTTGGATTGCGTGTGGCCAGCAGCAACAGCCTCGGTGATCAGGCCCTGATCCACCGGGAGGTAGACTCCAGGTAGGTATGTGTGCCGTGAAGGTTCTCTGTACGCTTTCTAGGTCTGCAGTTTTACCTGCCTTGAAAGGTGCTGTTGGTGTGCAGCAATGTTCCAGCCTGAATAGAACTAGTAACCTGAAGAGTGTTATCATGGGCTTGGTATCCCTAGTTTTGAAGGTTCTCATTATCCATTCTGTCATTTTTCTAGCAGATACAACTGATACAATGTTATGAGACACGTAAAATGGAGGAGTGTAGCAAATAATATTTTAACAGAGATCACCCCAGGAGGCAATTCAGATGAAAATTCACATACGCATGAGCTTTTAAATCTTTGTACCAGATTCACTTTAAACCAGCAAATATTAGAGCCTACATGACTAGAGAATATGCTGGACTTCATCTTCACTAACAACGACGATCTGATACGTGATATAACCATATCAAAGACAATTCACCCAGATCACCATATAAAAGAGGTACAGACATGTGTGCACAGGGCTCCTGACCAGCAAAATGTGATCACTTACGAGGGTGCCTTCACAAAATTCAACATCAGTAACAAAACTATTCAATAGGAACAAATCAACCATGTTCTAAATTAAACAAGCTGGAAAGATATCCTAAACAACCCGTATCCGAATCTTTGTCTAGAAAAAAATAATTCTGTGGCACTTGAGGTCTGCTCAAGGCACAGTTCATTAAGGAAAAGAAAAAGAAGATGTAAACTAGAAAGAGAAAGATGCTCCTTATACAGGCGAAGGCGGAGAATCACAGAGCTGCAGACAGGAGCCAATATATCTGTAATACAAAGGGAGGAACTGGTTAGAGAAATAGAAGATATCGAACTTAAGCTTAAGGAATCTTACAGGAGACAAGAATCTCAGGAAGAACTAAAAGCCATAAAGGAAACTGAATAAAAGAACACTGCTTCTCTTATGCCAAATCTGAGGGTAAAACAACATCCAATATTGGGCCCCTTCTTAAGCGAGATGGGACCTACACAGATAACAGCAAAGAAATGAGTGAGATAATAAAGTCCCAGTACGACTCATTTTTCAGTGAGCCGTTAACCAGACTAAGGGTCGACGATCTAAATGAATTCTTTGTGACTGAGACCCAAAATCTGATCATCTCAAAAATCTCTGATATTATCCTTACACCCCAAAACTTTGAAAAGACAATAAATGGCATGCCCATGCACTCTGCCCCAGGCTCAGACTCATGGAATTCCGTGTTCATCGAGAACTGCAAGAAGCCCCGTCATGTGCCTTCAGTATTCTAAGGAGAGGGAGCATGGACACGGGGGTCATCCCACGTTCGCTAAAAGCAACAGACATAGCCCCACTCTACTGAAAGTGGCAGTAAAACATTTGCAAAGAACTACAGACCGATAGCACTCACATCGCATATCATTAAAATCTTTAATATGGTTTTAAGTAGCAACATCACCAACCACCTAGATACCAATCAGTTACACAACCTAAGGCAACACGGGTTTAAAGCAGGTCGCTCCTGCCTGTTTCAGCTTCTAGAACATGCCAAGGTCCTGGATGCTGTAGAGGATAAACAAAATGCAGATGTAGTATACACAGACTTTGCGAAAACCTTCGACAAGTGTGACCATGGTGTAATAGTGCACAAATGCGTGATAAAGGAATAAGAGGAAAAGTTGGTTGATTGATCTATAACTTCCTAATAAATAGAACACAAAGAGTAATAGTAAACAGAGTAAAGTCTGAGGCAGTTACGATGAACAGCTCTGTTCCACAAGGCACAGTACTCGCTCTAATCATATTCCTCATCCTCATATCTGACATAGAGATGCAAACTGTGTCTTCCTTTACAGATGACACCCAAATTGCCATGACAGTGACCTCCATCGACGACACCGCAAGACTCACAGCGGACTTCAACCAAATCTTCAAATAATATGAAGTTCAATGGAGAAATTTCAACTACTCAGATATGGAAAACTTGAGGAAATTAAAACTCTATCAGGTTATACAACAAATTCTAACCATGGTATAAACCTTGGTAATAAATACCGACAAGTTGGTTTAGAAAGACACGTAAGCAAACACTATAACATATTTATTAGAAAACGTTTCGGTCCTGGAACCTTGATCACTTCTATAATAAATATGTTATAGTGTTTGCTTACGTGTCTTTCTAAACCAAATTCTAACCATACACTAGAGCGAAGGATCTGGGAGTGATAATGTCAGAGAATCTCACCTCCAAAGACCACAACAATGTATCTACCGCATCTGCTAGAAAAGTGATAGGAGGGATATTGAAAACTTTCAAAACTAGGGACGCCAAGCCCATAACGATTCTCTTCAAATCGCTTGTTCTCTCTAGGATGAATACTACTGAACACTAACTGCCCCCTTCAAGGCAGGCGAAATTACTGACCTGCAGAGTGTACAAAGAACTTTCACGGCACACATAATTACAATAAAGCACCTATATTACTGGGAACGGTTGAAGTCCCTTGATTTGTATTCCCTGGAACGCAGGCGAGAAAGATACATGATAATATACACTTGGAAAATTCATGAGGGATTGGTGCCAAACTTTCACATGAAAGGAAAAGACTCAGTAGGAGATGAAACATTCCCCCAATGAAAAGCAGGGGCGCCACGAGTATGCTGAGAGACAACACAGTAAGTGTCAGGGGCCCAAGACTGCTCAACTGCCTATCAGCATACATAAGGGAGATTACCAATAGACCCCTGGCTGTCTTCAAGAAGGTACTAGACAGGCACCGAAAGTCAGTAACTGACCAGCCGGGCTGTAGTTCGCACGTCAGTTTGCGTGTGGCCAGCAGTAACAGCCTGGTTGATCCGACCCTGATCCACCATGAGGCCTGGTCTCAGACCGGGCAGCGGGGGCGATGATCCCCTTCAGGTATACTCCAGGTATACGCTGAAGGCTGCAAGATTTAAACGTTAAAAGAAGGCAAGCAAATTTAGATTCAAATTACAGAAACCATTAAAACACCGAGAATAAGAAACAAAATCTGACTACTTCCTAGACATATTTACTATTACGGAGACGCAAGTCTATAAGTCTTCGTGCAACACACAGGAAGTCCTTCTCCTGAAAGCAAAACACCTGTCGAAACACTAAAGCGTTAAGCATACCGCTCCGAGACTGCAGCGTCCCGGGTTCGAGCCCCGCCTGTGCCCAAGTTTGTGATGAGTGAGTTTAAGACAATGGATAAGCCAGTAAGTTATACAGCTCCTGGGAAATAGAAGGTTATCAGATTCATCCGGGAAAAGCACCTAAAGGTGGTTCGATTAAGTGACCTTTAAAACCAGCATCAAGGCAAACCCATGAAGGTTTACTTGCTAAACCAACAGTGTTGATAAAGGTCCCAGGAGAAAACAGACAGTCATGAAGTTGAGTAGACTTGTTTCAGTCTCGGCACTGCTCGGTACTGCTGGGTACTGCTCGGCACTGCTCGGCACTGCTCGGCACTGCTCGGCACTGCTCGGCACTGCTCGGCACTGCTCGGCACTGCTCGGTACTGCTCGGTACTGCTCGGTACTGCTCGGCACTGCTCGGTACTGCTCAAAAATGTTTTAATACACGTACTTAATTAATGTGTATATTGCTGATAGGAAGGGGTAATGAGAACTGTTTTTAATTAGTATTGCTTGAACAGTTTTCCTTTGTTTTTGTATAAAGACATTTTACATGTATCAGGTGTGTGCAGTGTACTAGGTGACATATTATTGTAAATTGAAATGATTTGATTGATGTCGGGTATAATATTGTGTAATGTTATTCACACACGTGTTGGCGGTTGTGCTGAGTCATGTGAAGAGGAATTTTTCTAAAAGCAGTGTAACACCTGCAGTATTTTGATTATGAGGACATAATTGTTTTTGTATGTGAAATATCTGACACTGTATACTTTTATTCATTTATTGTAATGTGTGTTTTAAATAAAATATAAATAAAAATTCACACGGAACTTTTGGAGGAAGGAGAAAAAAGGGGAAGACAATAGATTTCTTACTGTCACAATTGGTATCTTTTATTGTGTTATTCCTAATTTCTCTGATTTTATTAATTCCTCTTCTTAACTGGTCAGCGTCGTTCATTTTATGTCGTAAACTGTGAGAGAATATTAACATAACTCAAGAATAAACCCATGAATAGCTTTACTTTACTAATTTAACAACAACATTAAGGAAAAATGAATCTTGTCAAATATAATTGTAAAGTTACCTGCCTTGCAGAGCAGTTCCTTATGAGACCTGACAACCAGTGAAAAAAAAATAAAATACCGGGAGCAGTGTACAGTATGCCAGAGCCAGGAGGGCATAAATACTTGATGTCACCTCTCATTTTGCTCGTGATGCAGAACAAAATTACAAATGAGTTCCAGAGTTAATAATCATTTTCTTGTTGCACATGGTTCACGTGTAAAGGTTACACGAGTAGTTTTCTCTAATATGCCATGTTATTTGTAGACTGATAACACAATCATGGGTACATTCCTGAACAATTAGACATTCAACAATAATATTATTATTGTTATTATATATATATATATATATATATATATATATATATATATATATATATATATATATATATATATATATATATATATATATATATATATATATATATATATATATATATATATATATATATATGTCGTGGCGAATAGGCAGAACTTGCGATCTTGGCTTAAATAGCAACGCTCATCTTGCCATATAAGTCAAGCGAAAATTTGTGTATGCAATAATTTCGCCAAAATCATTTTGAACCTAACGAAAAAAATATATTTCACTGTGTTTGTTTAGTATTAAATTATTGTAAACAAATCTAAAATATATATAGTTGACTTAGGCTAAAATAAATTGATCTTGTTATAACAAGGCTAGGTAAGTTTTCTAAGATTCTTTTGATGCAAAATTAAATTTTTTTACATTAACGTTAATTAATAAAATGTGTCTTTAAACGTATAAGAGAAAATTTTAGAAATGACTTAATTTTAAATGAGTTCTTGCTAATTGACCAGTTTTACATATTCGGCACGACACACACACACACACATTATATATATATATATATATATATATATATATATATATATATATATATATATATATATATATATATATATATATATATATATATATATATATGTAGTAGGTTGGTAGACAGCAACCACCCAGGGAAGTACTACCGTCCTGCCAGATGACTGTGAAACAAAAACCTGTAACTGTTTTGCATGATGGTAAGATTGCTGGTTTCTTTTTCTGTCTCATAAACACGCTAGATAACAGGGATATCTTGCTACTCCTACTTACACTTTGGTCACACTTCACAGACACGCACATGCATATATATATATACATACATCTAGGTTTTTCTCCCTTTTTCTAAATAGCTCTTGTCCTTTTTATTTCTTCTATTGTCCATGGGGAAGTGGAAAAGAATCTTTCCTCCGTAAGCCATGCGTGTCGTATGAGGCGACTAAAATGCTGGGAGCAATGGGCTAGTAACCCCTTCTCCTGTATACATTTACTAAAAAAGAGAAGAAGAAAAACTTTATAAAACTGGGTTGCTTAAATGTGCGTGGATGTAGTGCGGATGACAAGAAACAGATGATTGCTGATGTTATGAATGAAAAGAAGTTGGATGTCCTGGCTCTAAGCGAAACAAAGCTGAAGGGGGTAGGAGAGTTTCAGTGGGGGGAAATAAATGGGATTAAATCTGGAGTATCTGAGAGAGTTAGAGCAAAGGAAGGGGTAGCAGTAATGTTAAATGATCAGTTATGGAAGGAGAAAAGAGAATATGAATGTGTAAATTCAAGAATTATGTGGATTAAAGTAAAGGTTGGATGCGAGAAGTGGGTCATAATAAGCGTGTATGCACCTGGAGAAGAGAGGAATGCAGAGGAGAGAGAGAGATTTTGGGAGATGTTAAGTGAATGTATAGGAGCCTTTGAACCAAGTGAGAGAGTAATTGTGGTAGGGGACCTGAATGCTAAAGTAGGAGAAACTTTTAGAGAGGGTGTGGTAGGTAAGTTTGGGGTGCCAGGTGTAAATGATAATGGGAGCCCTTTGATTGAACTTTGTGTAGAAAGGGGTTTAGTTATAGGTAATACATATTTTAAGAAAAAGAGGATAAATAAGTATACAAGATATGATGTAGGGCGAAATGACAGTAGTTTGTTGGATTATGTATTGGTAGATAAAAGACTGCTGAGTAGACTTCAGGATGTACATGTTTATAGAGGGGCCACAGATATATCAGATCACTTTCTAGTTGTAGCTACACTGAGAGTAAAAGGTAGATGGGATACAAGGAGAATAGAAGCATCAGGGAAGAGAGAGGTGAAGGTTTATAAACTAAAAGAGGAGGCAGTTAGGGTAAGATATAAACAGCTATTGGAGGATAGATGGGCAAATGAGAGCATAGGCATTGGGGTCGAAGAGGTATGGGGTAGGATTAAAAATGTAGTGTTAGAGTGTTCAGCAGAAGTTTGTGGTTACAGGAAAGTGGGTGCAGGAGGGAAGAGGAGCGATTGGTGGAATGATGATGTAAAGAGAGTAGTAAGGGAGAAAAAGTTAGCATATGAGAAGTTTTTACAAAGTAGAAGTGATGCAAGGAGGGAAGAGTATATGGAGAAAAAGAGAGAGGTTAAGAGAGTGGTGAAGCAATGTAAAAAGAGAGCAAATGAGAGAGTGGGTGAGATGTTATCAACAAATTTTGTTGAAAATAAGAAAAAGTTTTGGAGTGAGATTAACAAGTTAAGAAAGCCTAGAGAACAAATGGATTTGTCAGTTAAAAATAGGAGAGGAGAGTTATTAAATGGAGAGTTAGAGGTATTGGGAAGATGGAGGGAATATTTTGAAGAATTGTTAAATGTTGATGAAGATAGGGAAGCTGTGATTTCGTGTATAGGGCAAGGAGGAATAACATCTTGTAGGAGTGAGGAAGAGCCAGTTGTGAGTGTGGGGGAAGTTCGTGAGGCAGTAGGCAAAATGAAAGGGTGTAAGGCAGCCGGGATTGATGGGATAAAGATAGAAATGTTAAAAGCAGGTGGGGATATAGTTTTGGAGTGGTTGGTGCAATTATTTAATAAATGTATGGAAGAGGGTAAGGTACCTAGGGATTGGCAGAGAGCATGCATAGTTCCTTTGTATAAAGGCAAAGGGGATAAAAGAGAGTGCAAAAATTATAGGGGGATAAGTCTGTTGAGTGTACCTGGTAAAGTGTATGGTAGAGTTATAATTGAAAGAATTAAGAGTAAGACGGAGAATAGGATAGCAGATGAACAAGGAGGCTTTAGGAAAGGTAGGGGGTGTGTGGACCAGGTGTTTACAGTGAAACATATAAGTGAACAGTATTTAGATAAGGCTAAAGAGGTCTTTGTGGCATTTATGGATTTGGAAAAGGCGTATGACAGGGTGGATAGGGGGGCAATGTGGCAGATGTTGCAAGTGTATGGTGTAGGAGGTAGGTTACTGAAAGCAGTGAAGAGTTTTTACGAGGATAGTGAGGCTCAAGTTAGAGTATGTAGGAAAGAGGGAAATTTTTTCCCAGTAAAAGTAGGCCTTAGACAAGGATGTGTGATGTCACCGTGGTTGTTTAATATATTTATAGATGGGGTTGTAAGAGAAGTAAATGCGAGGGTCTTGGCAAGAGGCGTGGAGTTAAAAGATAAAGAATCACACACAAAGTGGGAGTTGTCACAGCTGCTCTTTGCTGATGACACTGTGCTCTTGGGAGATTCTGAAGAGAAGTTGCAGAGATTGGTGGATGAATTTGGTAGGGTGTGCAAAAGAAGAAAATTAAAGGTGAATACAGGAAAGAGTAAGGTTATGAGGATAACAAAAAGATTAGGTGATGAAAGATTGAATATCAGATTGGAGGGAGAGAGTATGGAGGAGGTGAACGTATTCAGATATTTGGGAGTGGACGTGTCAGCGGATGGGTCTATGAAAGATGAGGTGAATCATAGAATTGATGAGGGAAAAAGAGTGAGTGGTGCACTTAGGAGTCTGTGGAGACAAAGAACTTTGTCCTTGGAGGCAAAGAGGGGAATGTATGAGAGTATAGTTTTACCAACGCTCTTATATGGGTGTGAAGCGTGGGTGATGAATGTTGCAGCGAGGAGAAGGCTGGAGGCAGTGGAGATGTCATGTCTGAGGGCAATGTGTGGTGTGAATATAATGCAGAGAATTCGTAGTTTGGAAGTTAGGAGGAGGTGCGGGATTACCAAAACTGTTGTCCAGAGGGCTGAGGAAGGGTTGTTGAGGTGGTTCGGACATGTAGAGAGAATGGAGCGAAACAGAATGACTTCAAGAGTGTATCAGTCTGTAGTGGAAGGAAGGCGGGGTAGGGGTCGGCCTAGGAAAGGTTGGAGGGAGGGGGTAAAGGAGGTTTTGTGTGCGAGGGGCTTGGACTTCCAGGAGGCATGCATGAGCGTGTTTGATAGGAGTGAATGGAGACAAATGGTTTTTAATACTTGACGTGCTGTTGGAGTGTGAGGAAAGTAACATTTATGAAGGGATTCAGGGAAACCGGCAGGCCGGACTTGAGTCCTGGAGATGGGAAGTACAGTGCCTGCACTCTGAAGGAGGGGTGTTAATGTTGCAGTTTAAAAACTGTAGTGTAAAGCACCCTTCTGGCAAGACAGTGATGGAGTGAATGATGGTGAAAGTTTTTCTTTTTCGGGCCACCCTGCCTTGGTGGGAATCGGCCAGTGTGATAAAAATAAAAAAAAAAAAAAAAAAAAAAAATATATATATATATATATATATATATATGTATATATATATATATATATATATATATATATATATATATATATATATATATATATATATATATATATATATATATATATATATATATATATATATATATTGGTGTATCTCTAGAAGTATATGAGCAGATTATTTCGGATATTGTGGTATTGTTTTCTGTAGATCAGAGAGAAACATATCAAGGTATGAAGAGGTTAACATCATCAAGAGGAGCCTTGCAACATCATCCAGATGCCCAGCAATAACAGTTCCACTCCAACTATGCTGATCAGATAGTAGCTAACAGCTTCCAAATATATGCCTTGCAATCAGGATTAAAGAAAAGCTGACTGGTGAAATTACACATGTACAACCACTGGCTGACACCACTCTCTACTTCAGCAGTAAAAAAGGAGGTGCAGCCAGCAGTTTCAGGTTGCCCCAGAAGTCTAGAAAATATAATGTACTTGTTAATACACATTTTTCTGATAGGCTCTGAGACCCTCAGCTTATCAGGGAAAAATATGTTTAAAATGTACAATACAATTTACACCTAAATGGTCTGGATTGATTTACTTCTGCAGACACACCTGTATTCGGTGAGAGTAGGGGAAGCAAGGCAAGGTGCTACATCAGTTCAAACTGTCTGAGGATAGAGGTGAGGGCTTATACAGAAGTTAGGAATAACTGGTAAAACATCCCCTGCATGAGGGACTTTCACCGGTATGGGGTGAGCTCTGCTGCTCTTCCCAATAATTTTCTTAAGCATTTTTGAGGTAATATTCTTTACTGTGGTGTTATCTGATTGCAACTGTTTCTAGGATTTAAAAGCAGTTGATCTGGTTGAGGAACCTGCATGTAATTTGGATCATGGACAACTACGTTGTGAATGAGGCAGCCAGGCAGAATTTCTGCATCTACTTCGTTGAATGCCGCACATGAAGACAAGAATAGAGGCAATGTTGTCTCTGTTGCCTTGCGAATACCTTTACCTTCCCGATTTTGATTTGAAGAACAGCATGACCTGAAACAGTACTGAGTGCTTTGTCGTTATCGGCTTCAGAAGATAGTTGTATTCCTTTTGTTTCTGATCGTTGAGTAACTCTTCACACCTCAGGCAACACGTCACTGTGCATTGTATTGAAACACTCAATTACCTGGGTGACCTGTGGACCTTGATTTACACAAACAATAATATTAATTAGGTCTTAACCAATGATCCAGTGACAATGAGTTACATAGATAATTTAATGAGAAGTCGGATAATGGAAAGGAATTAATAAAATAATATGTAACTGCAGTCTATCTATTTTCACACATTCACTATACAGAGAACTGCACGAATGACATCGTCAAACATTACATGTTAGTCAGAGGTGATGGTGTTACCAAGGCTCCAAGTATATGTATACTGGAAATATTACTAGTCTTACGAGGTTTCTTCTATATGTTCGTTTTTATATTTTTATGGGATTGAACATTTATGTGATCACGCTAGATAGCTGAGAAAACCGTACCCTAGGGTAATCATGGTGGTCTTGAAGACCATCTGTGCGATAGTGGAGTACGGTCTTCAGGTCTAGACTTTAGAAGACCAAGTCTTTTATCATTGAAATTGGTCTTTGAAAACAACCTAGTGACCCCAAATGATGGTCTTCATGATCTCTTCGAAGACGCTCTTCAGGGCCACGTCGAACTCCACCTGAGGCTCCCAAAAGCATCTCTATTAGCAGGATGGTGATGGCAGTCAACATACCTACCAACCACATCCAGAACACACCCTGAAGCTGCCACAGTGTCAGGCTCCTGAATTCCTTTCTGTATTTCCTAACCCTCTGCAGACGACACCCAGGAGGGTTGAACTGTTTATAGAGGTAAGTGATCACCCCGTAGGACCGCAGCCAGCGGATTCTGCAAGACAGTGAAGGACTATTATGACGGCAACAACATCAATAATAATAACAGCAATAATAATAATAACAATAATAATAATAATAATAATAATAATAATAATAATAATAATAATAATAATAATAATAATAATAATAATAATATCATAGTAATAATTCTTCTATAAGCAGGCGGGTTACCTTGCCTGGGTGTGTCACCTCTGCCTTGGTGTCCTCACTGTTAAGATAAAAAGAAATCCTCGATACTGGAACTTAGGTAAGAAAACAGGCTTTAGATCCAGCATTTCGTGGATTCTTTTTGTCCTCCTACAATTTTTTCCTTGCAGTTTCCTCAAAACTCTCGAACGCCGTATCCGATCGGTTTCAAAATTTTACCGCTTCTGTACGATAACTAGGATCAAACTCTTGGAGCAATTAGCATGTGCAGATTCCCTATAACAGGACTGATGAACCCACTGTCAGCTCCTGATTCAACGATGTTGGAAAGTGAAATTCATGTGTTTAGGTGCAGGTTTGTCCATTTTATTTGTAAAACTGCGTGAAATTTCTATTCCCATAAAATCACGTTAAATAAATTTCTGTCTCCCTCTTCTGAACGTTGTTAATATTTAAAGGCTGATGCATCTTGTGACCAAAATACTGCCTATTAAGTTTTATGTGGCTTGAAGGCAATTTTTTTTTATCTATTTTAAAAATAGCTTGGAAACTTTGAATCGTCAGAATCCATCCCATAACTGGAGAATGACTCGTCTGACTGGCTTCAAATTATCACCATTCGTGTGGTTTCCTAAACGCAAAGTTCATGCTGTTATTGGGTGGCATAAGTCCCAATTTGCCAATTCTGTCGAATAAAAAGTTTTATTCATTTATATTCAATAGATAAAGAGGACTTCGGCTTAAAAATATTAATGATAATGCTGCCTGAAATGTAGACGATAACCCATAACTTTATTCAGGGTTAGTACAGATTTGAAATTTGAGTGAAACTGTTAAAAAAATGGAACAGTAATCAGATCAATTATTAGAGAATGCCTTTTCCGATCAGTTTCAAACTTTCACCGTTGGTGGGCATTACTAAAAGAAAGCTTTGCGTTCATTTCAAACACTGTATGTTTACACTTTGGTAATATTATTAAATACATGCTTTCCCATGTAATAACTACACAATGCCTTTTCCGATCGGCTTTTAATAACTTGAGAACGGCTTAATCAAACGGCTTCAAATTTTCATGGCTTGTATTCTGTATCTAGGACAAAATCCACAGAACTGTTTGCCTGCCTGGGTGACCTGTGGACACCCTGCCTGGGTGACCTGTGGACACCCTGCCTGGGAGACCTGTGGACACTGTTATATAGATCTTTCTCACATTGTCCTGCCTGGGTGACCTATGGACACTGTTATATAGATCTTTCTCACATTGTCCTGCCTGGGAGACCTGTGGACACTGTTATATAGATCTTTCTCACATTGTTCTGCCTGGGAGACCTGTGGACACTGTTATATAGATCTTTCTCACATTGTCCTGCCTGGGTGACCTATGGACACTGTTATATAGATCTTTCTCACATTGTCCTGCCTGGGTGACCTATGGACACTGTTATATAGATCTTTCTCACATTGTCCTGCCTGGGAGACCTGTGGACACTGTTATATAGATCTTTCTCACATTGTCCTGCCTGGGAGACCTGTGGACACTGTTATATAGATCTTTCTCACATTGTCCTGCCTGGGTGACCTATGGACACTGTTATACAGATCTTTCTCACATTGTCCTGCCTGGGAGACCTGTGGACACTGTTATATAGATCTTTCTCACATTGTCCTGCCTGGGTAACCTGTGGACACCCTGCCTGGGAGACCTGTGGACACTGTTATATAGATCTTTCTCACATTGTCCTGCCTGGGTAACCTGTGGACACCCTGCCTGGGAGACCTGTGGACACTGTTATATAGATCTTTCTCACATTGTCCTGCCTGGGTGACCTGTGGACACTGTTATGTAGATCTTTCTCACATTGTCCTGCCTGGGAGACCTGTGGACACTGTTATATAGATCTTTCTCACATTGTCCTGCCTGGGAGACCTGTGGACACTGTTATGTAGATCTTCCTCACATTGTCCTGCCTGGGTGACCTGTGGACACTGTTATGTAGATCTTCCTCACATTGTCCTGCCTGGGAGACCTGTGGACACTGTTATGTAGATCTTCCTCACATTGTCCTGCCTGGGTGACCTATGGACACTGTTATGTAGATCTTCCTCACATTGTCCTGCCTGGGTGACCTGTGGACACTGTTATGTAGATCTTCCTCACATTGTCCTGCCTGGGTGACCTGTGGACACTGTTATGTAGATCTTCCTCACATTGTCCTGCCTGGGTGACCTGTGGACACTGTTATATAGATCTTTCTCACATTGTCCTGCCTGGGTGACCTATGGACATTGTTATATAGATCTTTCTTACTTTGTCCTGCCTGGGTGACCTATGGACACTGTTATATAGATCTTTCTCACATTGTCCTGCCTGGGTGACCTATGGACACTGTTATATAGATCTTTCTCACATTGTCCTGCCTGGGTGACCTATGGACACTGTTATATAAATCTTTCTCACATTGTCCTGCCTGGGTGACCTATGGACACTGTTATATAGATCTTTCTCACATTGTCCTGCCTGGGAGACCTGTGGACACTGTTATGTAGATCTTTCTCACATTGTCCTGCCTGGGTGACCTGTGGACACTGTTATGTAGATCTTTCTCACATTGTCCTGCCTGGGAGACCTGTGGACACTGTTATGTAGATCGTTCTCACATTGTCCTGCCTGGGTGACCTGTGGACACTGTTATGTAGATCTTCCTCACATTGTCCTGCCTGGGTGACCTGTGGACACTGTTATGTAGATCTTCCTCACATTGTCCTGCCTGGGTGACCTGTGGACACTGTTATGTAGATCTTTCTCACATTGTCCTGCCTGGGAGACCTGTGGACACTGTTATGTAGATCTTCCTCACATTGTCCTGCCTGGGAGACCTGTGGACACTGTTATGTAGATCTTTCTCACATTGTCCTGCCTGGGTGACCTATGGACACTGTTATGTAGATCTTTCTCACATTGTCCTGCCTGGGTGACCTGTGGACACTGTTATATAGATCTTTCTCACATTGTCCTGCCTGGGTGACCTGTGGACACTGTTATGTAGATCTTTCTCACATTGTCCTGCCTGGGTGACCTGTGGACACTGTTATGTAGATCTTCCTCACATTGTCTTGCCTGGGAGCCCTGTGGACACTGTTATGTAGATCTTTCTCACACTGTCCTGCCTGGGTGACCTATGGACACTGTTATGTAGATCTTTCTCACATTGTCCTGCCTGGGTGACCTGTGGACACTGTAATATAGATCTTTCTCACATTGTCCTGCCTGGGTGACCTGTGGACACTGTTATGTAGATCTTCCTCACATTGTCTTGCCTGGGTGACCTGTGGACACTGTTATGTAGATCTTTCTCACATTGTCCTGCCTGGGTGACCTATGGACACTGTTATGTAGATCTTTCTCACATTGTCCTGCCTGGGTGACCTGTGGACACTGTTATGTAGATCTTTCTCACATTGTTCTGCCTGTGAGACCTGTGGACACTGTTATGTAGATCTTTCTCACACTGTCCTGCCTGGGTGACCTATGGACACTGTTATGTAGATCTTTCTCACATTGTCCTGCCTGGGAAACCTGTGGACACTGTTATATAGATCTTTCTCACATTGTCCTGCCTGGGTGACCTGTGGACACTGTTATGTAGATCTTTCTCACATTGTCCTGCCTGGGTGACCTGTGGACACTGTTATGTAGATCTTCCTCACATTGTCCTGCCTGGGTGACCTATGGACACTGTTATGTAGATCTTTCTCACATTGTCCTGCCTGGGTGACCTGTGGACACTGTTATGTAGATCTTTCTCACATTGTCCTGCCTGGGTGACCTGTGGACACTGTTATGTAGATCTTTCTCACATTGTCCTGCCTGGGTGACCTGTGGACACTGTTATGTAGATCTTTCTCACATTGTCCTGCCTGGGTGACCTGTGGATATCCTGCCTGGGTGGCCTGTGGACACCCTGCCTGGGTGACCTGTGGACACCCTGCCTGGGTGACCTGTGGACACCCTGCCTGGGTGACCTGTGGACACCCTGCCTGGGTGACCTGTGGACACCCTGCCTGGGTGACCTGTGGACACCCTGCCTGGGTGACCTGTGGACACCCTGCCTGGGTGACCTGTGGACACCCTGCCTGGGTGACCTGCGGACACCCTGCCTGGGTGACCTGTGGACACCCTGCCTGGGTGACCTGTGGACACCCTGCCTGGGTGACCTGTGGACACCCTGCCTGGGTGACCTGTGGACACCCTGCCTGGGTGGCCTGTGGACACCCTGCCTGGGTGACCTGTGGACACCCTGCCTGGGTGACCTGTGGACACCCTGCCTGGGTGACCTGTGGACACCCTGCCTGGGTGACCTGCGGACACCCTGCCTGGGTGACCTGTGGACACCCTGCCTGGGTGACCTGTGGACACCCTGCCTGGGTGGCCTGTGGACACCCTGCCTGGGTGACCTGTGGACACCCTGCCTGGGTGACCTGTGGACACCCTGCCTGGGTGACCTGTGGACACCCTGCCTGGGTGGCCTATTGACACCCTGCCCGGGTGTCCTGTGGACACCCTGCCTGGGTGACCTGTGGACACCCTGCCTGGGTGACCTGTGGACACCCTGCCTGGGTGGCCTGTGGACACCCTGCCTGGGTGACCTGTGGACACCCTGCCTGGGTGACCTGTGGACACCCTGCCTGGGTGACCTGTGGACACCCTGCCTGGGTGACCTGTGGACACTGTTATATAGATCTTTCTCACATTGTCTCTCTGATGAATGGAAAAAACCTCCTCTGATAGATTTCAAAATTTCCACACTTGTTTATCCTAGTTAAGAAGACCGTTGGTGTTGGCGCCAGTGTGTTGGCGCCAGTGTGTTGGCGCCAGTGTGTTGGTGCCAGTGTGTTGGCGCCAGTGTGTTGGCGTCAGTGTGTTGGCGTCAGTGTGTTGGCGCCAGTGTGTTGGCGCCAGTGTGTTGGTGCCAGTGTGTTGGCGCCAGTGTGTTGGCGCCAGTGTGTTGGCGTCAGTGTGTTGGCGTCAGTGTGTTGGCGCCAGTGTGTTGGCGCCAGTATGTTGGCGCCAGTGTGATGGCGCCAATATTTTGGCGCCAGTGTGATGGCGCCAGTATGTTGGCGCCAGTGTGTTGGCGCCAGTGTGATGGCGCCAGTATGTTGGCGCCAGTGTGATGGTGCCAGTATGTTGGCGCCAGTGTGTTGGCGCCAGTGTGATGGCGCCATTTCGGCACTTAATCTGGAAATGATATAGTATTATTCAACATTAATGCATTATTTTGCCTTGATGCCGTTGAGAGGCTCTTGGTCCAAGGAATTAGACTTATCCGCCCCTTCTTTGGATCGAGTCTGACAGCATCTCATTTCACGGGCGTTGTATGGCCCGTACACATTTACTGCTCTATCCTGATTAAAATACAATAACTGTGAACAGCATCAGTCTTCTCGGGCGGATTAATATTAAAAAACATGAAGAAATAAATTATTGACTTTAAGATCTGTAACTGAACATTTGTTGGATTCTCTGACAAAAAAAAAAAACAGAATAAATCTTCTGGTGGATTTTAAACTTTAATTGCTGATGTGTTTTTCTCAAAGGAAGCTTCGCCATGATCTTAAGGTATTTATGTTTTAACATGACAGTTTTGTTAACCAAATTTCTTTCTCTGATATAAATGGAGAATGTCTCTTTTGACTAATAATAAATCAGTGTTTTTTGCTTAACTAGATTATTGAAGGTTCAGTCAACATTACTTTTATTAAGGCGCGCATAACATCTGTCTTCTCACCATCAGTGTAAAAAAAAGAAATTGGACGTTTTGTACCGATTTTTTTTATAAAACTTACTTAATTACCTATTTGCATGAATACTTAAATTTATAAAGCTGGTAAATCTCAAGGAAAAGTTTGGATTTATTTTGGTCTGTGTTAGTTCTAATTTGTTCACTTTGTGGAAGAAACTGGTAAAATTGCTTTCTGAAGTTTATGTGAAAATTTCTAGGTGCCTCATGTAATTTCCTTCACCTTAAGTGTTTATGTCTTGATAACGTAAATTCTGAGCGATTTCAACCTTAATGCACTGGTACATTAAGGGACATTGTTCCCTTTCAGACAATACCAGAATTCCTGTTCAACGTGGCTATAATACAAGTGTTTCACAAGTTTAAATTTGTTTAAATTTGTCTATGTCCTAATTTGCCATTTATATTGAAGAAATTGGGATACCACTGTCACTGTAAAAAGTTAAGAATGACGAATCTCATAAACTTCAAATCTTCAACGCGTGGTATGTTGTAAATGTTGTCAAATACACTCGTGGTATGTTGTAAATGTTGTCAAATACACTCGTGGTATGTTGTAAATGTTGTCAAATACACTCGTGGTATGTTGTAAATGTTCTCAAATACACTCGTGGTATGTTGTAAATGTTGTCAAATACACTCATGGTATGTTGTAAATGTTGTCAAATACACTCATGGTATGTTGTAAATGTTGTCAAATACACTCGTGGTATGTTGTAAATGTTGTCAAATACACTCATGGTATGTTGTAAATGTTGTCAAATACACTCGTGGTATGTTGTAAATGTTGTCAAATACACTCGTGGTATGTTGTAAATGTTGTCAAATACACTCGTGGTATGTTGTAAATGTTGTCAAATACACTCGTGGTATGTTGTAAATGTTGTCAAATACACTCGTGGTATGTTGTAAATGTTGTCAAATACACTCGTGGTATGTTGTAAATGTTGTCAAATACACACGTGGTATGTTGTAAATGTTGTCAAATACACTCGTGGTATGTTGTAAATGTTGTCAAATACACTCGTGGTATGTTGTAAATGTTGTCAAATACACTCGTGGTATGTTGTAAATGTTGTCAAATACACTCGTGGTATGTTGTAAATGTTGTCAAATACACTCGTGGTATGTTGTAAATGTTGTCAAATACACTCGTGGTATGTTGTAAATGTTGTCAAATACACTCGTGGTATGTTGTAAATGTTGTCAAATACACTCGTGGTATGTTGTAAATGTTGTCAAATACACTCGTGGTATGTTGTAAATGTTGTCAAATACACTCGTGGTATGTTGTAAATGTTGTCAAATACACTCGTGGTATGTTGTAAATGTTGTCAAATACACTCGTGGTATGTTGTAAATGTTGTCAAATACACTCGTGGTATGTTGTAAATGTTGTCAAATACACTCATGGTATGTTGTAAATGTTGTCAAATACACTCGTGGTATGTTGTAAATGTTGTCAAATACACTCGTGGTATGTTGTAAATGTTGTCAAATACACTCATGGTATGTTGTAAATGTTGTCAAATACACTCGTGGTATGTTGTAAATGTTGTCAAATACACTCGTGGTATGTTGTAAATGTTGTCAAATACACTCATGGTATGTTGTAAATGTTGTCAAATACACTCGTGGTATGTTGTAAATGTTGTCAAATACACTCGTGGTATGTTGTAAATGTTGTCAAATACACTCATGGTATGTTGTAAATGTTGTCAAATACACTCGTGGTATGTTGTAAATGTTGTCAAATACACTCGTGGTATGTTGTAAATGTTGTCAAATACACTCGTGGTATGTTGTAAATGTTGTCAAATACACTCGTGGTATGTTGTAAATGTTGTCAAATACACTAGTGGTATGTTGTAAATGTTGTCAAATACACTCATGGTATGTTGTAAATGTTGTCAAATACACTCGTGGTATGTTGTAAATGTTGTCAAATACACTCATGGTATGTTGTAAATGTTGTCAAATACAGTCGTGGTATGTTGTAAATGTTGTCAAATACACTCGTGGTATGTTGTAAATGTTGTCAAATACACTCATGGTATGTTGTAAATGTTGTCAAATACACTCGTGGTATGTTGTAAATGTTGTCAAATACACTCATGGTATGTTGTAAATGTTGTCAAATACACTCGTGGTATGTTGTAAATGTTGTCAAATACACTCATGGTATGTTGTAAATGTTGTCAAATACACTCATGTTATGTTGTAAATGTTGTCAAATACACTCGTGGTATGTTGTAAATGTTGTCAAATACACTCATGGTATGTTGTAAATGTTGTCAAATACACTCGTGGTATGTTGTAAATGTTGTCAAATACACTCGTGGTATGTTGTAAATGTTGTCAAATACACTAATGGTATGTTGTAAATGTTGTCAAATACACTCGTGGTATGTTGTAAATGTTGTCAAATACACTCGTGGTATGTTGTAAATGTTGTCAAATACACTCATGGTATGTTGTAAATGTTGTCAAATACACTCGTGGTATGTTGTAAATGTTGTCAAATACACTCGTGGTATGTTGTAAATGTTGTCAAATACACTCGTGGTATGTTGTAAATGTTGTCAAATACACTCATGGTATGTTGTAAATGTTGTCAAATACACTCGTGGTGTGTTGTAAATGTTGTCAAATACACTCATGGTATGTTGTAAATGTTGTCAAATACACTCGTGGTATGTTGTAAATGTTGTCAAATACACTCATGGTATGTTGTAAATGTTGTCAAATACACTCGTGGTATGTTGTAAATGTTGTCAAATACACTCATGGTATGTTGTAAATGTTGTCAAATACACTCGTGGTATGTTGTAAATGTTGTCAAATACACTCATGGTATGTTGTAAATGTTGTCAAATACACTCGTGGTATGTTGTAAATGTTGTCAAATACACTCTTGGTATGTAAATGTTGTCAAATACACTCGTGGTATGTTGTAAATGTTGTCAAATACACTCGTGGTATGTTGTAAATGTTGTCAAATACACTCGTGGTATGTTGTAAATGTTGTCAAATACACTCGTGGTATGTTGTAAATGTTGTCAAATACACTCGTGGTATGTTGTAAATGTTGTCAAATACACTCAGTGGTATGTTGTAAATGTTGTCAAATACACTCATGGTATGTTGTAAATGTTGTCAAATACACTCGTGGTATGTTGTAAATGTAAATACACTCATGGTGTAAAATACAGTCGTGGTATGTTGAAAATGTTGTCAAATACACTCGTGGTATGTAGTAAATGTTGTCAAATACACTCATGGTATGTTGTAAATGTTGTCAAATACACTCGTGGTATGTTGTAAATGTTGTCAAATACACTCATGGTATGTTGTAAATGTTGTCAAATACACTCGTGGTATGTTGTAAATGTTGTCAAATACACTCATGGTATGTTGTAAATGTTGTCAAATACACTCATGTTATGTTGTAAATGTTGTCAAATACACTCGTGGTATGTTGTAAATGTTGTCAAATACACTCATGGTATGTTGTAAATGTTGTCAAATACACTCGTGGTATGTTGTAAATGTTGTCAAATACACTCGTGGTATGTTGTAAATGTTGTCAAATACACTAATGGTATGTTGTAAATGTTGTCAAATACACTCGTGGTATGTTGTAAATGTTGTCAAATACACTCGTGGTATGTTGTAAATGTTGTCAAATACACTCGTGGTATGTTGTAAATGTTGTCAAATACACTCGTGGTATGTTGTAAATGTTGTCAAATACACTCGTGGTATGTTGTAAATGTTGTCAAATACACTCGTGGTATGTTGTAAATGTTGTCAAATACACTCATGGTATGTTGTAAATGTTGTCAAATACACTCGTGGTGTGTTGTAAATGTTGTCAAATACACTCATGGTATGTTGTAAATGTTGTCAAATACACTCGTGGTATGTTGTAAATGTTGTCAAATACACTCATGGTATGTTGTAAATGTTGTCAAATACACTCGTGGTATGTTGTAAATGTTGTCAAATACACTCATGGTATGTTGTAAATGTTGTGAAATACACTCGTGGTATGTTGTAAATGTTGTCAAATACACTCGTGGTATGTTGTAAATGTTGTCAAATACACTAATGGTATGTTGTAAATGTTGTCAAATACACTCGTGGTATGTTGTAAATGTTGTCAAATACACTCGTGGTATGTTGTAAATGTTGTCAAATACACTCGTGGTATGTTGTAAATGTTGTCAAATACACTCGTGGTATGTTGTAAATGTTGTCAAATACACTCGTGGTATGTTGTAAATGTTGTCAAATACACTCATGGTATGTTGTAAATGTTGTCAAATACACTCGTGATATGTTGTAAATGTTGTCAAATACACTCGTGGTATGTTGTAAATGTTGTCAAATACACTCGTGGTATGTTGTAAATGTTGTCAAATACACTCGTGGTATGTTGTAAATGTTGTCAAATACACTCGTGGTATGTTGTAAATGTTGTCAAATACACTCGTGGTATGTTGTAAATGTTGTCAAATACACTCGTGGTATGTAGTAAATGTTGTCAAATACACTCGTGGTATGTTGTAAATGTTGTCAAATACACTCGTGGTATGTTGTAAATGTTGTCAAATACACTCGTGGTATGTTGTAAATGTTGTCAAATACACTCGTGGTATGTTGTAAATGTTGTCAAATACACTCGTGGTATGTTGTAAATGTTGTCAAATACACTCGTGGTATGTTGTAAATGTTGTCAAATACACTCGTGGTATGTTGTAAATGTTGTCAAAAACACTCGTGGTATAGTGTAAATGTTGTCAAATACACTCGCGGTATGGTGTAAATGTAGTCAAATACACTCGTTGTATGTTGTAAATGTTGTCAAATACACTCGTGGTATGGTGTAAATGTTGTCAAATACTCTCGTGGAATGTTGTAAATGTTGTCAAATACACTAGCGGTATGTTGTAAATGTTATCAAATACACTCGTGGTATGGTGTAAATGTTGTAAAATACACTCGAGGTATGGTGTAAATGTTGTCAAATACATTCGTGGTATGTTGCAAATGTTGTCAAATACACTCGTGGTATGTTGTAAATGTTGTCAAATACACTCGCGGTATGTTGTAAATGTTGTCAAATACACTCATGGTATGTTGTAAATGTTGTCAAATACACTCGTGGTATGTTGTAAATGTTGTCAAATACACTCGTGGTATGTTGTAAATGTTGTCAAATACACTCGTGGTATGTTGTAAATGTTGTCAAATACACTCGTGGTATGTTGTAAATGTTGTAAAATACACTCGTGGTATGTTGTAAATGTTGTCAAATACACTCGTGGTATGTTGTAAATGTTGTCAAATACACTCGTGGTATGTTGTAAATGTTGTCAAATACACTCGTGGTATGTTGTAAATGTTGTCAAATACACTCGTGGTATGTTGTAAATGTTGTCAAATACACTCGTGGTATGTAGTAAATGTTGTCAAATGCACTCGTGGTATGTTGTAAACGTTGTCAAATACACTCGTGGTATGTTGTAAATGTTGTCAAATACACTCGTGGTATGTTGTAAATGTTGTCAAATACACTCGTGGTATGTTGTAAATGTTGTCAAATACACTCGTGGTATGTAGTAAATGTTGTCAAATACAATCGTGGTATGTTGTAAATGTTGTCAAATACACTCGTGGTATGTTGTAAATGTTGTCAAATACACTCGTGGTATGTTGTAAATGTTGTCAAATACACTCGTGGTATGTTGTAAATGTTTTCAAATACACTCGTGGTATGTTGTAAATGTTGTCAAATACACTCGTGGTATGTTGTAAATTTTGTCAAATACACTCGTTGTATGTTGTAAATGTTGTCAAAAACACTCGTGGTATAGTGTAAATGTTGTCAAATACACTCGCGGTATGGTGTAAATGTAGTCAAATACACTCGTTGTATGTTGTAAATGTTGTCAAATACACTCGTGGTATGGTGTAAATGATGTAAAATACACTCGCGGTATGTTGTAAATGTTGTCAAATACACTCGTGGTATGGTGTAAATGTTGTCAAATACACTCGTGGAATGTTGTAAATGTTGTCAAATACACTAGCGGTATGTTGTAAATGTTGTCAAATACACTCGTGGTATGGTGTAAATGTTGTAAAATACACTCGAGGTATGGTGTAAATGTTGTCAAATACATTCATGGTATGTTGCAAATGTTGTCAAATACACTCGTGGTATGTTGTAAATGTTGTCAAATACATTCGCGGTATGTTGTAAATGTTGTCAAATACACTCATGGTATGTTGTAAATGTTGTCATATACACTCGTGGTATGTTGTAAATGTTGTCAAATACACTCGTGGTATGTTGTAAATGTTGTCAAATACAATCGTGGTATGTTGTAAATGTTGTCAAATACACTCGTGGTATGTTGTAAATGTTGTCAAATACACTCGTGGTATGTTGTAAATGTTGTCAAATACACTCGTGGTATGTTGTAAATGTTGTCAAATACACTCGTGGTATGTTGTAAATGTTGTCAAATACACTCGTGGTATGTTGTAAATGTTGTCAAATACACTCGTGGTATGTTGTAAATGTTGTCAAATACACTCGTGGTATGTTGTAAATGTTGTCAAATACACTCGTGGTATGTTGTAAATGTTGTCAAATACACTCGTGGTATGTTGTAAATGTTGTCAAATACACTCGTGGTATGTTGTAAATGTTGTCAAATACACTCGTGGTATGTTGTAAATGTTGTCAAATACACTCGTGGTATGTTGTAAATGTTGTCAAATACACTCGTGGTATGTTGTAAATGTTGTCAAATACACTCGTGGTATGTTGTAAATGTTGTCAAATACACTCGTGGTATGTTGTAAATGTTGTCAAATACACTCGTGGTATGTTGTAAATGTTGTCAAATACACTCGTGGTATGTTGTAAATGTTGTCAAATACACTCGTGGTATGTAGTAAATGTTGTCAAATACACTCGTGGTATGTTGTAAATGTTGTCAAATACACTCGTGGTATGTTGTAAATGTTGTCAAATGCACTCGTGTTATGTTGTAAATGTTATCAAATACACTCGTGGTATGTTGTAAATGTTGTCAAATACACTCGTGGTATGTTGTAAATGTTGTCAAATACACTCGTGGTATGTTGTAAATGTTGTCAAATACACTCGTGGTATGTTGTAAATGTTGTCAAATACACTCGTGGTATGTTGTAAATGTTGTCAAATACACTCGTGGTATGTTGTAAATGTTGTCAAATACACTCGTGGTATGTTGTAAATGTTGTCAAATACACTCGTGGTATGTTGTAAATGTTGTCAAAAACACTCGTGGTATAGTGTAAATGTTGCCAAATACACTCGTGGAATGTTGTAAATGTTGTCAAATACACTAGCGGTATGTTGTAAATGTTGTCAAATACACTCGTGGTATGGTGTAAATGTTGTAAAATACACTCGAGGTATGGTGTAAATGTTGTCAAATACATTCGTGGTATGTTGTAAATGTTGTCAAATACACTCGTGGTATGTTGTAAATGTTGTCAAATACACTCGCGGTATGTTGTAAATGTTGTCAAATACACTCATGGTATGTTGTAAATGTTGTCAAATACACTCGTGGTATGTTGTAAATGTTGTCAAATACACTCGTGGTATGTTGTAAATATTGTCAAATACACTCGTGGTATGTTGTAAATGTTGTCAAATACCCTCGTGGTATGTTGTAAATGTTGTCAAATGCACTCGTGGTATGTTGTAAATGTTGTCAAATACACTCGTGGTATGTTGTAAATGTTGTTAAATACACTCGCGGTATGTTGTAAATGTTGTCAAATACACTCGTGGTATGTTATAAATGTTGTTGTCAAATACACTCGTGGTATGTTGTAAATGTTGTCAAATACACTCGTGGTATGTTGTAAAAGTTGTCAAATACACTCGTGGTATGTTGTAAATGTTGTCAAATACTCTCGTGGTAAGTTGTAAATGTTGTCAAATACACTCGTGGTATGGTGTAAATGTTGTCAAAAACACTCGCGGTATGGTGTAAATGTTGTCAAATACACTCGTTGTATGTTGTAAATGTTGTCAAAAACACTCGTGGTATGTTGTAAATGTTGTCAAATACACTCGCGGTATGTTGTAAATGTTGTCAAATACACTCGTGGTATGGTGTAAATGTTGTCAAATACACTCGTGGAATGTTGTAAGTGTTGTCAAATACACTAGCGGTATGTTGTAAAAGTTGTCAAATACACTCGTGGTATGGTGTAAATGTTGTAAAATACACTCGCGGTATGGTGTAAATGTTGTCAAATACACTCGCGGTATGGTGTAAATGTTGTCAAATACATTCGTGGTATGGTGTAAATGTTGTCAAATACACTCGCGGTATGTTGTAAATGTTGTCAAATACACTTGCGGTATGTTGTAAATGTTGTCAAATACACTCGTGGTATGTTGTAAATGTTGTCAAATACACTCGCGGTATGTTGTAAATGTTGTCAAATACACTTGCGGTATGTTGTAAATGTTGTCAAATACACTCGTGGTATGTTGTAAATGTTGTCAAATACACTCGCGGTATGGTGTAAATGTTGTCAAATACACTCGCGGTATGTTGTAAATGTTGTCAAATACACTCGCGGTATGTTGTAAATGTTGTCAAATACACTCGTGGTATGGTGTAAATGTTGTAAAATACACTCGTGGTATGGTGTAAATGTTGTCAAATACACTTGCGGTATGTTGTAAATGTTGTCAGATACACTCGTGGTATGTTGTAAATGTTGTCAAATACACTCGCGGTATGTTGTAAATGTTGTCAAATACACTTGCGGTATGTTGTAAATGTTGTCAAATACACTCGTGGTATGTTGTAAATGTTGTCAAATACACTCGCGGTATGGTGTAAATGTTGTCAAATACACTCGCGGTATGTTGTAAATGTTGTCAAATACACTCGCGGTATGTTGTAAATGTTGTCAAATACACTCGTGGTATGGTGTAAATGTTGTAAAATACACTCGTGGTATGGTGTAAATGTTGTCAAATACACTTGCGGTATGTTGTAAATGTTGTCAGATACACTCGTGGTATGTTGTAAATGTTGTCAAATACACTCGCGGTATGTTGTAAATGTTGTCAAATACACTCGCGGTATGTTGTAAATGTTGTCAAATACACTCGCGGTATGTTGTAAATGTTGTCAAATACACTTGCGGTATGTTGTAAATGTTGTCAGATACACTCGTGGTATGTTGTAAATGTTGTCAAATACACTCGCGGTATGTTGTAAATGTTGTCAAATACACTCGCGGTATGTTGTAAATGTTGTCAAATACACTCGCGGTATGTTGTAAATGTTGTCAAATACACTTGCGGTATGTTGTAAATGTTGTCAAATACACTCGTGGTATGTTGTAAATGTTGTCAAATACACTCGCGGTATGTTGTAAATGTTGTCAAATACACTCGCGGTATGTTGTAAATGTTGTCAAATACACTCGTGGTATGGTGTAAATGTTGTAAAATACACTCGCGGTATTGTGTAAATGTTGTCAAATACATTCGTGGAATGTTGTAAATGTTGTCAAATATACTCGCGGTATGCTGTAAATGTTGTCAAATACACTCGTGGTATGGTGTAAATGTTGTCAAATACACTCGTGGTATGGTGTAAATGTTGTCAAATACACTCGTGGTATGGTGTAAATGTTGTCAAATACACTCGCGGTATGGTGTAAATGTTGTCAAATACACTCGTGGTATGGTGTAAATGTTGTCAAATACACTCGTGGTATGGTGTAAATGTTGTCAAATACACTCGTGGTATGGTGTAAATGTTGTCAAATACACTCGCAGTATGGTGTAAATGTTGTCAAATACACTCGCGGTATGGTGTAAATGTTGTCAAATACACTCGTGGTATGTTGAAAATGTTGTCAAATGCACTCGTGGTATGGTGTAAATGTTGTCAAATACCCTCGCGGTATGGTGTAAATGTTGTCAAATACACTCGCGGTATGGTGAAAATGTTGTCAAATACACTCGTGGTATGGCGAAAATGTCGGATACACTAGTGGTATAGTGGAAATGTTGAGGTGCTGAGTCCGGGTGTCAGACAACACGGGGATTCCTTCCTCGGATCGCGCAAAGTCCGACATACATCTAGTGATATTGTTTGTCCGAGACCTTGTAAAATATCACGTTGCTCTGACACTAATCCACCTATAGGCCAGGTCACAGACCGGGCCACAGGGGCGTTGATCCCTGAAACCCTCTCCAGGTACTCTCCAGGTAGAGATGCTGGCACTCTGACCTGGACACAGAAGGAAAGTGTGTCTGACGACACATAAGACCAATGACACAATGGAGAGCATGGCAGTAGCGACCACTGGCTTACCTGTGCTGGACTCTGCTCATAAAGTCTAAAAGGACTCTGGCTTGAGAGTCCCAACACCATTAGAAGATGTCGATCCACTTACCGTTCGTTTATTTGTTTCTTGAGCCAACTGTTTTTGTTTATCATGAGGCCCAAGAAATCCTGCCGGAGGTCCTGACGAGCCAAGTGGATCCTGCAGGGAGTGAACCCTACCTGTCCCTTTTCATGGTTCAGCGCCGTTGCTCTTGCCACGTGCTGGTAGTGGGCATCTGAGTACACAATATTTTATTAAAACCCTCCCCTACTCTCTCTCTCTCTCTCTCTTTCTCTCTCTCTCTCTCTCTCTCTCTCTCTCTCTGAAAAAAAAAACACAAAATTTTACAAAAATGAGATATGTATATAACATAATAAGCCGGTAGTTTTAATAAGCCATTGTGTTAAGAAGGCATGTTAAATGTTGTCAGATACACTAGTGGTATGGTGCAAATGTTGTTAAATTCACTAGTGGTATGGTGTCAATGTTGTCACACTAGTGGTATGGTGTAAATGTTGTTAAATACACTAGTGATGCAAATGTTGGCAAATGTACGAGCAATACGATATGAAAACCTTGACCTTGATGACTGTTGACTGGAACAACAAGCCACCAAGTGAGTATAAACACTTTATACGTAGTACAAGACATTCTTTCAGATGACATTTCGCTCAAGACTGAGACTTGTCAGACCTTGATGCCGGAGTGAATTCTGTGTTTGTTCTGCTTCACGTATCTCTGCAAACAAAACGTTAGTCGGTGTGCTGGCTGTCTCGGGAGTCTCGGAACTCTACTGGAAGGTTTTAAAATCTCTAAATCTGCTCTTTCTTATTGAATGGTATTTAACTGTGATACAACATGAAACTGACTACCTGATTCCCTCTGCATTTAATTTCTTAATAAAGTTGCATTTACAGGATAAGAGCACAGGTCTTAATAAAGACCAGTCTTAATGAAAAGGAAGGTGGGTATTCGAGATGGGATCAAGGGTTTTTGAATTCACATGCGCTTAATAAATCGCCGAGAGGAACTAGAGATTAGAATGCACCGCAGGGACGGAAAGCGTGATCACCAACTTACCTATATATACAAGTTTATCATGGAGGATCATCCGAGTGATGTTATTATCTTGTGAGGAGCTCCATACTGAGAGGCGCTTGCCAATTTTTCCCAGACTTCCCTCGGTGTTGCTCTGAAAAACCAGGAAATGCGACAGTTAAATGACAGGCCACAGAGGATGCTTAACTCAAGTGTTGGTGCATGAAGGGTTAGGAACTGACGTTCTGTGGGTTGATCACCATATCCCAGCAACACACACAGGAGATTCCCAGAGATTCTTTCAGCATTGTCAGGAACACAATAAAAAAATGTTGCCTCTCACTGATAATACGATAGACTTAATGCTGACTAGACCTCTACTCGTAACAAGGCAACACAGAAACAAAATTGAGAGCATCTTACTATGATCATTCGATGGTTTGTGCCATTCTCAGAAACAACGGGAATGAGGTCAGGTCGATTCAACAGGTCGGCAAGAGAGTCCACTGGTTTCTCATATCTGTGAGGGGTATAAAAGATAAGATTTCGTTACAGGGCATAGTAAGTACTAAGTCGCATCAGGACTACAAGTGAAACACCGTATTTGGGGCGCCAAACATGAGGATAGTCACACATCTGAGTTCCTTACGTTATGTAGCTTTTCACACCTGGAGATTGCTATTCCTGGAAAATACTGTGGCACACTCCAGGAACGAGCCACAGACATACGAGGAAGGCCACACACTGGGGTGGAATTTATTCCACCAGCCTTATCGTTTCCTCCTCCCTCGAGAAGTGCTTGTGTGACCCCAGAAGTCACCATGACATGTAACACCCCCACCAAATGGAGAGAGAAAGTGGGAGTATTTTTTAACAGTCTCTTCTCATCTCAGGTGAAGCTGTAAAATACTGTCTATCACCTTCTTGACATATCTGAGTCTACATTGACTCCAACTTAAGAGATGGGACCTTGCCTAACCAGGTTTTAGAACCTCAAATTTATGAATGTTATAGTGACTGACGTTCTCACGTGTCCAGAGCACTTATTTTGCGCCCATTACTGGCCATCATTACCAACGTAAGCCTAAGCTTGCCTGCCCCAGGCATAATGAGTTTGAACGTCTAGAGCAAGTAATCTTGCTCAAACCCGACACCAGGTAGGGTGCCAGCTACATCCTGCGAGAAGCACACAAAGGACGCCCCTAATGCTCAACCTGTAATTTGAATTGTGTTTCAATGCCGAGTTTAAGACGGCTGTGTGGGAGTATTAAAGACTCATTTAAGTGATTCTTGTATCTCTGAACATAAGCCAGAATTTAGTCAGGGAAGTGAACTTGACATCGTGGCATTGCTCGTGAATGGTATATGGTATAAGTTGAGGGTGTGTCGTTCATAAGTATCTGAGTGACGTTCAGATATGACGACTGTTTATTTAGCAAGAACAGGAGTAGATGGATGTCTGGCACTGATGTTTCTAGTATTGATACTCCAAATCCGAAGGTAGATGAAACCTGAGGCTTGTAAAGTCTCTCTTCTCATCGTGTTCATTAAACAGATTGGAATCCATAATGCTGTATAAGGCAGGCAGGGACCTAATACAAGCGAAGTGTTACTGGCTCGTCAAGTGCTTGTCAACCACACGTGTCAAGAATCCACGTGTACAGACTTACGCTCCATTAATAATTGAGTGTGCTGGATATCTCCGCCTGGTAATGGAACAGGCACCTGGTGTTATCAAAGACATTAGATTAGTAAGTAGTTACTGTCCAGTATACTTTGCAATAACAGCCCTGTCGAAGGGAGGTGTCCACATGCTTGAGCTAGGTATGGGATGGCTGGTATCTAGCGTATACTCGACTGACAAGGTAATGGTTAATTGGTGTCAGTCAGATAAGAGAAGAACCCCCCCTCCCCCTCCTTTTCCAACACACTCGACTGACAATATAATGGTTAATTGGTGTCACTCAGGTAAGAGAAGAACCCCTCCCTCCCCCCTCCTTTTCCAACACACACCGGAGGCGTTATCCCCATGGGAGAAATCATGCTTTGGAAAAGTTAAGAATTTGGAAGAAAAACATACCTGGGATAAGAGAACCTGGCTGTTAGATTGCCAGAGTAGACACTCTGAAGAGTGATAGCGAGCACCCAGGTGAGAACAGCTACCGCTCGTCCACTCACGCTTCTAGAATGTTTAACGTTACCTGTAAGAGAGACCACACACTATGTGACAGTCATACTACACTAATGCACCAACCAACTGAGCAAGAAGAAAAACTTGACCAACAATCTGCAAAACACATTACATTTTCCTGGTGTCTTTATGAACAATAATAATGACAATAAATGACAATAACACTAATGACTATTAATTTATCAAAGCTGCTTTCAGCGCTATCATCATCATATCTAGAATCAGTACTATCGTTGAAAAATTTAATAGAATGAATTCCATTTCTGGGGTTAAAGAGGATGGGGATCCTACCTTGGAGAACGGAAGCTCCGAAGACCATCCAGAGTGCACGAGCGGGTGACCTGAAGTGGTGGTCGAGGGAGGGTAGTGCCCGAGCCGCCACCCATACTACCAGACTCGACACCACCAAGTGCATACCCCAACAGGCCCACGTCTGTGACAATCAAGTGAGGGCGTAATGTCAGCGGGAGGTGAAAGAGGGTAGGAAACATTTTTTTTATTATATATGAAATTAAAAAAAAAATATTTAGGCATTAAACAACGTTCATTTCATGGAGAAGAGTGCTGAACACCTGATCTGTATTGTATCCATGAAGTCTATATAGTGCCAGTCTGACTGATAAGTATGATTTGGACAACACCTGGAGGCTTCACAATCCTGTGTCTAAAAGCAAGTCCAGGCTTGGACGATCTTGTTCACTCTGTGGTGACTAAGACACATGTGTAGGTGTTGTACATTTGAGGGTATTATATGTTTACAGTAATGACACTTTGTGGTCC
The DNA here is from genome assembly GCF_038502225.1 of Cherax quadricarinatus. Classification (NCBI taxonomy): domain Eukaryota; kingdom Metazoa; phylum Arthropoda; class Malacostraca; order Decapoda; family Parastacidae; genus Cherax; species Cherax quadricarinatus. The sequence continues at coordinate 13,288,593 of NC_091293.1, read as the reverse complement.
ACTCGGCACTGTTATGTTTCTCCCTGGCAAGGTCGCCGGTTCGATCCCCTAGATTCCTCGGAAATTCTCATATTGTGTTACAATTATAATAATAAAATAAACACAGGAGGGAGGAAATGCTTACTCACTGGCTATCAAAAAACCTCTTACTCGGTCCCCCAGTGAATCTTAAAATGCAAACTACGAAATCAGGCAGAAGTAACTTTGAGGTTACTACAACTAATGGAATAATTCCTAAGTAAAAATACAACAGAGAATCACATTGAGAAAAGTGTAAGGACGGAGAGGAATAAATAGTATACGAGGATCATGAAGACTCGAACAAGGCAGACGGAAGGTCCATTAAGTACCTACTGGAATTCAACCTCACCCAATGGAAGGTTACAAGAAAAGGATCTGAGAGGCAGCTGAGGAAGAGTACCACCTGAGAGGAAGTAAACTCATCTAAATGAAAAGAGAAAGACACCTAGGAGTGGCCACCCCACCATTAAGAAAGCTTCAGAGGCAAAACCAAAGCTGGCAAATATGAGAAAAGTTTTCAGGAATGGCGAAAGGTTGACAGAGTTGGCCAGACCAGTTCTACAGTATGTGAGATCTGAGTGGAACTTTCATCTCATCAAACACACAGAAAATTATAAAAAAAAAAAAAAAAAAAAAAAGCAGATACAATGGAAGTCCCACAACTTCAGAGTGAGGTTAATGAACAATATTATAAATAATTAATAATGATTAATATGGGATATAAAGGAGGCACACTGAAAATATGATCTCAATAACAGACATAAGAAAGCCCAAAAGAGGAAAACGGGCTAATGATCAACTACCACGAAGATAATAAGGTGAAGACAGCTAAGCAGACACAATGCAGTAAGAACAAGGAACTAACCAACTCGGAGAAGATGCTGAATATGAGAAACATATATTGTAAGAGTGCTGGCTGGGCGCTGCTGATGGTGGATCTGATGACAGTGAAGAACTCTGTGAAGTCGACCACCTTGAGGTCCTCTGAATTGATGATACTGACGTCCAAAGCGATATCCGCCTCCTTCAGGTAAATATATATATATTTATTTATTATCACACTGGCCGATTCCCACCAAGGCAGGGTGGCCCGAAAAAGAAAAACTTTCACCATCATTCACTCCATCACTGTCTTGCCAGAAGGGTGCTTTACACTACAGTTTTTAAACTGCAACACTAACACCCCTCCTTCAGAGTTGCAGTTTAAAAACTGTAGTGTAAATATATATATATATATATATATATATATATATATATATATATATATATATATATATATATATATATATATATATATGCAATAAGATCACAGTAAACAGGTGATTTAAAAATATGCAAAACAACCACTGTGAAAGAGTAGTGAAAATCCAAGCGCTTTCGTGACTACTCACATTGTCAAGGAACTATGAAAGTAATACATCAAAGGAAGGCAATTAAAGGGCTTAGACCACACCTCACAGTCAACTCCCACAACAAAGAAACACCTGACGCGAGACAATACCGGACTCATAAGAATAGAGGAACACTGCAGCAGGTCCGCTGGTCCAACTAGACAGGTCCTCACGACAACCCACTAACAAATTATTCTACCCAAGAAATAAGGTTTATTATTTGTCCAATGTATTATTAATCTCTAACCGGCGGACCTACTGCAGTGTTCCTCTTTTCTTATGAGTCCGGTATTGTCGCGCGTCAGGTGTTTCTTTGTTGTGGGAGTTGAATGTGAGGTGTGGTCTAAGCCCTTTTATTGCCTTCCTTTGATATATTACTTTCATAGTTCCTTGACAATGTAAGTAGCCACGAAAGCGCTTGGAATTTCACTACTCTTTCACAGTGGTTGTTTTGCATACATACACATATATATATATATATATATATATATATATATATATATATATATATATATATATATATATATATATATATATATATATATATATATATATATATATATATATATATATGTCTTGCCGAATAGGCAGAACTTGCGATCTTGGCTTAAATAGCAACGCTCATCTTGTAAAGTAAAAGGACACAAGTGCAACTAATGTGACATTTATTGTGGCAACGTTTCGCTCTCCAGGAGCTTTATCAAGCCATTACAAACAATACATGGACACAGAGGGTATATAAAGGCTCTGAGTGAGGTGCAATACTAGTGAGGTACCATTTCGATGTTCACTAGTGGTAGTAGTAGTAGAAGTAGTAACAAAAGTAATACAATATGGTAGAGCAATTAATTCGTACATGAGTAAAAGGATATAAAAGCTATTACTTGGGTAACATAAAAATAGGTTGGACAAATATAGACTGGAAAGAGGCAGCTTGTTTCAGTGTTCACTTTCTGTAATGTGCTTTGTGTTGTATAACAGGAGAGACTATGTGATGGCAGGGTTTACTGTTTTCAGGAGGAATCCTCCTGAAAACACACACACACACACACACACACACACACACACACACACACACACACAACCATACATACATACATACATACATACATACATATATATATATATATATATATATATATATATATATATATATATATATATATATATATATATATATATATATATATATATATATATATCGTGCCGAATATGTAAAATTGGTCACTTAGCAAGAACTCATTTAAAATTAAGTCCTTTCTGAAATTTCCTCTTATACGTTTAAAGATATATATTTTTCATTAATGTAAAAAATTTTAATTTTGCACCAAAAGAATCTTAGAAAACTTACCTAACCTTATTATTCAAAGTTTATTCTCTATAAAGATTACAATGTTGAATTTACAGAATTTGGTTGTTGTGTGGTTTACATGTAGTTAAATAATGATTACAGAGTGTACCACTAGAACGCCTAGCATGGCTAGGCATTTCGGGCAGACTTAGTTTAGTTCTTTATTTTAAAATATTACAAATTATGAGGTAAGTTGGTATTATGGCTAAGTGACTAAATACTAGTTTGTGAGTTTAGCAATGTGAATGCTTTTGTTTTGGCACAATACATAGTTTCAGTATTGGAGTATCATAGGATTCATTATTTTAAGATTGACATTAATATTTCTGTTTATGGTCAAATGGGGGAGTGAGTGTCAGTGTGAACCACCAGGTGGTATTCGTGTAGTTAGTTGATGGGGTGTACCAGGGAGATAAGATGTTTTCTAATGGTAGTTTTGAAGGTGATGAATGTGTCTGCAGTTCTAGAGTTCTCAGGTAGGGTGTTCCAGATTTTAGGGCCTTTGACATACATTGAATTTTTGTAAAGGTTTAGTCGGACACAGGGAATGTCGTAGAGATGTTTGTGTCTGGTGTTATGCCTGTGGGTTCTGTCACAACTATCAAGAAAGCGTTTTAGGTCAAGGTTGATATTGGAGTTTAATGTCCTGTAGATGTAGATTGCACAGTAGTAAGTGTGGATGTACTGAACAGGGAGTAAGTTTAGATCTATGAAGAGTGGGGGGGGGGTGTTGCCAGGGATGGTATTTAGTGATTATTCTTACTGCAGCTTTTTGTTGGGTTATTATTGGCTTTAGGTGTGTTGCTGCAGTTGATCCCCAAGCACAAATAGCATAGGTGAGGTATGGATAAATAAGTGAGTGGTATAGTGTGAGAAGGGCATTTTGCGGCACTTAGTATCGTATCTTGGAGAGGATCCCAACTGTTTTGGATACTTTTTTGGTTATGTGTTGGATATGGGTGCTGAAATTCAGGTTGTTGTCAAGGTATAGGCCTAGGAATTTGCCCTCATTATGTCTGGTAATTAGAGTGTTGTCGATCTTAATGTTAATTTGTGCATCTCCTGCTCTGCTACCAAACATAATATAGTAGGTTTTGTCAGTGTTAAGCGTAAGTTTATTGGCTGTCATCCAAGTCGATATTTTGATCAGCTCCTCGTTAACAATGGTGTTGAGGGTGGCAAGATTAGGGTGAGAGATGACATAAGTCGTGTAGTCAGCAAAGAGAATGGGTTTCAGGTGTTGGGATACGTTCGGAAGATCATTGATGTATATGAGGAAGAGCAGGGGACCAAGGACACTTCCCTGCGGAACTCCAGTAACAAGTGGCCGTGTTGTTGATGCTGTGTCTTTAATGGTAACATACTGATACCTATTAGTAAGGAAAGATTTGAAATAAGCAAACGCATGGCCTCTTATACCGTAATGGTCAAGTTTGTGGAGTAGGATGTCGTGGTCTACTGTGTCAAAAGCTTTTCTTAGGTCAATAAAAATTCCTAGTGGATATTCCTTATTTTCCAATGCTGTGTAAAGCAGATCTAGCATTTTTATGATTGCGTCATTAGTGCTTTTATTTTTCCTGAATCCAAACTGGCAGGGGTTGAGTATGTTTTGTGCTGTTATAAATGAATATAGTCTCCTGTGCACGAGTTTCGCAAAGATTTTGGATAGCAATGGTAAGTTTGATATTGGCCTATAGTTGTTTAAGTCTGTAGGGTCACCACCTTTATGTATTGGTGTAACCCTTGCCATCTTGAGTAGTTTCGGGAAGGTGCTAGTTTCTAGTGACAGGTTAAAAAGTAATGAAATAGCATGCGAAAGGATATGGCCCGCTCGCTTGTACAGTAATGGTGGGACATTAGACAGATTCCCTGAGTTGTTTTTAAGTGACTTT
>NC_091293.1:13221438-13278938 GCF_038502225.1 Cherax quadricarinatus | reverse complement strand
CCACTGAAGATGACCCAGTCTTAGTAGCCACTGAAGATGACCCTGCCTTAGTGGCAACTGAAGATGACCCAGCCCTAGTAGCCACTGAAGATGACCCAGCCTTAGTGGCCACTGAAGATGACCCAGCCTTAGTGGCCACTGAAGATGACCCAGCCTTAGTGGCAACTGAAGATGACCCAGCCCTAGTAGCCACTGAAGATGACCCAGCCTTAGTGGCCACTGAAGATGACCCAGCCTTAGTGGCCACTGAAGATGACCCAGCCTTAGTATCCACTGAAGATGACCCAGCCTTAGTGGCCACTGAAGATGACCCAGCCTTAGTGGCCACTGAAGATGACCCAGCCTTAGTAGCCACTGAAGATGACCCAGCCTTAGTGGCCATTGAAGATGACCCAGCCTTAGAGGCCACTGAAGATGACCCAGCCTTAGTAGCCACTGAAGATGACCCAGCCTTAGTGGCCACTGAAGATGACCCAGGTTTAGTGGCCACTGAAGATGACCCAGCCTTAGTAGCCACTGAAGATGACCCAGCCTTAGTGGCCACTGAAGATGACCCAGCCTTAGTAGCCACTGAAGATGACCCAGCCTTAGGGGCCACTGAAGATGACCCAGCCCTAGTAGCCACTGAAGATGACCCAGCCTTAGTGGCCACTGAAGATGACCCAGCCCTAGTAGGCACTGAAGATGACCCAGCCTTAGTGGCCACTGAAGATAACTCAGCCTTAGTGGCCACTGAAGATGACCCAGCCTTAGTAGCCACTGAAGATGACCCAGCCTTAGTGGCCACTGGAGATGACCCAGCCTTAGTGGCCACTGAAGATGATCCAGCCTTAGTGGGCACTGAAGATGACCCAGCCTTAGTGGCCACTGAAGATGACCCAGCCTTAGTGGCCACTGCAGATGACACAGCCTTAGTGGCCACTGAAGATGACCCAGCCTTAGTGGCCACTGAAGATGACCCAGCCTTAGTGGCCACTGAAGATGACCCAGCCGTAGTGGCCACTGAAGATGACCCAGCCTTAGTGGCCACTGAAGATGACCCAGCCTTAGTGGCCACTGAAGATGACCCAGCCTTAGTGGCCACTGAAGATGACCCAGCCTTAGCCACTGAAGATGACCCAGCCCTAGTAGCCACTGAAGATGACCCAGCCTTAGTAGCCACTGAAGATGACCCAGCCCTAGTAGACACTGAAGATGACCCAGCCTTAGTGGCCACTGAAGATGACCCAGCCCTAGTAGACTCTGAAGATAACCCAGCCTTAGTGGCCACTGAAGATGACCCAGCCTTAGTAGCCACTGGAGATGACCCAGCCTTAGTGGCCACTGAAGATGACCCTGCCTTAGTGGCCACTGAATATGACCCAGCCTTAGTGGCCACTGAAGATGACCCAGCCTTAGTGGCCACGGAAGATGACCCAGTTTTAGTGGCCACGGAAGATGACCCAGCCTTAGTGGCAACTGAAGATGACCCAGCCTTATTAGCCACTGAAGATGACCCAGCGTTAGGGGCCACTGAAGATGACCCAGCCTTAGTGGCCACTGAAGATGACCCAGTCTTAGTAGCCACTGAAGATGACCCAGCCTTAGTGGCCATTGAAGATGACCCAGCCTTAGTGGCCACTGAAGATGACCCAGCCTTAGTAGCCACTGAAGATGACCCAGCCTTAATGGCCACTGAAGATGACCCAGCTTTAGTGGCCACTGAAGATGACCCAGCCTTAGTAGCCACTGAAGATGACCCAGCCTTAGTGGCCACTGAAGATGACCCAGCCTTAGTAGCCACTGAAGATGACCCACCCTTAGTGGCCACTGAAGATGACCCAGCCCTAGTAGCCACTGAAGATGACCCAGCCTTAGTGGCCAATGAAGATGACCCAGCCCTAGTAGACACTGAAGATGACCCAGCCTTAGTGGCCACTGAAGATAACTCAGCCTTAGTGGCCACTGAAGATGACCCAGCCTTAGTAGCCACTGAAGATGACCCAGCCTTAGTGGGCACTGAAGATGACCCAGCCTTAGTGGCCACTGAAGATGACCCAGCCTTAGTGGCCACTGCAGATGACCCAGCCTTAGTGGCCACTGAAGATGACCCAGCCTTAGTGGCCACTGAAGATGACCCAGCCTTAGTGGCCACTGAAGATGACCCAGCCTTAGTGGCCACTGAAGATGACCCAGCCTTAGTGGCCACTGAAGATGACCCATCCTTAGTGGCCACTGAAGATGACCCAGCCTTAGTGGCCACTGAAGATTACCCAGCCTTAGCCACTGAAGATGACCCAGCCCTAGTAGCCACTGAAGATGACCCAGCCCTAGTAGACACTGAAGATAACCTAGCCTTAGTGGCCACTGAAGATGACCCAGCCTTAGTAGCCACTGAAGATGACCCAGCCTTAGTGGCCACTGAAGATGATCCAGCCTTAGTGGCCACTGAAGATGACCCAGCCTTAGTAGCCACTGAAGATGACCCAGCCTTAGTGGCCACTGAAGATGACCCAGCCTTAGTGGCCACTGAAGATGACCCAGCCTTAGTAGGCACTGAAGATGACCTAGCCTTAGTGGCCACTGAAGATGATCCAGCCTTAGTGGCCACTGAAGATGACCCAGCCTTAGTAGCCACTGAAGATGACCCATCCCTAGTAACCACTGAAGATGACCCAGCCTTAGTGGCCACTGAAGATGATCCAGCCTTAGTGGCCACTGAAGATGACCCAGCCTTAGTGGCCACTGAAGATGTCCCAGCCTTAGTAGCCACTGAAGATGACCCAGCCTTAGTGGCCACTGAAGATGACACAGCCTTAGTAGCCACTGAAGATGACCTAGCCTTAGTGGCCACTGAAGATGATCCAGCTTTAGTGGCCACTGAAGATGACCCAGCCTTAGTAGCCACTAAAGATGATCCAGCCCTAGTAGCCACTGAAGATGACCCAGCCTTAGTGGCCACTAAAGATGGCTCAGCCTTAGTGGCCACTGAAGATGACCCAGCCTTAGTGGCCACTGAAGATCACCCAGCCTTAGTGGCCACTGAAGATGACCCAGCCTTAGTGGCCACTGAAGATGACCTAGCCTTAGTGGCCACTGAAGATGACCCAGCCTTAATAGCCACTGAGGATGACCCAGCCTTAGTGGCCACTGAAGATGATGCAGCCTTAGTGGGCACTGAAGATGACCCAGCCTTAGTAGCCACTGAATATGACCCAGCCTTAGTGGCCACTGAAGATGACCCAGCCTTAGTAGCCACTGAAGATGACCCAGCCTTAGTGGCCACTGAAGATGACCCAGCCTTAGTAGCCACTGAAGATGACCCAGCCTTAGTAGCCACTGAACATGACCCAATCTTAGTGGCCACTGAAGATGACCCAGCCTTAGTGTCCACTGAAGATGACCTAGCCTTAGTGGCCACTGAAGATGACCCAGCCTTAGTGGCCACTGAAGATGACCCAGCCGTAGTGACCACTGAAGATGACCCAGCCTTAGTGGCCACTGAAGATGACCCAGCCTTAGTAGCCACTGAAGATGACCCAGCCTTGGTGTCCACTGAAGATGACCCAGCCTTAGTGGCCACTGAAGATGACCCAGCCTTATTGACCACTGAAGATGACCCAGCCTTAGTGACCACTGAAGATGACCCAGCCTCAGTAGCCACTGAAGATGACCCAGCTTTAGTGGCCACTGAAGATGACCCAGCCTTAGTGACCACTGAAGATGACCCAGCCTTAGTGGCCACTGAAGATGACCCAGCCTTAGTAGCCACTGAAGATGACCCAGCCTTAGCGTCCACTGAAGATGACCCAGCCTTAGTGGCCACTGAAGATGACCCAGCCTTAATAGCCACTGAAGATGACACAGCCTTAGTGGCCACTGAAGATGACCCAGCCTTAGTAGCCACTGAAGATGACCTAGCCTTAGTGGCTACTGAAGATGATCCAGCCTTAGTGGCCACTGAAGATGACCCAGCCTTAATGGCCACTGAAGATGACCCAGCCTTAGTAGCCACTGAAGATGTCCCAGCCTTAGTAGCCACTGAAGATGACCCAGCCTTAGTGACCACTGAAGATGACCCCGCCTTAGTGTCCACTGAAGATGACCCAGTCTTAGTAGCCACTGAAGATGACCCAGCCTTAGTGGCCACTGAAGATGACCCAGCCTTAGTGGCCACTGAAGATGACCCAGCCTTGGTAACCACTGAAGATGACCCAGCCTTAGTAGCCACTGAAGATGACCTGGCCTTAGTGGCCACTGAAGATGACACAGCCTTAGTGACCACTGAAGATGACCCAGCCTTAGTGGCCACTGAAGATGACCCAGCCTTAGTGGCCACTGAGGATGACCCAGCCTTAGTGGCCACTGAAGATGACCCAGCCTTAGTGGCCACTGAAGATGACCTAGCCTTAGTGGCCACTGAAGATGACCCAGCCTTAGTGGCCACTGAAGATGACCCAGCCTTAGTGGCCACTGAAGATGACGCAGCCTTAGTGGGCACTGAAGATGACCCAGCCTTAGTAGCCACTGAATATGACCCAGCCTTAGTGGCCACTGAAGATGACCCAGCCTTAGTAGCCACTGAAGATGACCCAGCCTTAGTAGCCACTGAAGATGACCCAGCCTTAGTGGCCACTGAAGATGACCGAGCCTTAGTGGCCACTGAAGATGACCCAGCCTTAGTGGCCACTGAAGATGACCCAGCCTTAGTGGCCACTGAAGATGGCCCAGCCTTAGTGTCCACTGAAGATGACCCAGCCTTAGTGGCCACTGAAGATGTCCCAGCCTTAGTAGGCACTGAAGATGACCCAGCCTTAGTGACCACTGAATATGACCCAGCCTTAGTGGCCACTGAAGATGACCCAGCCTTAGTAGCCACTGAAGATGACCCAGCCTTAGTGGCCACGGAAGATGACCCAACCTTAGTGGCCACTGAAGATGACCCAGCTTTAGTAGCCACTGAAGATGACCCAGCCTTAGTGGCCACTGAAGATGAAGCAGCCTTTGTAGCCACTGAAGATGACCCAGCCTTAGTAGCCACAGAAGATGACCCAGCCCTAGTAGCCACTGAAGATGACCCAGCTCTAGTAGCCACTGAAGATGACCCTGCCTTAATGGCCACTGAAGATGACCCTGTTTTAGTGGCCACTGAAGATGACCCAGCCTTAGTGGCCACGGAAGATGACACAGCCTTAGTGGCCACGGAAGATGACCCAGCTTTAGTGGCCACGGAAGATGATCCAGCCTTAGTGGCCACTGAAGATGACCCAGCCTTAGTGGCCACTGAAGATGACCCAGCCTTAGTGGCCACTGAAGATGACCCAGCCTTAGTGGCCACTGAAGATGACCCAGCCTTAGTGGCCACGGAAGATGACCCAGCCTTAGTGGCCACGGAAGATGACCCAGCTTTAGTGGCCACGGAAGATGATCCAGCCTTAGTGGCCACTGAAGATGACCCAGCCTTAGTGGCCACGGAAGATGACCCAGTTTTAGTGGCCACTGAAGATGACCCAGCCTTAGTGGCCACTGAAGATGACCCAGCCTTAGTGGCCACGGAAGATGACACAGCCTTAGTGGCCACGGAAGATGACCCAGGTTTAGTGGCCACGGAAGATGATCCAGCCTTAGTGGCCACTGAAGATGACCCAGCCTTAGTGGCCACTGATGATGACCTAGCCTTAGTGGCCACTGAAGATGACCCAGCCTTAGTAGCCACTGAACATGACCCAGCCTTAGTGGCCACGGAAGATGACCTAGCCTTAGTGGCCACGGAAGATGACCCAGCTTTAGTGGCCACGGAAGATGATCCAGCCTTAGTGGCCACTGAAGATGACCCAGCCTTAGTGGCCACTGAAGATGACCCAGCCTTAGTGGCCACTGACGATGACCCAGCCTTAGTAGCCACTGAAGATGACCTAGCCTTAGTGGCCACTGAAGATGACCCAGCCTTAGTAGCCACTGAAGATGACCCAGCTTTAGTGGCCACTGAAGATGACCCAGCCTTAGTGGCCACTGAAGATGACCCAGCCTTAGTAGCCACTGAAGATGACCCAGCCTTAGTGGCCACTGAAGATGACCCAGCCTTAGTGGCCACTGAAGATGACCCAGCCTTAGTAGCCACTGAAGATTACCCAGCCTTAGTGGCCACTGAAGATGACCCAGCCTTAGTGGCCACTGAGGATGACCCAGCCTTAGTGGCCACTGAAGATGACCCAGCCTTAGTGGCCACTGAAGATGACCCAGCCTTAGTGGCCACTGAAGATGACCCAGATTTAGTGGCCACTGAAGATGACCCAGCCTTAGTGGCCACTGAAGATGACCCAGCCTTAGTGGCCACTGAAGATGACCCAGCCTTAGTGGCCACTGAAGATGACCCAGCCTTAGTGGTCAGTTTGAGAGCAAATAATTCAGAACCTGGTTAATTATTCCAAAACATTTTCCAGATTTGGTCTTACATACAATGTGATATTCTCCTTTTCCATCTTTCTCTCGGAAAACTAATGTAAAGTTTTTTTTTAATTATTTAATTAAAGTGATCATCGAGTTACAATACTTTAGCAACAATCACTCACACTAATATTTTACACATAAAATATTTTCTTACTGGACCTCTTATGGCTTTCTATCCTTGGATAATTCTTATCTATTTTAAATTTTAGAATACATTTCTCAGTTTCCCCAGTTTATCCAAGCTCTTTAAGGACTTATAGTCAGTTGTATTACTTATTTTGCCTATAATTTTTGCATCGTCTTCAATAATGTTCAACATCAAGAATTATTAGATGTTAATTATACTGAGTGAACAAAGTCGTTCTTTATCTCGTAACAATTATTTTTCTGTGGCGTCGGCGCCTGCAGCACCACTAACCTCTTCTTAGCTTTACAAATGTAGGAAAGTGCACTAGACATTATCCAGAGACTCACATTGTTGATGATGAGAGTTACTGACGTAGCTGTCTTGTGCTCAGGACTGTTGATGATGCTTAGGTTCAGGTGTTGGCTGATTAACATCAGCAACTGACTGACGTACCCAGTGTACCTGTTGGTGGTGGTAATGGGGGTTGTGGTGGTGGTGGTGGTGGTAGTGGTGATGGTAGTGGGAGTCGTAGTTGAGGTTGTTGAGATGGTGATAGATTCCTGGCTGGCGTTGTACCACCTACCCACCGCGTTTAACTCCAGCTCTGTACATTTTAATGAATGTGCTTCAAAGGACATACATAATGAGTTAAGAGTGCAATAAGTTTGTGCTCTTAAGATCAGCCTCAAAGTTAAAAAAAACAATTTTATTATTTACAATATTAATATTAATATTAATAATAACAATAAACGCACTAATAATAATAAAATCAATTTAGGTTCATATTGTAGATACTTTTAACATAAATATTAAAAAACATTATTGTACTGATATGGATACATGTGAAGCATTTGGCTTCGCTGAGGTGACATAACAACATAAGAAAGAAGGAACTCTGCAACAAGCTTACTGACCCATGCGGAGCAGGTCCATGTCCCTCCCCCCCGGATTAGCCCAATGACCCCCCACCGGATTAGCCCAATGACCCCCCACCGGATTAGCCCAATGACCCCCCACCGGATTAGCCCAATGACCCACCCAGTCTGGTCACCTCCACTCAAGGATGGAGCACGGCACCAGACCCAGCAGCACAAGCTAGTCAGGTCCAACTCAAACCCACCCACACCCACTCATGTATTTATCTAGCCTATTTTTAAAACTACACAACGTTTTAGCCTGAATAACTGTACTCGGGAGTTTGTTCCACTCATCCACAACTCTATTACCAAACCAGTGCTTTCCTATATCCTTCCTGAATCTGAACTTTTTCAACTTGAAACCATTGCCGCGAGTCCTGTCTTGGCTGGAAATTTTCAGCATGCTATTTACATCCCCTTTATTTATTCCTGTTTTCCATTTATACACCTTGATCATATCCCCCCTAATTCTACGCCTTTCGAGAGAGTGCAGATTCAGGGCCCTCATTCTATTCTCATAGGGAAGATTTCTGATACATGGGATCATCTTTGTCATCCTCATCTATACGTTTTCCAGAGCATTTATATCCATTCTGTAATACGGTGACCAGAGCTGAGCAACATACTCTAAATGAGGCCTAACCAAGGATATATAGAGTTGAAGAACAACCTGAGGACTTCTATTATTTATACTTCTAGATATGAAGCCAAGAATTCTGTTAGCTTTATTGCGAGCACTAATGCACTGTTGTCTTGGTTTTAGATTACTGCTAACCAGAACTCCTAAATCCTTCTCGGAATCAGTAGTATTAAGATCTTCATTATTTAGTTTATATGTGGCATTGTTATTTAACTGTTCAACATTTAGAACTTTGCATTTGTCAATATTAAACTGCATCTCCCACTTCTCCGACCATTGCATCAGTCTATTCAAATCGTCCTGGATTGCTCTAGCGTCCTCATTAGAATGAATTGGACGGCCTATTTTGGTGTCATCAGCAAATTTGCTTATGTCGCTATTTATTCCCTCATCTATGTCGTTTATGTAAATTGTGAACAACAACGGGCCCAACACTGACCCCTGTGGAACACCGCTTGTGACGTGCCCCCATTCCGATTTCTCCCCATTTATACGAACTCTCTGCTGCCTATTTGTAAGCCATGCCTCTACCCAGGAAAAAATTTCTCCTCCTATCCCGTGTGCCTTAAGTTTTCTCAATAGCCTCTGGTGTGGAACTCTGTCGAAAGCCTTACTGAAGTCCATATACGCAATATCATATTCATTACCATGATCTATCTCCTCAAACACCTTAGTGAAAAAAATTAGTAAATTCGTAAGAGAGGAACGCCCCTTTGTAAAACCGTGTTGAGATTCATTAATCAATCTGTGCCTATCAAGATGGCTACGAATTGCTTCAACAATTATTGATTCCATAAATTTTCCCACTATGGAAGTAAGGCTTATTGGTCTATAGTTCGAAGCCAAGGACCTGTCACCTGCCTTGTAAATAGGTATTACATTTGCCATTTTCCACTTATCAGGCACTATGCTAGTTTGTAGTGATATGTTAGAAAGATTAGCCAAAGGTATGCTAAGTTCCTCTTTACATTCCTTTAACACCCTTGCAAACAGTTCATCAGGGCCTGGGGATTTGTTAGGTTCTAGTTTCTCTATTTGTCTGAGGAACATGTCACTAGTTACCGCAATCGTACATAGTTTATTATCCTATTCTAGATAATCTATTTCAGGAATATCACTAGTATTTTCCTGGGTGAAAACTTAGAGGAAGTAGGTATTGAGAAATTCACACATATCCTTATCACTGTCAGTGATCTGACCAGAGTTACTCTTAAGTGGGCCAATCTTGTCCCTAATCTTACTTCGAAAGAACCCTTTTGGGTTAGTCTTTGAATCCCTTGCGACCTTAGCCTCATAATCCCTTTTTGCTTTTCTTATTCCTTTCTTTATTTCTCTCTTTAATTGAATATATTGATTTCTTAACTGCCCTTTCCCTCTTTTGATACGCCTATATATGTCTCTCTTTTAACCAATGAGATGTTTTAATATTTGACCAATGAGACGTTCCTGGAAGCTCACAAGTATGGAAACATTCGCGAAGATCCTCCAGAACAGCCTGAACATCCCGTCCACTAACTTAAACAGCGTGTGTGAGGGCATTATAGTATGTTCTGCGTCGCTGCCTGGCGTATAACCACCCGCTCTTGTTATTCTTTTATATTTTTTTGGTAGTTAATTATGCGCGACTTTTATTTGTGGTACTTTAATGTTTCATACCTAACATTTAATATATGTAGTTGTTTAGATTAAGAATACATCAGTCAACTGTGGAATTTGCCGAGTACGAACCAATTTATTCGGCAGCTATTATACAATCATTTCTTGTATTTCCTCTATACTAATCAAGCTGGTAGTTAGGGCGGTGCATTTGTTGGAACCTCCCTTAACCTTAACCGTGCTGTAGGTGGCTCCCAGGTATATATGTCAACCACTTGGGTAAGAGGTTGACTCCAGCTGAATCAATGTTATACTTACACCCCTGGCTGGAGCCGGTTTCTCACTAGCAGGCTGAGTACACAAATTGAGTAACATATTGTTCCTCTGATATGTATGGTATATGTCTACATTGCTGCTCTACCACACTCTGTATACACTGTAAATGTTAGTGGTGGGAATATACAGGTACTCCAAAGAACAAATACCCTTAGTGTTTCTTATATGCTCTTTGTGTGTTCCTTGCCTGGCAGATTGTGGTACGCTAAGGTATTATGGATCTTTTGGTTGTACGTACCTACGTTCATGATAGTTTGGATGTGTGTGCGTCAGATGGTACCAGCAGCACTACGCTGCCAAACACTTCCCTCACTGCTATGATTTTATCCCCTACATCACCATATAAATAACAAACTTCTTAAAAATATTGCTCTAGTCTTCTTAACATTGATATTCATTGAAAAATTTTATTAATGAAGATAATTTTGCGTAGAAAATCCAGCGAGCGCTTTAAACAAAATTTGATGATTGGTCTTTCACTTTGAGTTGTGCGCCAAGACGAATTAAAATAGGCATACTATAAAAATTCCTCATTTTTTTGTGACAAATTTGCACCTAAAAGGCTTTGCTATACCCCACATGCACGAAATATGAGTTTAACACACATACACAAAATATTATACACACAAAAAATGAATGTATTTGATAACTGAACAAAGTTAGGCATAGACAATTTAATGAGTACTTTTTTTTTTTTTTAAGAAATTTTAGCTTTCAAGTGGGCAGCGACGATAGTGAAGCTTCTGCACTTTGCCAAAAGTGGAATTATTCGGGGGTCAAATCCACTTAGCCAGAGCTGAGAGTCGGGTCCACTTAGCTAGAGCCGAGCGTAAAGTCCATTTAGCCAGAGCCAAGGGTCAAGTCTACTTAGCCAAAGCTGAGAGTCGGCTCCACTTAACTAGAGCCGAGGGTCAAGTCACTTAGCCAGTACTGGAAGTTAAGGACTAAAGATGAAGTGTTTAACACGAAGGCTTCACCCTAACACTGCTCTTGGGCTCACCTGGCGCGGTGTCGTGACCGCTAGTGACGCGGAGGTTCGCCTGGAAGAAGTTGGTGATATACGGAGGTACGAGTGGGCGGAGGAGGGTGAGGTGCCGCCCCACCCACCGCCCACCCTCCTTGAACCTCACACCTGCAGCTGTGGCCTCGCTCACCAGCGCAACCCACACTGCAACATCAAGGAAGAACAGGTAAGCTAGAGCTAGACACTAACCCAAAAATCAGAGCTAAAACTTGACGTTCCGGCTTGTTTCCATCTCCAGTTTGTGGGTTAGTTGCGAGCTGTTCCAGGCACAGTGTTGAGACTTTTATTCCAGCTATAATTTTCTTTAACTGCAGATTCTGAAAGTAAGTCACTTATTCTGGCTATATTTTCTATACAAATATCTATTATTCCCAGTGGATCTATCAGCAGATGGTAATATGCAAGTGGTGCGGCTGTGATCAGTGGTGTAGCTGTGATCAGTGGTGTGGCTGTGATCAGTGGTGTAGCTGTGGTCAGTGGTGTGGCTGTGATCAGTGGTGTGGCTGTGATCAGTGGTGCGGCAGTGATCAGTGGTGCGGCTGTGATCAGTGGTGTGGCTGTGATCAATGGTGTGGCAGTGATCAGTGGTGCTGCTGTGATTAGTGGTGTGGCTGTGATCAGTGGTGTGGCTGTGATCAGTGATGTGGCAGTGATCAGTGGTGCGGCTGTGATCAGTAGTGCGGCTGTGATCAGTGGTGTGGCTGTGACCAGTGGTGTGGCTGTGATCAGTGGTGCGACTGTGATCAGTCGTGCGGCTGTGATCAGTGGTGTGGCTGTGATCAGTGGTGTGACTGTGATCAGTGGTGTGGCTGTGATCAGTGGTGCGGCTGTGATCAGTGGTGTGACAGTGATCAGTGGTGTGGCTGTGATCAGTGGTGCGACTGTGATCAGTGGTGCGGCAGTGATCAGTGGTGCGGCTGTGATCAGTGGTGCGGCTGTGATCAGTGGTGCGGCAGTGATTAGTGGTGTGGTTGTGATCAGTGGTGCGGCTGTGATCAGTGGTGCGGCTGTGATCAGTGGTGTGGCTGTGATCAGTGGTGCGGCAGTGATCAGTGGTGCGGCTGTGATCAGTGGTGTGGCTGTGATCAGTGGTGTAGCTGTGGTCAGTGGTGTGGCTGTGATCAGTGGTGTAGCTGTGATCAGTGGTGCGGCTGTGATCAGTGGTGTGGCTGTGATCAATGGTGTGGCAGTGATCAGTGGTGCTGCTGTGATTAGTGGTGTGGCTGTGATCAGTGGTGTGGCTGTGATCAGTGATGTGGCAGTGATCAGTGGTGCGGCTGTGATCAGTAGTGCGGCTGTGATCAGTGGTGTGGCTGTGACCAGTGGTGTGGCTGTGATCAGTGGTGCGACTGTGATCAGTCGTGCGGCTGTGATCAGTGGTGTGGCTGTGATCAGTGGTGTGACTGTGATCAGTGGTGTGGCTGTGATCAGTGGTGCGGCTGTGATCAGTGGTGTGACAGTGATCAGTGGTGTGGCTGTGATCAGTGGTGCGACTGTGATCAGTGGTGCGGCAGTGATCAGTGGTGCGGCTGTGATCAGTGGTGCGGCTGTGATCAGTGGTGCGGCAGTGATTAGTGGTGTGGTTGTGATCAGTGGTGCGGCTGTGATCAGTGGTGCAGCAGTGATCAGTGGTGCGGCTGTAATCAGTGGTGCGGCTGTGATCAGTGATGTGGCTGTGATCAGTGGTGCGGCAGTGATTAGTGGTGCGGCAGTTATCAGTGGTGCGGCTGTGATCAGTGGTGCGGCAGTGATCAGTGGTGCGGCTGTGATCAGTGGTGTGGCTGTGATCAGTGGTGAGGCTGTGATCAGTGGTGCGGCAATGATCAGTGGTGCGGCAGTGATCAGTGGTGCGGCAGTGATCAGTGGTGCTGCTGTGATTAGTGGTGTGGCTGTGATCAGTGGTGTGGCTGTGATCAGTGGTGTGGCAGTGATCAGTGGTGCGGCTGTGATCAGTAGTGCGGCTGTGACCAGTGGTGTGGCTGTGATCAGTGGTGCGACTGTGATCAGTCGTGCAGCTGTGATCAGTGGTGTGGCTGTGATCAGTGGTGTGACTGTGATCAGTGGTGTGGCTGTGATCAGTGGTGCGGCTGTGATCAGTGGTGTGACAGTGATCAGTGGTGTGGCTGTGATCAGTGGTGCGACTGTGATCAGTGGTGCGTGTTACAAAAAACGCGATTCTAAAAGCTTTAGAGATCTCCAGTGAATACTAGAAAGGACTGCCCTTCTAGCATCCAGCCTGTTACTGGGTTTTCGTAACAAGTAGTCAGTATCCTTGTCCAATTATCCATTAAAATTCAGTATAGTTCAATAGTGCTTTAGGATTACAACTGGTAGGCTACTAACTAGAGAAATTAAAATTTAATAAATTTATTAAGTCTAGAGGTATATTATCAAATTAAATTAATCAGAGCAATGAAAATAAAATCAATCTCTCGAGTTCAATATTATTGTGCTGAAAGCACATATCACATTTATAATTCTTAAGTACCGTCAGGTACATTAACATTTAATAAGATATTACAAATATGTACAAGTAAGTGTGTGTATGCGTTTAAGTGCTCTTAAGTAGTTAGCTATGTCTCAAGACTCGAATAAGACTTAAACAAGTGACTGACAAAGTCCTCAAATAAACTAACTTCTTGACCGACTGGCAACCCGAACAGTCTGCTTGAACAACAAAGAATGCTAAGCCCAATAGCCATATAACAAGCGACTGCGACACAGAATCAGGAACTGGGAAATAATATAACGACACTAAGTAGGGACCATCAGCAGATCCTCCACAAGTTACAAAACTCCCATACTACTGAATCTATGTTCAGCATAGGAAAAACGCGACTGTGACAATACACAGAAACCAGTACAAAATTAGGTCAGAAGCTATAGCTAAGGACCTGAGATGTTCAGAGTGTCTATGTGACACACAACCTCAGTACAACGTCGAAAATCACAAAGTCTATACAATGTTCTGTGAACAAAGTTCTACAGAACTAACAAGAATAATGAGACAGACAATCTATCCAACCACCAAGCGAGTCTCCAGCAGACTGAATACTTTTCGAGAGGTGAGAACACCCCCCCCTCGATCACGTGATAGCTACGTGGACAACTGCAGCTCAGAAGCCGACAGTATAACGAGCAATAACGAGCGACAAGCGATAATTACAGTAGTTTGATAATGAAGACTAACTGAGCACATTTTATATACATCCTAACAACATAAGCTAAATAACAATATAACAGTCAAATAATAATATAAAGTCATACATTTACGATTTAGCTATTATCGCAAATATAAGCAATATAAAATTAAATGAAAAGGTAATATACATTATATATACATAATAATCATTGTAACCCATTCAGGGGTTGCAACACCCCCACCCCCAACACGACAGAGGGTCGCACTAGGAGTTGCATGAATGTCTTTCACATTATTTCTGGTTACTCATATCAATATTATTATCAAAATAAATATTAATTAGTCTCTCTTGTGCCAAGCACCTCTACAATTTCACAGCGTCCGTCACTAGGATATGTCCCTAGTACTAGGGCGGTACACAGTATCGTATCTGCATACTCTTGGTTATATACATCAGTGTAGAGACTGGATAGCGCTGACAAGGAGGGCACGTTGAGGCTCGGTCATAGTAGAGGAGACTGCATTCCACTCTTAAGTAGTGGTTGTGGAATGCGAGGCAGTATGAACATCTGAGTATGAAACAGCTTAAGGTGTGTAGTGAGGGTGGGGTCTGCGACAGGACAGTGTTGCGTCACGCAGTACATCACCCACACCACACTACTCACTCAACACTCAGCTTGTCTCCTCCTCACACAACAATACTGTGAATACATAAATATAATAGACATGACATGAGTATATATAGTTAATATGGGCTGGAGGGATTAAGTTACTTTACTGAATTTGACATAGCAAGTAACAAAAGGTATTTGGGCATAAAATTACGTTAATTTAATGTAACTGATAATTATTAAGGATGCGATAGAGCATCAGCAATTACATTACAATGACCACTTATATGTTTTATACTAATAGAATAAGGTTGGATTCTGAGGGCCCACCTCATGATCCTAGCATTTTTACTTTTCATAGTATTTATATAAGTGAGTGGATTGTGGTCAGAAAAAACGTTAATTTTAAATGGGGAAGTGCCCAAATACACGTCAAAATGTTCCAAGGACACCACAAGAGCTAGAGCCTCTTTCTCAATAGTGGCATAATTTTTCTGGTGTCGTTTAAGCTTAGATGAATAGTAACATATAGGATGGAGAATATCAGTGGATGTTGACTGTTGGAGCAGCACAGCACCCACTGCATAGCCACTCGCATCTATATGTAAAAAGAAGGGAAGATTGAAATTAGGACTTTTCAACACAGGAGCAGAGGAGAGCAAACGTTTCAACCTTTTGAACGAGTCTGAACAATCTCTAGTCCAGGTGAACTGAACTTTGCTACTAGTAAGCTCAGTAAGAGGAGCTGCAATCTGAGAAAAGTTTGGACAGAACCTGCGATAATATCCTGCCATACCCAGGAATCTCTGTACTCCTTTCCTATCTTGTGGCACTGGAAATTCAGAAATTGCACGAACCTTAGCCTCAATAGGAGCAACCTCACCTTGACCGATACAAAAGCCTAGATAGGTAATCTTGGCTTGACCAAAACTACATTTAGCTAAGTTAACAGTGAAGTTGTAGTGCGCCAGTCTCTCAAACAATGCTCTGAGACGCGTCAAGTGCTGTTCCCACTCGTCACTGTACACCACTAAGTCGTCAAGGTAGGCTTCTACTCCTTCTAAGTTGTGGGTCAACTCGTTCATTATACGTTGGAATGAAGAAGCCGCGTTACATAGGCCGAAGGGGGTGACGAGGTAGTTAAACAATCCATCTTGAACAGTAAAAGCAGATATTTCTTGAGCACGTTCAGTTAGCGGGACTTGATAATAGCCTCGTAAGAGATCTAAACGGCTGACAAACTGGGCTCCTGACACACGGTCAATAAGGTCGTCAATGCGAGGTAGAAGATAACCATCAGGCAAGGTGACAGAGTTCACTTTCCTGTAATCAGTGCACATCCTGAAACTACCGTCAGGTTTAGGCACTAAAATACAGGGAGATGCCCATGGACTTTTACTGCGTTCAATAAGTCCGTGAGATAACAGAAAATCAACCTCTTCTCTCAATGCTTTATGCTTTGTTGGACTCATCCTATATGGTGATTGCTTAATGGGTGATGCTCCCTGTACATCAACGTCATGTACACCCAGAGTACAACGTTTAGGAACATCACCGAACAATTCAGGGAAATTCAAAATCATGTTTTTAATATCACCAGCTTTATCAATCCCAAGGTTACTAAGAAAATCGTCTAGTGAGTGTAGAGTCACTGAATTTTCTAAACAAACCTCTATACCTCTAGAGATGTCAGGTAGACTGACGTTTTCTTCCTCTGTCCTAGGAAGAATAGAAGTAGTAGGTAGAGGACTAGCGTAGTATGCCTTGAGCTGGTTAACATGGTACACATGATTAGATTTCTTTTTCCCAGGCGTACGTACCAAATAATTTACGTCGCTAAGCTTTTTCACTACTTCCAGGGGACCATCATACCTGGCTTGTAGAGCATGACCTGGTACTAATTTCCGAGCCATCACCTTATCTCGTGCTTTAAAAGAACGAGAGACAGCACGCTTGTCATAATGTTGCTTCATTCTAACTTGAGCTGAAACTAGGTTTTTCGAAGCTAGCTCTCTAGCGGCTGTCAAATGTTGCTGCATTAATGAAGGTGAAGTACTCAATGATGGATTTGATTTTCCTGTCCACACGTCTTTTAACACTGCGAGAGGACCACGCACTTGGTGTCCGAATATTAGTTCAAACGGACTAAACCCGAGACTTTCTTGTTCACTTTCTCTCATAGCGAACAGAAGAAAAGGTATACCCTCATCCCAGTCTCTAGAAAAATGTTCACAATAAGCTCTCATCATGGACTTCAGTGTCTGATGAAATCTCTCTAGAGCCCCTTGTGACTGTGGATGATAACTGGTTGAAAGTACAGACTTTATTCCTAGGTGGGATAATGCTTCTCGAAAGATCTTAGAAGTGAAGTTAGATCCCTGATCTGATTGTATCTCTCGTGGCAATCCAACCTGGGAGAAAAATTTCATCAGCGCTCTCACAATAGCACGAGCATTAATTTTTCTTATAGGAATAGCTTCGGGATAGCGTGTTGCAGCGTCCATAATAGTAAATAAGTATTGGTTTCCTAGTTTGGTTCTAGGCAAAGGACCAACACAATCAATAATAAGACGTGAGAATGGTTCACCATGCACGGTGATAGGAATGAGAGGCGCAGGTGGAGGTGTGTGCACTGGCTTGCCTGTCACTTGACACACGTGGCAACGTCGCACATGATCAGCTACTGTTTCCTTCATCTTTGGCCAAGTAAAATGTTTTGCCAGTTTACCGAGTGTCTTCTTGACACCCAAATGTCCTCCTATGGGACTATTGTGAGCAAAATCAATGGCTTGTTCACGAAATGTAACTGGTAACACTACTAGATGCTTGACTGTGGTGGAAACACTATCAGCTGACAACTTACATGTATTTTTCTCCATCAGTACACCGTTACTATAATAGTAACAATTATCGAGATCCTTTGCTTCACTCTCAGTAACTGCTATATCTCTCAGTCTTTCCAGTGACTGATCAACAAACTGATCCTTGATTAAATCATCATGAGTAAGAAATTTAACGTCAGTTGTGTCCTGACTAGGTTGATGACCGGGGGGAGTCAGTGTTAATGATCCTGGGTGCAGAGCGTCACTAAACAACATATTCAACCCCAAATCATTGTCATCCACTAACTCAACAGGAGACAAGGATGGTTGTTGAATCTTTGACATAGCTCTAGTAATTGCGCTGAGAGGAAATAAAATAGGCTTCTCTCTACAAGCTTCAATGGCATAATTATCATCAGTGTTATTATCAATCACAAGTGGTTCTTTACATATACCAGCATGAAGATATCGTTCCCTATCAACAAGTCCACTGACCTGAGGGGAAATACACCACTGGATATACCCACTGAAATATAACCAGTATAATAGCTTGTTTCAATATAAACTTTGTGCAGAGGCACTTTTATAACAGCCCCTCCATAGGCTTCTAACAATACATCTATCTTGCAATAGGTATCGTCAGTTATGGGCAGTACATCTTCTCTTAATAATGTGAGATAACTGCCAGTGTCTCTGAAAGCAACTATCTCAGTTAGATGTGATTCGTCAAATCCTATTCTACCTCTTGAAAAGTAAGGACTCATCGCTGAACGAATCTTTTCGTCAGATACACTTTCTGACGCTAGTCATCTATCCTGAGTAACATTATCTAAAACAGTAGGATAAGAGGAATTGCTAGGATTTTGGTGCCTTTGTTGCTAGGAAGAGGATACGACTTGAGTGGGGGCGCCAGCCGCACGACTGTATCTCGTATCTCTTTCTAACTTATAGCAATACTCTCTAGCATGTCCTTTTCTGTTACAATAGGTACATTTAACTTTCTTCTTCTCGATACCAGATTTCTGTCTAGCCACAGAGACAGATTCAGGATTGAGTTTTCCTGGTAAAGGTACGAGAAGTTACAGTAGCAGGTACATCAGGCCGGCAATGAGCAGCTGATTTAGGTTGCCAACTTCTAGGACAATCTTTAGTTACCTTGTTTCTCTGTGTTTTAGTACGTACAGGTTTGTGAGAAATCTCGTAATTGTCTGCTAATGCTGCAGTTTCCAGAATATCTGAGGTAGTATGATCGATCAGATATTCTTGTATGTCAGCAGACATACAGTTGTTAAACTCTTCGTGTAGTAACAACTGAACAAGGCTGTCGTAGTTGTTACATTTAGCAGCTCTAGACCATCTCTCAAAAGCAACTTTTTTCTCACGAGCAAACTCTACACAAGTCTGATCTTGTCGTCGTTCTAACGTACGAAATGCTCTTTGATAACTTACAGGTAACAAGTTATACGTCTCTAGAATAGTTTGTTTGACAGCGTCATAACTAATGTACTTAGCAAATGGCAAAGCTGTAGTACAGGTTTGAGCTTTTCCCGTCAAAGCAGTATGAAGCAATGTTGCCCAGTGCTTACGTGGCCAGTTCATAGCACGTGCCTGGTTCTCAAACACATCAAAATAGGTGTCTAAGTCACTTTCAAAAAACTTAGGAACCATAGATGCAGCTTTCTGCACATTAAATGTGTCCTGTAATATTTCAGTCTGTTGTCTTAACAGACGAACATTTTCTCTTTGGAAATCTTCTTCGTTCAATTTCCTCTGTGCCTCTATTTGTGCAGTCTGCAACATAAGGAGGCGTTCAAACCTCTCAAACTGTTCCTGAGAGATAGGACCAGTGGGTAATGGAGGAGTAGGGAAATTAACATGGTCTGGACGGTCCTTAGGTCGGACACTTGGTCCAGCCGTCTCTAGAGTGTCTAGATCTGGTCTAGGATAAGTAAATACAGGTGTAGTATACACTGTACTAGTATTAGGCTGTGTCATACTACCAGCTACACTCTGTACTATAGTGTCAGTGAGGGAAGGCGTGAGCGAGAACTGAGCTACACTAGGCTCAGACACTAGGCTCACTTCTGCTCTAGTTGCTCTTTCATCTTCATCAAATAGAGTCATACCTCCTAATTGTGACACTAGGCTTTCTGAATCTGAATCATAATCAGACATCTCTGTATGAGCAGGAAACAATATATCTTTAATTAATGCTCTGACAGTTTCTGCGGTGTAATTCCTGTTATACGTCACACCGAGATATTTGGCTACTTGCCAACACGTCTGAAGTTTTAATGTACTTAACTCAGACAAAGTCAGAGTATCAATTAACTGTTTCACTTTGGCATACATCACGAAAATAATTGTACTACGAGAGAGTGATTATGGGAAACTATAATCCTAATAGGAATTTTAGTGTTCGTTGTCTTAGAGCTAGAGCTCATAAACAGTATTTCCATCTCCTTGGATCAAGAGACTCAGTCAGGTACATACATCCACCTGGTATGTTGTACAAGACTAAACTCAAAGTCTTCAGATTAGGAAAGTACTCAAAGTGTTTGATCATAGATTCACTAGTATGTCAAACTGGACAATTTCTCCAACACCTTGGATCAAGAGCCTCCCGGACAGGCCCCCATTTGTTACAAAAAACGCGATTCTAAAAGCTTTAGAGATCTCCAGTGAATACTAGAAAGGACTGCCCTTCTAGCATCCAGCCTGTTACTGGGTTTTCGTAACAAGTAGTCAGTATCCTTGTCCAATTATCCATTAAAATTCAGTATGGTTCAATAGTGCTTTAGGATTACAACTGGTAGGCTACTAACTAGAGAAATTAAAATTTAATAAATTTATTAAGTCTAGAGGTATATTATCAAATTAAATTAATCACAGCAATGAAAATAAAATCAATCTCTCGAGTTCAATATTATTGTGCTGAAAGCACATATCACATTTATAATTCTTAAGTACCGTCAGGTACATTAACATTTAATAAGATATTACAAATATGTACAAGTAAGTGTGTGTATGCGTTTAAGCGCTCTTAAGTAGTTAGCTATGTCTCAAGACTCGAATAAGACTTAAACAAGTGACTGACAAAGTCCTCAAATAAACTAACTTCTTGACCGACTGGCAACCCGAACAGTCTGCTTGAACAACAAAGAATGCTAAGCCCAATAGCCATATAACAAGCGACTGCGACACAGAATCAGGAACTGGGAAATAATATAACGACACTAAGTAGGGACCATCAGCAGATCCTCCACAAGTTACAAAACTCCCATACTACTGAATCTATGTTCAGCATAGGAAAAACGCGACTGTGACAATACACAGAAACCAGTACAAAATTAGGTCAGAAGCTATAGCTAAGGACCTGAGATGTTCAGAGTGTCTATGTGACACACAACCTCAGTACAACGTCGAAAATCACAAAGTCTATACAATGTTCTGTGAACAAAGTTCTACAGAACTAACAAGAATAATGAGACAGACAATCTATCCAACCACCAAGCGAGTCTCCAGCAGACTGAATACTTTTCGAGAGGTGAGGACACCCCCCCCTCGATCACGTGATAGCTACGTGGACAACTGCAGCTCAGAAGCCGGCAGTATAACGAGCGACAAGCGATAATTACAGTAGTTTGATAATCAAGACTAACTGAGCACATTTTATATACATCCTAACAACATAAGCTAAATAACAATATAACAGTCAAATAATAATATAAAGTCATACATTTACGATTTAGCTATTATCGCAAATATAAGCAATATAAAATTAAATGAAAAGGTAATATACATTATATATACATAATAATCATTGTAACCCATTCAGGGGTTGCAACAGTGCGGCAGTGATCAGTGGTGCGGCTGTGATCAGTGGTGCAGCAGTGATTAGTGGTGTGGTTGTGATCAGTGGTGTGGCTGTGATCAGTGGTGCGGCAGTGATCAGTGGTGCGGCTGTAATCAGTGGTGCGGCTGTGATCAGTGATGTGGCCCATTCAGGGGTTGCAACAGTGCGGCAGTGATCAGTGGTGCGGCTGTGATCAGTGGTGCAGCAGTGATTAGTGGTGTGGTTGTGATCAGTGGTGTGGCTGTGATCAGTGGTGCGGCAGTGATCAGTGGTGCGGCTGTAATCAGTGGTGCGGCTGTGATCAGTGATGTGGCTGTGATCAGTGGTGCGGCAGTGATTAGTGGTGCGGCAGTTATCAGTGGTGCGGCTGTGATCAGTGGTGCGGCAGTGATCAGTGGAGCGGTTGTGATCAGTGGTGTGGCTGTGATCAGTGGTGAGGCTGTGATCAGTAGTGCGGCAATGATCAGTGGTGCGGCAGTGATCAGTGGTGCGGCAGTGATCAGTGGTGCGACTGTGATCAGTGGTGTGGCAGTGATCAGTTGTGCGGCTGTGTTCAGTGGTGCGGCTGTGATCAGTGGTGCGGCAGTGATTAGTGGTGTGGTTGTGATCAGTGGTGTGGCTGTGATCAGTGGTGTGGCTGTGATCAGTGGTGCCGCAGTGATCAGTGGTGCGTCAGTGATCAGTGGTGTTGCTGTGATCAGTGGTGCGGCTGTGATCAGTGGTGCGGTAATGATCAGTGGTGTGGCTGTGATCAGTGATGCGGCTATGATCAGTGGTGCGGCAGTGATCAGTGGTGCGGCAGTGATCAGTGGTGCGGCTGTGATCAGTGGTGCTGCAGTGATCAGTGGTGCGGCTGTGATCAGTGGTGCGGCTGTGATCAGTGGTGCGGCAGTGATCAGTGGTGCGGCTGTGATCAGTGCTGTGGCTGTGATCAGTGGTGCGGCAGTGATCAGTGGTGCGTCAGTGATCAGTGGTGTGGCTGTGATCAGTGGTGCGGCAATGATCAGTGGTGCTGCAGTGATCAGTGGTGCGGCAGTGATCAGTGGTGCGACTGTGATCAATGGTGCGGCAGCGATCAGTGGTGTTGCTGTGATCAGTGGTGCGGCTGTGATCAGTGGTGCGGTAATGATCAGTGGTGTGGCTGTGATCAGTGGTGCGGCTATGATCAGTGGTGCGGCAGTGATCAGTGGTGCGGCAGTGATCAGTGGTGCGGCTGTGATCAGTGGTGCTGCAGTGATCAGTGGTGCGGCTGTGATCAGTGGTGCGGCTGTGATCAGTGGTGCGGCAGTGATCAGTGGTGTGGCTGTGATCAGTGGTGTGGCTGTGATCAGTGGTGCGGCAGTGATCAGTGGTGTGGCTGCGGTCAGTGGTTTGGCTGGTGATCAGTGGTGCGGCAGTGATCAGTGACGTGGGTGTGATCAGTGGTTTGGCTGTGATCAATGGCGTGGCTGTGATCAGTGTGGATCAGTGACGTGGCTATGATCAGTGGTGCGACAGTGATCAGTGGTGCGGCAGCGATCAGTGGTGTGGCTGTGATCAGTGGTGCGTCAGTGATCAGTGGTGTGGCTGTGATCAGTGGTTTGACTGTGATTAGTGGTGCGGCTGTGATCAGTGAAATGGCTGTGATCAGTGGCTTGGCTGTGGTCAGTGGTGCGGCTGTGATCAGTGCTGTGGCTGTGATTAGTGGTGTGGCTGTGATCAGTGATGTGGCTGTGATCAGTGATTTGACTGTGATCAGTGGGGTGGCTGTGATCAGTGGTGTGGCTCTGATTAGTGGTGTGGCTGTGATCAGTGGCGTGGCTGTGATCAGTGATTTGACTGCGATCAGTGGTGCTGCTGTGATCAGTGAAATAGCTGTGATCAGTTGCTTGGCTGTGATCAGTGGTGTGGCTGTGATCATTGTGGTGGCTGTGATCGGTTGTTTGACTGTGATCAGTGGTGCGGCTGTGATCAGTGGGGTGGCTGTGGTCAGTGGTGTGGTTGTGCAGACAGCTGACCTCGTCTCCTTGAGCAGGTGAGCCAGGTAACCCTCTGGGTGAGGCGGTACTGAGACAGTGTGGGCGTGATGAGCGTGCCACACCCGGCCACCAACACCACCCAGTGCACACGCTGTCGACAACACACAAGTTAACTTTATCCTCATCATCACACTGCTGAACACACTACAGAATACAAGTGTAGCATTATTAACTGCTATCATAAAGAATGATTATATTATTACGCTTTTACATCTTACTCTAATACCTATATATTCTCTCTGTGTCCCTGTAAAACTCCTAGAGAGCGAAACGTTGCCACAATTAAATTTTTTCATTATTTTCACGTTTCCTTGTACCTAAGAATGGTAGGCGTGTCCAGTGTCTAAAGAAATGACTACGGTAACGAGAGGTGGTGTTTTCAAAAGTTTTAAGAACTAGCTATGATAATTAAAGAAAGTTCCACTAAAAAAGGATCAATATAAAAGACCTCCCTGGACAGACTACCGTGTTTTTCCAGAACTCACCTCGTCATATATGCCGACGCTCCTGGCGGAGTGGATGACGGTGGCTGCCCACGAGACTGTACCCAGCAGCACCACCGTCCACTCGCGGCTCCTGAAGCAGAGACTGTCGTCTGGCCTGCCCATAACACCCTCCTTCAGAGATGACAACGAACTGAAGGAACACACACTCACGCCCGCGCCACCCACGATACGCATCACCTGAGTAGCCGCCGCCAACAGTTCACCTGAATCAGCACACTCTACTTAACGTCCGATATGCACTTATCATATTATTAATGGAATGCAATGTAATCAGGGCTAAGGAAACCGATCACCTAAATATTACTTCTACTATCTCCAGAATTTTATGTGCTTACATGTAGTCAGGTCTAAGGGAGGGATCCCAGTCATATGTAACATCTTGCCTAGAAGGGGAGTGGGCAATGAATGGATGTCTAGGGCAACTGGTATGAATTGCTGGCTAGACAGGTACTGCAAGGAACTTGCAATCCCATTCATTGATAACTGGGACATATTCTATGGCAAACGTGATATGTATGCAAGGGATGGGGCTCATCTTACTGGGGCTGGAGTGGTTGCATTAGCCAAATTGATTGATGGGGTTATTAATGACATGTCTAGAACTTTAAACTGATAGATTATAGAGGTATGTGTGTCTGTGGGAAATAATCAGGCTGCAGTACTAGGTTTGAAAACAGCAGATATAACCAGGATACCTCAGGAATATGTTTAAAAGACAATACTAGAAATAAAGTTGCTAGTAAAGACAAGACAACTGATCAACAAAGAGAGATAGTAGAGGGCAACGAATGACTAGCTCTCTTAAAGTTTACTATACAAATAGAAGGAGTCTAAGGAATAAGATAGATGAGCTAGGATTACTTGCAAGTGCAGGTAATATAGATTATTGCTATAACATAGACCTGGTTCAACTTGAAAGTTAGAGAAATGCCTTCTGAATACAACATACAGGGTTATAAACTATTCCACACTGATAAGGTCAAAAGGAAGAGTGGTGGAGTGGCGATGTGTGTCAGAGATAATGTAAATTTTTGTGTTAGACAAGATATAAGATTGGAGACATCGGGCACAGAATCCGTTTGTCTACAGTTTCTCCAGGGTAGTGAAAAGTTAATTTTGGGTGTTATTTATAGGCCCCCAAACCTTGATAGAGAGTGCAGTAAGCTGCTATAGGACGAAATTCATAAGGCATCTAGATATGAAAATGTTGTGATAATGGGAGATTTTAACTTTAAGCAAATTGATTGGAACAGTGTGACACAAAATCTTGAGTCTAGTGACTTTCTTGATACAGTTCAGGATTGCTTTTTACAACAATTTGTGACAGAACCAACTAGAGAAAACAACCTGCTTGACTTGGTTCTTGCCAAAAAGAATCACTAATTAATAATCTTGAGGATAATGATGAGCTTGGGGAAAGCGATCACAAATTTCTTAGTTTCAATATATCATGGAATTACACAGATAACTGCAATCAAATTTCTGTCCCAGACTTCCGCTTGGCCGATTTCATGGGACTGAAAAATTACATGGGTGGGCTAAATTGGGATGTCCTGACTATGGGTCAGGTAGGTGATCTTGGTTGGCAATATGACGTTTTTCAGAGCATAGTTTTAGCTGCCCAGACAACTTTTGTTCCGAGTAGGGAAATTAGATCTAACAAACATGATCCCAAATGGATGAACAATAGATTAAAACATCTTATTGGTCAAAAAAGAGGCATATATAGGCATATCAAAAGACGGGATGAGCAGTTAAGAAATCAATATATTCAGTTGAAGAGAGAAATAGAAAAAAGGAATAAGAAAAGCAAAAAGGGATTATGAGGCTAAGTTATCAAGAGATTCGAAGACTAATAAAAAAGGGTTCTTTCAGGTATACAGAAGTAAGATTAGAGACAAGATAGGCCCACTTACGAGTAACTCTGGTCAAATCACTGACAGTGATAAGGAAATGTGTGAAATTTTCAGTACTTACCTCATCTAAGCTTTTACTCAGGAAGATACTAGCGAAATTCCAGAAATAATAAATTATGTAGAACAGGACAATAATAAACTATGCATGATTGGGGTAACTAGTGACATGGTCTTCAGACAAATACAGAAATTAAAACCTAACAAATCCCCAGATCCTGATGAACTGTTTGCAAGGGTGTTAAAGAAATGTAAAGAGGAACTTAGCAAATCTTTTCTACTCTTTTCAACATATCACTACAAACTGGCATAGTGCCTGATAAGTGGAAAATGGCAAATGTAATACCTATTTACAAGGCAGGTGACAGGTCCTTACCTCCATAGTGGGAAAATTTATGGAATCAATAATTGCCAAAGCAATTCGTAGCCATCTTGAAAGGCATAAATTGATTAATGTATCTCAACACGGTTTTACAAAGGGGCGTTCCTGTTATGCGAATTTACTAATTTTTTTCACTAAGGTGTTTGAGGAGGTAGATCATGGTATTGAATATGATATTGTGTATATGGACTTCAGTAAGGCTTTCGATAGAGTTCCACATCAGAGGCTATTGAGAAAACTTAAGGCACACGGAACTGGGTAGAGGCATGGTTGACAAATAGGCAGCAGAGAGTTTGCATAAATGAGGAGAAATCAGAATGGGGGCACGTCACAAGCGGTGTTCCTCAGGGGTCAGTGTTGGGCCCCTTGTTGTTCACAATTTACATAAACGACATAGATGAGGGAATATATAGCGACAAAAGCAAATTTGCTGATGACACCAAAATAGGCCATCCAATTCATTTTAATGAGGACATTAAAACACTCCAGGATGATTTGAATAGACTGATGCAATGGTCGGAGAAGTGGCAGATGAAGTTTAATTTAGACAAATGCAAAGTTCTAAATGTTGGAAAGGATAATAACCATGCCACATATAAACTAAATAATGAAGATCTGCATATTACGGACTGCGAAAAGGATTTAGGAGTTCTGGTTAGCAGTAACCTGAAACCAAGACAACAGTGCATAAGCGTTCGCAATAAAGCTAACAGAATCCTTGGCTTCATAGCAAGAAGCATAAATAATAGAAATCCTCAGGTTGCTCTTCAACTCTGTATATCCTTGATTAGGCCTCATTTAGATTATGCTGCACAGTTCTGATCACCGTATTACAGAATGGATATAAATGGACTGGAAAACGTACAGAGGAGGATGACAAAGTTGATCCCATTTATCAGAAATCTTCCCTATGAGGAAAGACTGAGGGCCCTGAATCTGCACTCTCTCGAATGGCGTAGAATTAGGGATGATATGATTGAGGTGTATAAATGGAAAACAGGAATGAATAAAGGGGATGTAAATATCGTGCTAAAAAAATATCTAGCCTAGACAGGACTCTCAGCAATAGTTGTGAACGATTGGAACAAACTTCCGAGTACCGCTATAGAAGCTAAGATGTTGTGTAGTTTTAAAAATAGGTTAGATAAATGCATGCGTGGTTGTGTGTGGGTGTGAGTTGGACTTGACTAGCTGGTGCTACTGGGTCAAATGCTGTGCTCTTTCCTTAAGTGGAATTGACCTGACTGGGTGAGCCATTGGTCTAAGCCAGGGGTTGGCATGGACCTGCCTCGCATGGGCTAGTAGGCCTGCTGCCGTGTTCCTTCTTTCTTATGTTCTTATGTACATTCGACTCGGGCGGAACGTCTCGGCAATAATGATAATAATCAATTGTTTCACAGCTTCCACTTGAGACATGTAGTAAAGTTCCAGTGCTCAGCCCTGTAGTGTTTCTCTCAGCGAGAGAAACACTACAGCATCCGCCTTTCGCCCTCATCAGAGCATGCAACGCGAACAGTTTGCGGTGTAAGAGCAAGCAAGGCACCTCAACATTGTTGATTAAGTCATCATGCGCTTTGTAACATGCCAGAAAAATTAAGCAAACATCCAATAACCGAAGATATAAATAAATCCCAAAGACCCAAGCACCAATCTTCAAAAGGGTCCTAGTTCTTGGTCCTCTCGTGTATCCACATGCTCTTGCGTACCCTTCCGTGGGATGGATGGGGAGGTACACAATAAATTAGCTACTTAGGCTGCAAAGTCGAAAATCTCAATCTTTCCCAGAGAGTTGAAATAATTGTTTATAAGAGAATATAACAGCAAGCATTGCGACCTATCTCTGGTCGCCTCCTTTTTGATTATAATAAAAATATAATAATAATCTGGTCGCCTGCTCCAGGGAAGAAGACTTGATGCTGATGAGGGGAT
Source organism: Cherax quadricarinatus (assembly GCF_038502225.1). Classification (NCBI taxonomy): domain Eukaryota; kingdom Metazoa; phylum Arthropoda; class Malacostraca; order Decapoda; family Parastacidae; genus Cherax; species Cherax quadricarinatus. Next base: position 13,250,690 of record NC_091293.1, on the reverse strand, counting down.
ATGATCCAAGGAATTGAAATTGATCTCTCCTTCGATGGTGCCCCATTGACTCCCTTTTCTCAAGTGTTGCATGACCTCTACGGGTTTATCTCTTCCCTCAAAGTATCATAATAATAATAATAATGCTGTTATTATTATTATAAAAATATTTATCTCTGGTTTTCTTATATACTCACAAACTTATAATGTGAGATATGAGGAGAAAATATATCGGGGAGGAATATTTTACTTATGTATTATTACATTCATGGGAAAGCGCTAAACCCGCAGAGTTCACATTGCTCCTGGAGAATGCGAGGTAATCAGATCTCAGTCACTAAAGAGGAAGATATCTCAAATCCCTTGGATCATGATAAGCAGAATTAAAGAACTACACCCACTTCCCCCACAACTAAAATTCACATTCAACTTTGTTAATTATATATATATATATATATATATATATATATATATATATATATATATATATATATATATATATATATATATATATATCTTAAATCTTCTGTACCATATTATGTAATAAAATATTCCTATTGGTAAAAGAAAATATATGAAAAGATGGGGTGGTAGGGAAAGTGGAATATTCAAACGGCTTCAGGAAGAAATCCAAATATTCTTCCTTGAAGCCTTTTTATCCATATATATATATATATATATATATTTTTTTATTAACACACTGGCCGATTCCCACCAAGGCAGGGTGGCCCGAAAAAGAAAAACTTTCACCACCATCATTCACTCCATCACTGTCTTGCCAGAAGGGTGCTTTACACTACAGTTTTTAAACTGCAACATTAACACCCCTCCTTCAGAGTGCAGGCACTGTACTTCCCATCTCCAGGACTCAAGTCCGGCCTGCCGGTTTCCCTGAACCCCTTCATAAATGTTACTTTGCTCACACTCCAACAGCACGTCAAGTATTAAAAACCATTTGTCTCCATTCACTCCTATCAAACACGCTCACGCATGCCTGCTGGAACTCCAAGCCCCTCGCACACAAAACCTCCTTTTCCCCCTCCCTCCAACCTTTCCTAGGCCGACCCCTACCCCGCCTTCCTTCCACTACAGACTGACACACTCTTGAAGTCTTTCTGTTTCGCCCCATTCTCTCTACATGTCCGAACCACCTCAACAACCCTTCCTCAGCCCTCTGGACAACAGTTTTGGTAATCCTGCACCTCCTCCTAACTTCCAAACTACGAATTCTCTGCATTATATTCACACCACACATTGCCCTCAGACATGACATCTCCACTGCCTCCAGCCTTCTCCTCACTGCAACATTCATCACCCATGCTTCACACCCATATAAGAGCATTGGTAAAACTATACTCTCATACATTCCCCTCTTTGCCTCCAAGGACAAAGTTCTTTGTCTCCACAGACTCCTAAGTGCACCACTCACCCTTTTCCCCTCATCAATTCTGATTCACCTCATCTTTCATAGACCCATCCGCTGACACGTCCACTCCAAAATATCTGAATACATTCACCTCCTCCATACTCTCTCCCTCCAATCTGATATCCAATCTTTCATCATCTAATCTTTTTGTTATCCTCATAACCTTACTCTTTCCTGTATTCACTTTTAATTTTCTTCTTTTGCATACCCTACCAAATTCATCCACCAATCTTTGCAACTTCTCTTCAGAATCTCCCAAGAGCACAGTGTCATCAGCAAAGAGCAACTGTGACAACTCCCACTTTGTGTGTGATTCTTTATCTTTTAACTCCACGCCTCTTGCCAAGACCCTCGCATTTACTTCTCTTACAACCCCATCTATAAATATATTAAACAACCACGGTGACATCACACATCCTTGTCTAAGGCCTACTTTTACTGGGAAATAATTTCCCTCTTTCCTACATACTCTAACTTGAGCCTCACTATCCTCGTAGAAACTCTTCACTGCTTTCAGTAACCTACCTCCTACACCATACACCTGCAACATCTGCCACATTGCCCCCCCTATCCACCCTGTAATATGCCTTTTCCAAATCCATAAATGCCACAAAGACCTCTTTAGCCTTATCTAAATACTGTTCACTTATATGTTTCACTGTAAACACCTGGTCCACACAAACCCTACCTTTCCTAAAGCCTCCTTGATCATCTGATATCCTATTCTCCGTCTTGCTCTTAATTCTTTCAATAATAACTCTACCATACACTTTACCAGGTATACTCAACAGACTTATCCCCCTATAATTTTTGCACTCTCTTTTGTCCCCTTTGCCTTTATACAAAGGAACTATGAATGCTCTCTGCCTATCCCTAGGTACCTTACCCTCATCCATACATTTATTAAATAATTGCACCAACCACTCCAAAACTATATCCCCACCTGCTTTTAACATTTCTATCTTTATCCCATCAATCACGGCTGCCTTACCCCCTTTCATTTTACCTACTGCCTCACGAACTTCCCCCACACTCACAACTGGATCTTCCTCATTCCTACAAGATGTTATTCCTCCTTGCCCTATACACGAAATCACAGCTTCCCTATCTTCATCAACATTTAACAATTCCTCAAAATATTCCCTCCATCTTCCCAATACCTCTAACTCTCCATTTAATAACTCTCCTCTCCTGTTTTTAACTGACAAATCCATTTGTTCTCTAGGCTTCCTTAACTTGTTAATCTCACTCCAAAACTTTTTCTTATTTACAACAAAATTTGTTGATAACATCTCACCCACTCTCTCATTTGCTCTCTTTTTACATTGCTTCACCACTCTCTTAACCTCTCTCTTTTTCTACATAAACTCTTCCCTCCTTGCATCACTTCTACTTTGTAAAAACTTCTTATATGCTAACTTTTTCTCACTTACTACTCTCTTTACATCATCATTCCACCAATCGCTCCTCTTCCCTCCCGCACCCACTTTCCTGTAACCACAAACTTCTGCTGAACACTCTAACACTACATTTTTAAACCTACCCCATACCTCTTCGACCCCATTGCCTATGCTCTTATTAGCCCATCTATCCTCCAATAGCTGTTTATATCTTACCCTAATTGCCTCCTCTTTTAGTTTATAAACCTTCACCTCTCTCTTCCCTGATGCTTCTATTCTCCTTGTATCCCATCTACCTTTTACTCTCAGTGTAGCTACAACTAGAAAGTGATCTGATATATCTGTGGCCCCTCTATAAACATGTACATCCTGAAGTCTATTCAACAGTCTTTTATCTACCAATACATAATCCAACAAACTACTGTCATTTCGCCCCACATCATATCTTGTATACTTATTTATCCTCTTTTTCTTAAAATATGTATTACCTATAATTAAACCCCTTTCTATACAAAGTTCAATCAAAGGGCTCCCATTATCATTTACACCTAGCACCCCAAACTTACCTACCACACCCTCTCTAAAAGTTTCTCCTACTTTAGCATTCAGGTCCCCTACCACAATTACTCTCTCACTTGGTTCAAAGGCTCCTAAACATTCACTTAACATCTCCCAAAATCTCTCTCTCTCCTCTACATTCCTCTCTTCTCCAGGTGCATACACGCTTATAATGACCCACTTTTCGCATCCAACCTTTACTTTAATCCATATAATTCTTGAATTTACACATTCATATTCTCTTTTCTCCTTCCATAACTGATCCTTCAACATTACTGCTACCCCTTCCTTTGCTCTAACTCTCTCAGATACTCCAGATTTAATCCCATTTATTTCCCCCCACCGAAACCCCCCTACCCCCTTCAGCTTTGTTTCGCTTAGGGCCAGGACATCCAACTTCTTTTCATTCATAACATCAGCAATCATCTGTTTCTTGTTATCCGCACTACATTCATGCACATTCAAGCATCCCAGTTTTATAAAGTTTTTCTTCTTCTCTTTTTTAGTAAATGTCTACAGGAGAAGGGGTTACTAGCCCATTGCTCCCGGCATTTTAGTCGCCTCATACGACACGCATGGCTTACGGAGGAAAGATTCTTTTCCACTTCCCCATGGACAATAGAAGAAATAAAGAAGAACAAGAGCTATTTAGAAAAAGGAGAAAAACCTAGATGTATGTATATATATATGCATGTGCATGTCTGTGAAGTGTGACCAAAGTGTAAGTTGGAGTAGCAAGATATCCCTGTTATCTAGCGTGTTTATGAGACAGAAAAAGAAACCAGCAATCCTACCATCATGCAAAACAGTTACAGGTTTCTGTTTCACAGTCATCTGGCAGGACGGTAGTACTTCCCTGGGTGGTTGCTGTCTACCAACCTACTACCTATATATATTCATATATATATATATATATATATATGAATATATGTATATATATATGTATATATATATGTATATATATGTATATGTATATATATGTATGTATATATATATATATATATATATATATATATATATATATATATATATATATATATATATATATATATATATATATATATATACATATATATATATATATACATATATATATATATATATATATATATATATATATATATATATATATATATATATATATATATATATATATATGTGTGTGTGTGTGTGTGTGTGTGTGGTTATTATTTTTTACGATGTAATATTATAATCTTTTGCCTAAAAGCAAAGAAATGACCTTTCATTTCAAAATGTCATACCTAAATGAAAAAAAAAAAACGAGTAACAAAAACAAGTAACTTAAATGCATATTGCATGTAATAATATTAACAAATAAAACAGCTTACAGCATCATTGTTATCGTGTTTGTACATATATTACTACTTATTGCTTTGAATAAACCGATGTTGCAGTTTTTTGTCTCTACTGGCAACATACAGTTCCTGCATAACTTTGATTGCACGTTCAACACACTGATTACTTCTTGGTATATTGAGTGCGGATGGCTCCTGCTTCCAGTGATTTTTCAATGAGTTCAGTGCTTTTTTGTAAGGTTTCAATATTTCTGACAAATTCTTAAAGTCACTTTCATCGCACATCTGATCAGTAAACCATTAATCTGTCCAGGTGTATGAAATGAATCTACATATCTTCTCCAAAGTTTTCCGACTTGTAGGTATAAGAATGAATGCAAGAATAGCAAGAATGGCTCCTGAATTCCACCTCGCATTGCTGATGTTTAGAATTTTCTGAAAGTTAATAAAAGGAAAATGCCGTTTTCTTCAAAGAATCTAAACACTCGTGTTAGATGCTGCACAAAGCTCATATCATCTCTCCAGCCTGATTTATGGAGGATCTCTTCTGTTCCATTAACAAATTGTGCCTTTAGTTCATCCTAATTCTTCACCAGTTGGAATACAAATGGATACTCGATGTTTGGAGAATTGGTTTTAGCACCAAGATTTGTATCCATCACCAAACGGAGAATCCTGTCCAGAAAGTGATGCTGACAACTGATAAATTGTGTGTTGCTACACTCCTTCTCTGAGAGCATGTGTTGCAATTTGACAACAGCTCCACTCTCTTTCCCTGTGTTAACGTTTGTTGTATCATCAGTGATCATCATAAGTCCTCATCACCTTATCAAGCTTTGCTCGTATTACTTGATCTGACACATGTGGAAAATTGTATTTATTCCTCCATAATTTTGAAATCTTCTTTGGAAATATTCACTATTCGCTCCTTTCTTACTTTGATTTCTACTCCAAGAAACTGGTACCGTCCAATCATTTGGGTTTGGAGAGGTATTCTCCATTTTTCTTCTAGAGAAGATTCATCTAAAGGCACAATTCCTCTTGTGTGTGACTTCTGGAATCCCACCAAATTATTGGTCCAGATATTTTTGTTCTTATTTATGGTAGTATCACTTTTCTTGTGTGACATTATACAGTGATATAAATGTCAAATATTGAAAATAAAACCCACACTGTTAAGCTATACCAGTAAATATATTATCAGACAAGCAGTGCTCACTGATACACTCCTCTGTGAAATACAAAGAGAAAATGATAACAACAATATCAGACGCCAGTATATAGAGTTGCCAATTAGTAATTTTCTGAGTTGCTATGCTGATATATGGTGATTCACAATATTTATATAGGGGTGACTTTTTTGAAAACTGAAAGGAATTAGGAACTTTTTCATTGTTTTTAAACAAAAGTTCATCGATTTATGACATTCGCCTGTTCTGCGAATTCTAAACATTGTAAAAATCTCCCGTCAGTCGATGCATGCAGGGGATGAGATGAAATAGCTAATGCCACCAGCCTGAAGGCTGGCTGCCTTGGATCAAAACGTCTAGCATTCGCTGGGCGCCAAGGTGTTGACCAGTGTGGCTGGGTGGTTATGGCACTGCATACTTTGTCCCACGGTTCGTAGGTTCGAATCTCCTTCGACCAGAGATTAATGTTTGTTAATATATATATATATATATATATATATATATATATATATATATATATATATATATATATATATATATATATATATATATATATATATATATATAGTTCTTGGTCTTATTAATTTTCCTTTTATATCCATGGGGAAGTGGAATAAGAATCTTTCCTCCGTAAGCCATGCGTGTTGTAAAAGTCAACTAAAATGCCGGGAACAATGGGCTAGTAACCCCTTTTCCTGTAAAGATTACTAAAAAGAATAAGAAGAAGAAAATTGTCAAAGTGGGAAGTCTGAATGTGCGTGGATGTTGTGCAGATGATAAGAAAGAGATGATTGTGGATGTTATGAATGAGAAGAAGCTGGATGTCCTGGCTTTAAGTGAAACAAAGCTGAAGGGGGTGGGAGAGTTTCAGTGGAGAGGAATAAATGGGATTAGGTCAGGGGTTTCAAATAGAGTTAGAGCTAAAGAAGGAGTAGCAATAATGTTGAAGGATAAGCTATGGCAGGAAAAGAGGGACTATAAATGTATTAATTCAAGGATTATGTGGAGTAAAATAAAGATTGGATGTGAAAAGTGGGTTATAATAAGCGTGTATGCACCTGGAGAAGAGAGAAGTGTAGAGGAGAGAGAGAGATTTTGGGAAATGTTGAGTGAATGCGTGGGGAGTTTTGAATCAAGTGTGAGAGTAATGGTGGTTGGGGATTTCAATGCTAAAGTGGGTAAAAATGTTATGGAGGGAGTAGTAGGTAAATTTGGGGTGCCAGGGGTAAATGTAAATGGGGAGCCTTTAATTGAGCTATGTGTAGAAAGAAATTTGGTAATAAGTAATTCATATTTTATGAAAAAGAGGATAAATAAATATACAAGGTATGATGTAGCACGTAATGAAAGTAGTTTATTAGATTATGTATTGGTGGATAAAAGGTTGATGGGTAGGCTCCAGGATGTACATGTTTATAGAGGGGCAACTGATATATCGGATCATTATTTAGTTGTAGCTACAGTTAGAGTAAGAGGTAGATGGGAAAAGAGGAAGGTGGCAACAACAAGTAAGAGGGAGGTGAAAGTGTATAAACTAAGGGAGGAGGAAGTTCGGGTGAGATATAAGCGACTATTGGCAGAAAGGTGGGATAGTGCAAAGATGAGTAATGGGGGGGTTGAAGAGGGTTGGAATAGTTTTAAAAATGCAGTATTAGAATGTGGGGCAGAAGTTTGTGGTTATAGGAGGGTGGGTGCAGGAGGAAAGAGGAGTGATTGGTGGAATGATGAAGTAAAGGGTGTGATAAAAGAGAAAAAGGTAGCTTATGAGAGGTTTTTACAAAGCAGAAGTGTTATAAGAAGAGCAGAATATATGGAGAGTAAAAGAAAGGTAAAGAGAGTGGTGAGAGAGTGCAAAAGGAGAGCAGATGATAGAGTGGGAGAGGCACTGTCAAGAAATTTTAATGAAAATAAGAAAAAATTTTGGAGTGAGTTAAACAAGTTAAGAAAGCCAAGGGAAAATATGGATTTGTCAGTTAAAAACAGAGTAGGGGAGTTAGTAGATGGGGAGATGGAGGTATTAGGTAGATGGCGAGAATATTTTGAGGAACTTTTAAATGTTAAGGAAGAAACAGAGGCAGTAATTTCATGCACTGGTCAGGGAGGTATACCATCTTTTAGGAGTGAAGAAGAGCAGAATGTAAGTGTGGGGGAGGTACGTGAGGCATTACGTAAAATGAAAGGGGGTAAAGCAGCTGGTACTGATGGGATCATGACAGAAATGTTAAAAGCAGGGGGGGATATAGTGTTGGAGTGGTTGGTACTTTTGTTTAATAAATGTATGAAAGAGGGGAAGGTACCTAGGGATTGGCGGAGAGCATGTATAGTCCCTTTATATAAAGGGAAAGGGGACAAAAGAGACTGTAAAAATTATAGAGGAATAAGCTTACTGAGTATACCAGGAAAAGTGTACGGTAGGGTTATAATTGAAAGAATTAGAGGTAAGACAGAATGTAGGATTGCGGATGAGCAAGGAGGTTTCAGAGTGGGTAGGGGATGTGTAGATCAAGTGTTTACATTGAAGCATATATGTGAACAGTATTTAGATAAAGGTAGGGAAGTTTTTATTGCATTTATGGATTTAGAAAAGGCATATGATAGAGTGGATAGAGGAGCAATGTGGCAGATGTTGCAAGTATATGGAATAGGTGGTAAGTTATTAAATGCTGTAAAGAGTTTTTATGAAGATAGTGAGGCTCAGGTTAGGGTGTGTAGAAGAGAGGGAGACTATTTCCCGGTAAAAGTAGGTCTTAGACAGGGATGTGTAATGTCACCATGGTTGTTTAATATATTTATAGATGGGGTTGTTAAGGAAGTAAATGCTAGGGTGTTTGGGAGAGGGGTGGGATTAAATTATGGGGAATCAAATTCAAAATGGGAATTGACACAGTTACTTTTTGCTGATGATACTGTGCTTATGGGAGATTCTAAAGAAAAATTGCAAAGGTTAGTGGATGAGTTTGGGAATGTGTGTAAAGGTAGAAAGTTGAAAGTGAACATAGAAAAGAGTAAGGTGATGAGGGTGTCAAATGATTTAGATAAAGAAAAATTGGATATCAAATTGGGGAGGAGGAGTATGGAAGAAGTGAATGTTTTCAGATACTTGGGAGTTGACGTGTCGGCGGATGGATTTATGAAGGATGAGGTTAATCATAGAATTGATGAGGGAAAAAAGGTGAGTGGTGCGTTGAGGTATATGTGGAGTCAAAAAACGTTATCTATGGAGGCAAAGAAGGGAATGTATGAAAGTATAGTAGTACCAACACTCTTATATGGGTGTGAAGCTTGGGTGGTAAATGCAGCAGCGAGGAGACGGTTGGAGGCAGTGGAGATGTCCTGTTTAAGGGCAATGTGTGGTGTAAATATTATGCAGAAAATTCGGAGTGTGGAAATTAGGAGAAGGTGTGGAGTTAATAAAAGTATTAGTCAGAGGGCAGAAGAGGGGTTGTTGAGGTGGTTTGGTCATTTAGAGAGAATGGATCAAAGTAGAATGACATGGAAAGCATATAAATCTATAGGGGAAGGAAGGCGGGGTAGGGGTCGTCCTCGAAAGGGTTGGAGAGAGGGGGTAAAGGAGGTTTTGTGGGTAAGGGGCTTGGACTTCCAGCAAGCGTGCGTGAGCGTGTTAGATAGGAGTGAATGGAGACGAATGGTACTTGGGACCTGACGATCTGTTGGAGTGTGAGCAGGGTAATATTTAGTGAAGGGATTCAGGGAAACCGGTTATTTTCATATAGTCGGACTTGAGTCCTGGAAATGGGAAGTACAATGCCTGCACTTTAAAGGAGGGGTTTGGGATATTGGCAGTTTGGAGGGATATGTTGTGTATCTTTATATGTGTATGCTTCTAGACTGTTGTATTCTGAGCACCTCTGCAAAAACAGTGATAATGTGCGAGTGTGGTGAAAGTGTTGAATGATGATGAAAGTATTTTCTTTTTGGGGATTTTCTTTCTTTTTTGGGTCACCCTGCCTCGGTGGGAGACGGCCGACTTGTTGAAAAAAAAAAAAAAAAAAAAAAAAATATATATATATATATATATATATATATATATATATATATATATATATATATATATATATATATATATATATATATATATATATATATATATATATATATATAGGGGGGTACCACCTCTGGAACTGTGCTGGGGACCCTCATCCTCAGAGAAAATAATAAACTTACTTTAGGGAAAACTCAAGGTTCTCCCTGAAGCTGTGTGAAAATTTTCTCCTACCACCCCCTGTATTTTATATATACTTTATTTAGAGACAAAATACATTGAATCTCTGAAAGAGGAAGCTGGCTGCTCTGTGGTCCTTGGTTTCTATGATGAGTTTTTCACCCAGCTCTTTGAGGAACTTTAGAGCACACTTGCCTCATGCTCCAAGGGTCTCCGACCCAATGAGATGAAGTTATAGCAAGGGGGAAGGCCTGTATATTTGCAGGTCTTCTGGGTCTCCCTGTGGCTTTCAGCTCCGCCCCCTTCAGCTATGGAGTATGGGAAGTAGGTCTCTGCCATATATATGTATATGTATATATATATATATATATATATATATATATATATGTATATGTATATATTCAAAACAAAAACGGGAGAGTAGAAAGATGGCTCTAGGCCTTTCGTGTTGCAATCAACACATCATCAGGAGCTTGCAAAATTGCAGAAAAGAGGAGGGTGGCCAGCAAATAACGTTACCAGAGGACCGTCTTTACTAGAGTGTGGGAGAAAGGAGGGGATACTGGAAGTGACCGGGCACCAACAGAGAGATGAATATTATAGCATTGATACTGTAATAGCTTAAACGAAACGAAATTAACGTGGAAATAATAAAAAAAAATCAGTCATATTCCGCTATGACATCTATAACTATAAATATATAAATATATTGGCAGTGATATAGAAATCACTGGCACATATATCCTCCCCACCTGGGACAACGTGTCCTTTAAATTACGAGAGAAAACGGTACCATATAGTGGGGAGACTTCTAAAAAGTAATGTAAAGGAAATGGGGTGTGGAAAATACAGTATATATATTCCAGAAATTCAGTATTTATATGTAAATAGATGGCCATACTGTATTTAATAATATTTATGTCATAGAAAACGGAAAGCCTGCGTCTGCGCAGACAAGACTCGCCATCTTGGTTTTTGAATTTGTATTAGAAACGTTGGTGAATGGGGAAGAATTTTTCGTGCTCTAGAGGTTAAAATTGTGTTGACACCTCTCAAATAGGAGGCGAAATTGGTGGATATGCATTCCTGCATAACTTGAGATATCAGGCGACTGGACAAGACCTCTCCAGGAACCTCAGATAAGCTCTCTAGATTTGTGTGTAATTCTGGCCAGCATTATTTTCATAGATTTAGTTAGAGTGAGGCTTTCTGAGTATAATACACATTAATCTCCAGTCAAATTGGTGAGTGATATTAAGATATATTTTCCTTCTGTTATGTAATTGTGTATATATATATAACCATTTATTATTTTTAATATACAGTCCACAAATTTATATATTTACCAGTATTCCTAGTGTATGTATATTTCATTTAATTAATAGGTCCAGAGCAACTTGTGGTTATGACAGTGGTAGGTATTGAAGGGGGACATTTTTGAGACCTAGGTGTCCCAAATTCCTACTTGTCTATGTAACATTGATAAATAATAATTATCTGTGTTATCATTTACTGTTATGTACATAATTAGTTACATTCAGATAAATGCAATTTTCCACATTTAATTTGCCCGTTGGTTCTTCTTGAACCGGAGGTAATTAGTGAAGTCATTAATTAGTTAATTACTTAATAATTATATGTGAAATGACAGAAGGAGGTGGATGTTAAGTTCACAAATTTACTTAATGTGTAGTGGATTATAATTATTACAATATTAATTTTGATAAGTCAAGTCTGGTTAAGTTTAAATTAATTGTATAATATTAATTTGATAAGACAATTCTGGCCAAGATTTATATCAGTGTATGTGTAATTGATAAGAAAAGTGTGTCTAAAGATTATATTGTGTATAATAATTTTGCTATGCCAAATTCTGGCAAGGATTTATTAATTTGTATAATATTAATTTTGATGAGCCAAGTTTGTATTAATGTACATTTAAAATTTATATTACAATTTTTTACATGTAATTGCTGAGCTCAAGTAGCAGGGATTTATTCAAAGGTAGGTTGTGTCAGTGTTATTGATTGGGTTGAATTTAATACATTGCATCATGGCTGAAAATGAGGAAATTAATATAGAAGACAAACATATGGAATATAGAGTAAAGAAAGCATCAATACACGCTAGAAAAATTCATGTAACCAAGGCATATAATAAGTGCTTGGAATTAATGAATCAAGAAACTGTGAATACTGATGATTTAAAATTGTATTTAGATGCTTTAGGTAATAGATATGATTCATACAAATTATATTACAACAAATATGAAGGAGATTTATTAGTAAACTGTGTAGATGAGACTGAAACAGATCTTATGATTAATCAGTATTATGAATTAGAGGAAAAGATTCTTTCTTGTAAAAGTCAAACCTTGAATAAATTAAAATGTGTAAACCAGGCAGTTAATCAGTCTGCTCCAACAAATATGTCTTTGCCAAAACTCCCAGAATTGTGTTTGCCTGTGTTTAATCCTGGAGAAAATTGGGAGGAATTTTGGTCAATTTTTAAAGCAGCCGTGCATGATAGGAGTGATCTAGCCTGTGTAACTAAATTATTTTACCTCAAAGGACAGGTAAGAGGAGATGCTTACATACTCATACAAGCCTTTCCCAATGTAGATGACTCTTGCAAGGAAGCAGTTGACTTGTTGAAGGTCATTTATGGTAATATAGAACAAAGTAGGTTGGATCTAGTAACTATCATTGTTAATTTAAAATCTCCAGATCACACTTACAAAGGTTTACAGCAGTTTAGATTTAAACTGGAGAGCACTCTCAAAACTTTAAGTAATAAATATAATCTGAAGGAATCAGACTGGTTATTGAGTGCCATGGTACAGAATAAATTAAATTGTAAAACACTTGTATGGTTCTCGAATAAATATCACAAAGGTTATTTTGGACTGGAGGAAATAAGACTAGGTCTACAAGAATTAATTGTGCAGTTGCAGACCAGCCAACTAACTCATTTTAAAGATGCAACACATAATAACTTTGAAGTATCTGTCAAGTTTCACAAAGGGAAAGATTATCCCAATGGTAATAATCAAAATTCATTTCCTAAAAAGAGTTGCATAGATGCATATCAATTAACAGGAATCAGAAATAATGATTCTCCACAAGGTAAGAAGAATAAGTACCCTCCTAAGAGTAGCCCAGTTAATAAGAAACCAGTCAAAGAAAAGAGAGATTGTCTCTTCTGCAAGGGTACTCATTTTTCTAAGAATTGCAATGCATTCAATTCATGGAATGATAAAGTTGAAAGATTGGAGGAACTTGACAGATGCATCAGGTGTTTGAGTAATCATAATGTGAAGGACTGTTATGCCAAATTAAACTTCTGTTATCAATGTCATAAAGGAAGACACCATATAGTCATTTGTAAAGGTCTATATGATAATGTTGATAATAATGATAATGTTGACAATTCTGACACAACAGTGGCTAATGTAAAAATAGCTGCTAATGTTAATAATGATGGTTTTGCTGAAGTAGCCTTACCTGTGTTACAGGTAAAAATTGATGATAAAAGGCATAAATCAAAAAATGTAACTGCATTATTGGACCAGGGATCCCAGCGTACTTTCACAAAACGTAAATGCCTTGATGGTATGAAAGTACAGATGGGAGATCCCACAACTTTAAAATTATCTGGTTTTCTCTCGGATAAAAGGGCTCAATTGTATGACATTGTTTATGTAACTGTCAGGTTGGGCAACGAGAAAAAACGTGCTAACGCAGTAATTGTAGATAGACTCCCAGAGAAAATATCTACAGTAGGGCTTAGTAAAGCTACAGAAAGACTTTCACATAATGTAAATTTAGCACCTTCTGGGGTAAGTGATGATTCTGTAGGCCCAGTAAATATTTTGATAAGTAGTGACTATTATGCCTCCTTTGTAAAGGGTATGGTAAAGAAATGTGGTGTCACCCTTTTGAAGACTGCAGGAGGCCATGTAATGTATGGTAGGATTCCTCGTAATAATAATTCCTGACTAGAGGAAACTACAAATACCATAACTGTGTGTCTTATGAAATTGTACCCCAGTATAATTCTTCCATAGAGGATGGTGTTGAGCCAATGCATAAATTGTGGGAATTAGACAGCATTGGAATAAATGTAAATGAAGAAAGTCCAGACGATTCTTTTACTCAGGAGGAATACCTGAGAGATGTAAAATTTGAATCTGGACAATACTGGGTGCGACTTCCGTGGAGACTGAACCATCCAGAATTGCCCACTAATTACAGAAAGGCATATGGACAATTAAAGGCTCAGCTCCGCGAACTGAGTAAGACACCAGAATTGTTAACTGCCTATAATGATATAATTGCTGAGCAGTTAATTAATAAATTTATAGAAGAGGTACCTCCTGAGCAAGCCAAAATTTATGGTCACTATTTGCCACATCATGGAGTGAAGAAGGATTCTAAGACCAGTCCTTTGAGGATTGTGTTTAATTGTAGTGCCAGGAGTAACAAAAATGTACCTAGTTTAAATGACTGATGACATGTCCGTCGTTGACGGAAAAAATAGGAGATATTAAATTTCAGAGTGAAGCACTATGCCTTTACGGCTGACATAAGTAAAGCTTTCCTAAGAGTGGGTTTACAAGAGGCTGACCGGGATTGTACCCGCTTCTTATGGCCTGAGAATCCTATTGACCCACTTAGCCCTCTGAAAACCTTTCGCTTTAGGAGCGGATTATTTGGTGCTACATCCAGTCCGTTCCTACTTCAAGCAACGATAAATGCACACCTTAAACGTATGGAAAGGCCATTGAGTAAAGTAATGAGCAAACAATTTTATGTGGACAATTTCCTGGGTGTGACATCAACTGAAGAGAAACTGTTAATGACTTATGGAGAGGCTAATAAAATAATGCAAAGTGCAAATATGCCTCTGAGGGAATGGAATAGTAATTCGTCCAAATTAAAGGACAAAATAAGTAAAGATTACCCTGGAGATGAAGTGCCAAAATGTAGTAATGTATTGGGATTAACTTGGGATACTGAGAGAGATTTGTTAATGTTAAAACCTAATAATTACAGTATGCCCAATAAATTAACTAAGAGAGTCTTGCTTGCTGAAGTTTCCAAATGTTTTGATCCACTAGGTTTAGTGTCATCCCTTACTATAAGAGGGACATTATTAATTCAGGAAGCATGGATACTTAAATGTGCTTGGGATGAAATTCTACCTGAGGAATTCATTAACAGGTGGAATGAATTAATTGGTGATTATGAAAAAATTCTAATGTTGGAGTTCCCACGCCAGGTAGCCAATCCAAATGGGAAAAATGTACTCCACATTTTTTGTGATGCTTCAAAATTGGCATATGGAGCAGTTGCTTACCTTCAATGTAATAGTGTTATTTCTCTTGTTATGTCTAAGGCTAGTGTCTCCAATTAAATCACGTACCTTACCTCAGTTGGAATTAACAGCCATTTATGTAGGTGTCAAATTAGCTAATTATATAAGAAATAAGTTGCAGGAGGTAAATATTAGCGACACTGTAATTTGGTCTGATAATGAGGTATCCTTACAATGGATTCGCAATGGTCGCCATTGCCCAGCGGTGAGAGTAGCCACTCTCATTGCTGAGGTCCAGGTAACAAACCCTGGAGATTAACATAAAAAAATTTTCTCAGCAGTGCACTCCTTCCTTAATAAATTAATTAAATAAATTCAACAATAAATTAAAAGTATTAATTTTTTCAATAAAATTTAATAATTAAATAAATGTAAAAAAAAAATAATAAAAAAAAAATATATAAAAAATGGAAGACCTGCAGTCAGGTGTTGGAACGCATCACAACGAGTCTTCCTTTTTGAAACTTTTTTAAAAATTTTAAAAAATTATTTTCCGTAAAATTTTTATAATAAAAAAAAATCTAATAATATTAAAAAAAAAAATTGAAAAAATTTATAAAAATATATATTAAAAAATTTATTATTTATTAATTAAAAATAAAATAAAATTAATTATTAAAATAAAATATACAACCAAAAAAATAAAAATAATTATATATATATGGAAAAAAAAAAAAGTACTTGTAGCCGTTGCCCAGAGGTGAGAGGAGCGACTCTCATTTTGAGTTTACGCACAGCCACACCAGTAATACGTGTGCTACCCATGCCTCGCTAATTCGTGTGCATTCCTGGGTGTTCGTGCGTGCACCTACACCACACCATCGTTCGTTTTGGCGATAGTGCGACAAATAACACCCCAAGTCCGCATATTGTGTTAGTTTACGCACAATTGCGAATCTGTCGTGTATCTCGTGCATTCGTGTGATTTGTGCGTGTGCTGTGGTGTGGCGCTAACCAGCCAGTGTACTTCGTGCACTGGTCCAGCTCGCCAGGCACCTGTGCTGTGTTAGTTTACGCACAGCACCTGATGGCCCTCGCCATTCGTGCATTTGTGGGTCATATGCGTGTGCTCACTGCTTTGGGAAAACATCCACTTGTGACCTACGTGTGCACCATATGATTCCAGTGAGTGACGTAATCATGGCTTGTGCACCACTGTGAACCCAGTGTGGGCTGTCAATAGGTCTTGGGAACTGTGGCACACAGCTACGAGCCTCGTTGGGGCGGCTGTACTGCCATGTCATCCCAGGAACCAAGAGGAAAACGGCCCATGTCATCATGCGACGACGACTTTCACGGCTACATGGAGGAAGTGGAAGGGCCGGCGAAGAAACCCAAGGACAACCTGCACTTTGGGGGCGATGCCCCAGAAGCGCCTCAGATGATGCCAGCTGCTTCCCCAGATGGCCCAGGGACGATGGGGACAGCCGAGGCCAACCCAAGCCCGGCCCAGCAGGTGGACACCACCCAACATATGGGGACCATGGAAGAGACCCAGGACCCTCCTCCTCAGCAGATGGCACCAGGGACAACCAACCCAGACGAAGCCCCACAGGCAACAGAGGAGAACGAGATAATACAAGGGTGCTCAAGACTTCAGAACCGTGCTGCAAGGCAACCAACTGTGGTCTTCAACAAGTTCATGATCCCTCACTACGATGTGGTGAAGAACCTGGAGGCGACCATGCCTTCCATCAAACTCAGCTGCGACTTCACGCTCAGGGGAGAGATAGTGGTGAAGCCGCGCGACGAGGACACATACGATCGACTGAAGTCAATGGCTGCAGAGAATCTGAGGATAAGGGAGCTCCTATCTCAAGAAAAGATGCACAAGGGGGTTGTGCTTCACGTCCCTGTACCCATCCCAGCAGAGCGCTTCCTCGATGTACCCAACATTGTCAAGGCAGAGAGGCTGACCACCGGAACCAACAAGATCCCAACACGGAATATGTTGATCCACCACCGAGGGCCCCTACCATCCCACATTGCACTGGGGGTGTGGGGACGGTTCATGACCTGGCCATATGTAGAGGGCCCGCTACAATGTTACAACTGCCAGGGCTTCAACCATATCGCGGCTACCTGCCAACATGTGAAGAAGTGTGGAGTCTGCAGCAAGCAGCACGACTCCAAGGATTGCATTGCATTGCTCAAGCATCCTGCCCCCGAGACACCATGCCCCGAACCCAAGTGTGCCAACTGTGGCAAGAAACACCACGCATGGAACCAGGGCTGCCCAGTTATGGTACAGCGGTGGCAACAGGTGCGACAGCAGATGGCCCCTGTGGCGACGACGACCCAGCCCAGCTCAGTAAATGCCCAACAGCAACAGGTGGGGACATCGTCCAATGCCCCACGGGGCCCAAATATGGCCTCTCCACGCCCCAACCCATGGAACTATCAGCACCAGCCGCTGGTGGTAGCCAGCACAGCTTCCTCGACGGCGGCCACACCCTACAGCAGAGAGTTCCCAGCATTGGGGGATCACCAGAGAAGACCGGTTGCACCGCCAACATTGAGGCAAGGGGAACAACGGCAAGGGCAAGTCTCGAAGCCTCAGCAAAAGCAGAACAAAGGAATACAACAAGCCCAGCTCAGGGACGCTGCTCAAGGAGCTGCGGCTACACAGCACCAGACAGGACACCAGCAAGGGCCTTCCTGACAGAGGCAGTCCCCACCTGAATGCAGTGGGAAGCAGGCCACGGCACCCAGTCAGATGGCACAGAGAGCCACGGAGACTTGCATGACCTGCGGGACAGCGGCGGCAACGATCACAGGAGTGGGCCAACAACCACAGGCCACAGCCAAGGAAACCCTGTCCCCCCAGAGGGAGGGCACCTCGCCGGCTCACATTGTCACCGTAATCAAGCTTGTGGTAGAGGTGCTGTCCATGCTAATCCCATCAATGAAGGACAGGCAGGTCTGCAAGGATCTCCTGACCACCGTGTACAGCATGGCTCTCCTGGAGATGGCCGACACAGCATCCCTTCAGGCCCACCTCACCCAGGTCTTCATGCCCGAGGAATTGGTAGAACATGCACGGATATTCCGGAGAAACATGGACCAACAGGAGGAGATGGAGCCCGACGGGTTGCCCGACAGTCCATAAAAATCCTCCAGTGGAACATCTGTGGTCTGAGGCAGAAACTCCACCTAGTTATCCAGGCGGCAGTCCAGGATGAGATAGATGTGTTTCTGTTCCAAGAAACCCTTGCCAAACCCCCACCCGCCCCACAGCCACACATCCCTGGGTTCTCTGCATACCTGCAGCGTGGTGGGCCCCCCGCCAGGGGCACCACAATCTATGTGTGGAATTCCATTCCCCACTCAATCGTCACTGACCCTGTCAACTGCGGTGAAGGGGTGGAGGTGCAAGCCGCCACGCTGCGACTACCATCTGGACCACTGACTATTTACAATGTGTACCGGAGCACACGGTTTACCCTCGACCTCTCGGAGGTTGCAGCCCTGTCCATATCTCGCCTCGAGGGCGTGCTCGTGGCGGGGGACATCAACGTCCATCATGAGCTTCTCCGCTCTGTCTCCCATACCAATGAGACGGGCAGGCACTTGGCGGCCGTGCTCGAGGATGTTCCCGAGATCGTCCTCCTCAACAATGGGGAGCCGACACACCACAGTGGCAACCGACTGGATGTCACTCTCCTCTCTTGGAGACTGCAGCCTGGGGTGAGGTGGGAGCTCCACCCACTTCTCACCAGCGACCACTTTGCGATCGTCACCACGCTGGCGCTCACTCAGCACACCCCATACACACCGCCTCTATGGTGGAACTTCAAGAAGGCTGACTGGCAGTGCTTCCAGGATGTTGTACAGCAATGGTGGGAGACGACCTCCCTCTCTGACAATCCTGATGCGGCTGCCCAGAACCTTCAAGTGGCCTTCACCCATGCGGCCGAGGTGGTCATCCCCTTACCAAGGATGGAGGCACCATCAAGCGGGACTGGTGGTTCTACGACGAGACAGTCAAGGAGCAGAACCACTGTGTCAACTGTGCCCGTAGGCTCCACAGACGCAACCCTACTGCTGACCCTTCGGCTGCTGAGGGAGGTTACCTGGTTACCTGGAGGTTATTCCGGGGATCAACGCCCCCGCGGCCCGGTCCACAACCAGGCCTCCCGATGGATCAGGGCTTGGTCAACTAGGCTGTTACTGCTGGCCGCACACAGTCCAACGTACGAACCACAGCCCGGCTGAACCGGCACTGACTTTAGGTATCTGTCCAGCTCTCTCTTGAAGGCAGCCAGGGGTTTATTGGCAATTCCCCTAATGCTTGATGGGAGGCTGTTGAACAGTTTTGGGCCCCGGACACTTATGGTGTTTTCCCTTAGTGTACCAATGGCGCCCCTACTTTTTATTGGGGGCATTTTGCATCGCCTGCCCAGTCTTTTACTTTCGTAGGGAGTGATTTCTGTGTGCAGATTTGGGACCATTCCTTCCAAGATTTTCCAAGTGTAGATTATGATATATCTCTCCCTCCTGCGTTCCAACGAGTACAAGCCAAGTGCTTCCAAGTGTTCCCAGTAGTTAAGGTGCTTGACAGAACTTATACATGCAGTAAAGGATCTCTGTACACTCTCTAGATCTGCGATTTCACCTGCTTTGAATGGAGATGTTAATGTACAGCAGTATTCCAGCCTAGAGAGAACAAGTGATTTGAAAAGGATCATCATGGGCTTGGCATCTCTCGTTTTGAAAGTTCTCATTATCCATCCTATCATTTTCTTTGCACGTGCGATCGTGGCACTGTTGTGATCCTTGAAAGTGAGATCCTCAGACATTACTACTCCCAGGTGGTGAGGCACTCTCGCCACATCTCCCACAGAGTCCGCCTGGCAAATTGGTTTGAATGGTGTGCCTCCTTCGACCATGCCACTACCCTGTCTGAGATCTGGGCGAAAATAGGTATAGCTACTGGAAAACGATGAGGAACAGAGCGTGCTCACCATGACCCGGCTGGTGAAGCAGAGAGGCTGGTCGAGCTCTTCACCTCCAGGGCAGCAACAGCCTGCCTGCCACAAGATGTGCAGAACCTTCAGGCTGTCCTCCTCCTAGACAGGACTGCCAGGCTGCAGGCTGCATGCTACAAACACGATGACACCGACATTGACTTCAGTGATCGGGAGCTGAAGGCAGGATTCAGGACACCTCAGGACACCACCCCCGGCCAGGATGGTATCACCTACAGCATGATCGCAAGGGCGGGCCCCTCTGGACACGATGCGCTCTTGGAGGTCATCAACTGCTCCTGAAGGGCTGGGCAACTCCCCACTGCATGGAAGGAGGCCATCATCTTGCCCATCCCCAAGCTCAGGGACCCGGAAAACATGAGGCCCCTCTCTCTCACCAGCTGTCTTTCCAAGATTGCTGAAAGGATGATCCTTGAGCGACAATGGTGGAAGCTCGGCCCAGAACACAGTCATATATACGGCTTCACACGAGGAGTGGGCACTGCAGAGAGCATCACCACCCTCCTTGCAGGCATTGGGTCAAACAAGAGACCCAAAATTGTTGTCTTCCTGGACCTCGAGAAAGCCTTTGAGCTTGCCAGCGCACCAGCCATCCTCGACCTCCTAGCACGCAGGGGCGTGAGGGGCAGGCTCCTTGCCTGGATCTCTGCATACCTGCAGGACAGGTGTGCACGAGTGCACTTCCAGGGACAGGTGTCCACCCTCAGGCCCCTGGAAAATGGCACCCCGCAGAGAGGGGTCCTCAGCCCCACTCTCTTCAATGTCCTGATGCATGAGCTGGTGCAGCTGCCGTTCTCTTTAGGCACCCAGCTGCTCAGCTATGCCGATGATCTTGCCCTCATCATCACCGAGAGATGCGGTTTGATGCTTAGAGCCCAACGTGACCTTAACCTCCTCTCCACCACCTGTCGTCGCCTCGGCCTCAAGGTCTCGGTGGAAAAATCCAAGGCCATGATCCTGCACGCCAAAGTGCCAGAAGGGAGATTGCAGGTGTCGGGCATCAATCTCGGCTGGGTCAGCAGCTACCTGTACCTGGGAGTGCACATTGACAATCGGCTCTCCTTTCAGAGTCAGGCAGAGTACGTCAGAGAGCGGACTATGCAACGGGTCACAGCCATGCGGGCCCTCGCCAACCCTAGGTTGGGGGCCAGCCGTGACATTCTCCGATTATTCTACGTGCAGGCGGTGCGCTCTCTTGTCGACTATGGTGCACTTACCCTGGTCCATGCCCGCCCCTCGCACCTTCGAAGACTCGACGTCGTCCAAAATACTGCAGCTCGGATCATGCTGGGTGCGCCAAGGTGGACGAACACCATACCACTGAATCATGAGGCTCAACTGCAGCCCCTACGCGATAGGATCGCCCTTGCGGCTGCCAGGAGGGTGGCCAAGTATGTGCAACTCCCTGGTGGAGAGGGACTGCTGCAAGACCTCCTTGAACATCAACAGGGAGACCTCAGGGAGTTTCCCGGCCGGCTGTGGGTGTGGTCAGTGGCAGATGTAGCGAGCAAACTCCTCCCCATGGCACTTATCGTGGACAAGGGCTGTGACCGACCTGTGGCCGGGTACTCTGTACTCCCGCCCTGGGCACCAGAAGCAGTTGTGGTCCACATCCAAGGCCTCCCAGTTAGCAAGCGTCACTGTCCACAACACGTGCTGCAGAAAAGGGCTGCAATGAGTATTGCAGCAGCAGAGCACCCTGGGTGCACCGTATATTACACCGAGGGCTCCCGGGATCCAGAGGCTGGCCACACAGGTGCCGGGGTACACCATGCCACCCTGACGGCCGGATGGTGACTCCAGGATCACTGCACCATCCTCCAGGCAGAACTCCATGCCATCCAGAGGGTCCTGCAACACGCGCTCCTGGATCATTGGCGACCCCCAGTCATTCATGTCGACTCCAGAGTGGCAATCCAGGCCATCATGCACAGGGAGCCTAGGGACAACATCTGGCTAATTACTGCCATCAGGAAGGACCTGCAGACACTTAATGAGCAGGGACGGCAAGCAACAATCAACTGGATTCCGAGCCACATCGACCTCGCTGGGAATGATGCGGCGGATGGCGCGGTGAAGTCAGCAGCCCTTGAACCCCAGCCAGTGACCAGCATCGCCATCAGCCACAGGCAGGTGGACCTGTGAGCAGCCACTGCAGCCAGGCGCCCGCTACCAGGGCCAGGCACATCGCTGAGCCGGATCTGGTATGACAGGGCGACCCGAGGGGAGCCCCCGCCGAGCATGCGGAGGCTAGACAGGAAGTTGCAGGTTGGGATTCACCGGCTGCGACTTGGCTACCCTACTGCCAGAAGACTCATCGACCGTGTGTGAGAGGAGTGCTGCTGCCATTGCAACCAGATGGTCCCCGAGCCACTAGTGCACTACCTCCTCGACTGCCCCGCGATGGTGCCACTCCGACGGAGGCACTTCCCAATGGTGCCTGGGGACCCAAACCGAGAAGACACTGCAGCCCGGCTGGGGGTACCTTGCCGTCCGTGACCTGGGAACTCTCATCCCCATCCTGGCTGCCCACTCACCGCCTCGATGACGATGCCACATACAATGAAGAGTTGCCACGACCTCTCCATCTATTAACTCTCCTACTCTTCCTTCTTTCACTCCCCTACCTCCCCTCCCCCACCACTTAAAAAAAAAAAAAAATCCAACGGAGCCTGTACCTGTTTTCTAGGTAAAAGTCTGAACTCGCCTAGAACCCATGCCACACTACCAACAACTTGACGGGGCAACAAGTGCCCGAAGACCCTCAACCCTGGCGATGCCTGCCAATGAAGTCCAAGTGGACGCCTGCTGATGAAGAAGAGAAGCGAGATGACACTCCCCTCCGGGGAGTCACCACAAGAGAGAAGAAGAGGTTACCCTCCAGCCGGAGGGCCCAAGAAAGAAGACAGAAGAAAGAAGATGAACGACACCCCCAACCGGGGGCCACAGCCGGGTCACCATATGGAGAAGACCCGGGCCGGACGTACCGGTAAACCTCTAATGAATGAATGAAGTAAAATTGTGTATGTACAAAACAGAGTCGCTGAAATTAATCAGATGCAAGAGAAGTATAATAGTTTGGGTCAGCATATGTTCACATTTAATCATATACCTGGTGAGGAGAATCCAGCTGATTTCTTGTCTCGAGGTTTACCTTATGCTAAATTTGTAAATGCTGTATCATGGTTTAAAGGACCGAGCTGGTTGGTAAATAAAGCTAATTGGCCTGTACAAAAGGCGTATATTGCTCCTGTTGAAATTACTGTGACCATCGCTCCAATAATTTGTCCTTCCTTAGCCATTGATATAAATAGGTATTCTTCTTTACCCAAACCTATCAATGTAACTAAGTTGGTTTAAATTTCTAAACAAGATGAATATTTCATTTAAGTTTACACATCCTCTTGAATATTGGATAAAGAGGGTACAGGAGGAAATCTATGGAAATGAGATTAAATTGATGATGGAAAGAAAAATTGTGAAAGGTTCCATAATAGAGAAATTGGGGCTGTATTTAGAGAACAATGTAATTAGGTGTAGAGGTAGGTTACAAAATGCTGAATTTGGTGATTATGCTAAACACCCTATCTTACTGCCCAAAACTCATCATCTAACAAATTTGATTGTTCTAAATGCCCATAAAAATGTAATGCATGGTGGGGTACAAGATACTTTAAATTGTATTAGGGAAACTTTCTGGATTCCACAAGGATGGCAAAGTGTAAAAAGAGTGATTAAATCTTGTGTAATATGTCGCCATGTGAATGCCAGATCCTATATGTACCCAGGTCCTCCACCATTGTCAAATGAGCAATTTGAGTTGTTTAGCAACGAACTCCGGCCGGCCGCAGTGTGGAAAATACTGTACATATTTTCCAGAAATTCAGTATTTATATGTAAATATATGGCCATACTGTATTTAATAATATTTATGTCATAGAAAACGGAAAGCCTGCGTCTGCGCAGACGAGACTCGCCATCTTGGTTTTTGAATTTGTATTAGAAACGTTGGTGAATGGGGAAGAATTTTTCGTGCTTTAGAGGTTAAAATTGTGCTGACACTTCTCAAATAGGAGGCGAAATTGGTGAATATGCATTCCTGCATAACTTGAGATATCAGGCGACTGGACAAGACCTCTCCAGGAACCTCAGATAAGCTCTCTAGATTTGTGTGTAATTCTGGCCAGTATTATTTTCATAGATTTAGTTAGAGTGAGGTTTTCTGAGTATGATACACATTAATCTCCAGTCAAATTGGTGAGTGATATTAAGATGTATTTTCCTTCTGTTATGTAATTGTGTATATATATAACCATTTATTATTTTTAATATACAGTCCACAAATTTATATATTTACCAGTATTCCTGGTGTATGTATATTTCATTTAATTAATAGGTCCAGAGCAACTTGTGGTTATGACAGTGGTAGGTATCGAAGGGGGACATTTTTGCGACCTAGGTGTCCCAAATTCCTACTTGTCTATGTAACATCGATAAATAATAATTATCTTTGTTATCATTTACTGTTATGTACATAATTAGTTACATTCAGATAAATGCAATTTTCCACACGGGGTTTGTTAAAATGAACTCATAAAAGAGGGGTGGGAGACATCTGTAATAACAGGAAAACCGGCCGACTCTGGCTCAACCTTCAGAAACTGCAGGACGACAAAAATACAGGCCCTAATTCCTCGGTGTTACCCTATATTTAAGACAGTTTGATGCATTCGTATAAGAGCCCAGTTTTAAACTGCATACTATTGCCTCAATTAAAAATGCATCTAATTTGAACAGCCCATAACTGATGTTGTATGACTGCCTATCATGCTTAATAATTGCCAATTCTACAATATTTCTTTCAAGCCAGGAGGAACAATGAAAGATGACTCTTGCTTCACACCACTTTCCTGGGTTATTACAAGCTCTAATGTCGTTGAAAATCACGTTCGATTCCTGTGTTTATACGTATCGAATAACGGTGCTGGGACATTCTCACCTCCAATGACTTTCCAGTTTGTCCCAAATAGGAGAGACTGCAACCGTTGCAACCAACTCTGTAGACACCACCAACACATTGTTGTGGTGCATTCTTTATCAAGATGCTTCTAACAGTCGGTGAATTTTTAAATACTACTTGTATATTGAATCTTCCTGCCTAAGGTTCTTAGAAGATGAGCCCAGTTTCCTTTACATAATTTTTTAGAAGTTTCCCCTCTATATGGTACCGTTTTCTCTTGTAATTTAAAGGGACGCAGTGTCCCATTCACGGAGGATATAAGTGCTAGTGATCTGTATATCACTGACGATATATTTATATGTTTATAGTTGTAGATGTCATAGTGGAATATGGCCGAATTTTTCATTATTGCCACGTTAATTTCGTTTCGTTTAAGCTATTACAATATCAATGGGATTTTTTCTGATGCTATGACATTCATCTCTCTGGCTGTGGTACTGTTGGTGCCTGGTCACTTCCGGTACCCTCTCCTTTCTCCTTCTCTAACTCCAGTAAAGACGGTCCTCTAGGAATGTTATTTGCTGGCCACCCTCCTCTTTTCTGCAATTTTGCAAGCTCCTGATGATGTGTTGATGCAACACGAAACGTCTTGAGCTATCATTCTACTCCCCACATGGTTTTTTTTTGCGTCCTGTGGCGCTTGGTTTGTGATATTTGCTTTATATATATGTGTATATATATATATATATATATATATATATATATATATATATATATATATATATATATATATATATATATATATATATATATATATATATATATATATGTTTGTGCGTGGATGAGTGTGTATGTGTGTGTGTATGTGTAATCACCTATTTGTACTCACCTATTTGTGGTTGCAGGGGTCGAGTCCTAGCTCCTGGCCCCGCCTCTTCACCGGTTGCTACTAGGCCCTCTCTCTACCCGCTCCATGAGCTTTATCAAACCTCGTCTTAAAACTGTGTATGGTTCCTGCCTCCACTACATCATTTTCTAGGCTATTCCACTGCCTTACAACTCTATGACTGAAGAAATACTTCCTACTATCTCTCTGACTCATTTGTGTCTTCAACTTCCAATTGTGGCCTCTTGTTTCTGTGTCCCCTCCCTGGAACATCCTGTCCTTGTCCACCTTGTCTATTCCACGCAGTATTTTATATGTCGTTATCATGTCTCCCCTGACCCTCCTGTCCTCCAGTGTCGTCAGGCTGATTTCCCTTAATCTTTCTTCATAGGACATTCCCCTTAGCTCTGGAACTAACCTTGTCGCAAACCTTTGTACTTTCTCTAGTTTCTTGACGTGCTTTATCAAGTGCGGGTTCCAAACAGGTGCTGCATACTCCAGTATGGGCCTGACATACACGGTGTACAGTGTCTTGAATGATTCCTTACTAAGGTATCGGAATGCTGTTCTCAGGTTTGCCAGGCGCCCATATGCTGCAGCAGTTATCTGATTGATGTGTGCTTCCGGAGACATGCTCGGTGTTATACTCACCCCAAGATCTTTCTCCTTGAGTGAGGTTTGCAGTCTTTGGCCACCTAGCCTATAATCTGTCTGTGGTCTTCTGTGCCCTTCCCCTATCTTCATGACTTTGCATTTGGCAGGATTAAATTCGAGAAGCCATTTGCTGGACCAGGTGTCCAGTCTGTCCAGGTCTCTTTGAAGTCCTGCCTGGTCCTCATCAGATTTAATTCTCCTCATTAACTTCACATCATCTGCAAACAGGGACACTTCTGAGTCTAACCCTTCCGTCATGTCGTTCACATATACCAAAAATAGCACTGGTCCTAGGACCGACCCCTGTGGGACCCCGCTCGTCACAGGTGCCCACTGTGATACATCATTACGTATCATGACTCGTTGTTGCCTCCCTGTCAGGTATTCTCTGATCCATTGCAGTGCCCTTCCTGTTATATGCGCCTGATGCTCTAGCTTCTGCACTAATCTCTTGTGAGGAACTGTGTCAAAGGCCTTCTTGCAGTCCAAGAAGATGCAATCAACCCACCCCTCTCTCTCTTGTCTTACTTCTGTTATTTTATCATAAAACTCCAGAAGGTTTGTGACACAGGATTTGCCTTCCGTGAATCCGTGCTGGTTGGCATTTATACTCCTGTTCCGTTCCAGGTGCTCCACCACTCTCCTCCTGAAAATCTTCTCCATAATTTTGCATACTATACACGTCAATGACACAGGTCTATAGTTTAGTGCCTCTTTTCTGTCTCCTTTTTTGAAAATGGGAACTACATTTGCCGTCTTCCATACCTCAGGTAGTTGCCCAGTTTCCAGGGATGTGTTGAAGATTGTGGTAAGTGGTACGCACAACATATCTGCTCCCTCTCTAAGGACCCACGGAGAGATGTTGTCCGGTCCCATTGCCTTTGAGGTATCGATGTCCCTTAGCAGTTTCTTCACCTCCTCCTCATCTGTATGTATGTCGTCCAACACTCCAGGAAGATTTGAATAGACTGATGCAGTGGTCGGAGAAGTGGCAGATGCAGTTTAATATAGACAAATGCAAAGTTCTAAATGTTGGACAGGACAATAACCATGCCACATATAAACTAAATAATGTAGATCTTAATATTACGGATTGCGAAAAAGATTTAGGAGTTCTGGTTAGCAGTAATCTGAAACCAAGACAATAGTGCATAAGTGTTTGCAATAAAGCTAATAGAATCCTTGGCTTCATATCAAGAAGCATAAATAATAGGAGTCCTCAGGTTGTTCTTCAACTCTATACATCCTTGGTTAGGCCTCATTTAGATTATGCTGCACAGTTTTGGTCACCGTATTACAGAATGGATATAAATTCTCTGGAAAATGTACAAAGGAGGATGACAAAGATGATCCCATGTATCAGAAACCTTCCCTATGAGGATAGACTAAGGGCCCTGAAACTGCACTCTCTAGAAAGACGTAGAATTAGGGGGGATATGATTGAGGTGTATAAATGGAAGACAGGAATAAATATAGGGGATGTAAATAGTGTGCTGAAAATATCTAGCCTAGACAGGACTCGCAGCAATGGTTTTAAGTTGGAAAAATTCAGATTCAGGAAGGATATAGGAAAGTACTGGTTTGGTAATAGAGTTGTGGATGAGTGGAACAAACTCCCAAGTACCGTTATAGAGGCCAGAACGTTGTGTAGCTTTAAAAATAGGTTGGATAAATACATGAGTAGATGTGGGTGGGTGTGAGTTAGACCTGATAGCTTGTGCTACCAGGTCGGTTGCCGTGTTCCTCCCTTAAGTCAATGTGACCTGACCTGACTAGGTTGGGTGCATTGGCTTAAGCCGGTAGGAGACTTGGACCTGCCTCGCATGGGCCAGTAGGCCTTCTGCAGTGTTCCTTCGTTCTTATGTTCTTATGTTCTTATGTTCTTATTCCTTGCTGGTGTCCCCATCTGGTCTGTCCCCCCAGAGTCCTTCCTGTCTCTACTGTAAATACTTCCTTAAATCTCGTGTTGAGCTCCTCACATACCTCTTGATCGTTTCTTGTGAGTTCTCCACCTTCTTTCCTCAGCCTTATCACCTGGTCCTTGACTGTTGTCTTCCTCCTAATGTGGCTATACAGCAGTTTCGGGTCAGATTTGACTTTCGATGCTATGTCGTTTTCATACTGTCGCTGGGCCTCCCTCCTTATCTGCGCATACTCGTTTCTGGCTCTTCTACTAATCTCCTTGTTTTCCTGGGTCCTATGCCTCCTGTACCTTTTCCATTCTCTGTTGCACTTAGTTTTTGCCTCCCTACACCTTCGGGTAAACCAAGGACTCGTTTTGGTCTTCCTATTATTTCTGTTTCCCTTGGGAACAAAACTTTCCTCTGCCTCCTTGC
>NC_091293.1:13163938-13216438 GCF_038502225.1 Cherax quadricarinatus | reverse complement strand
TTTCTGTGTCCCCTCTCTAGAACAACCTGTCTCTCTATACCGTATCTATTCCACACAGTATTTTGTATGTCGTTATCATGTCTCCCCTGACCCGCCTGTCCTCCAATGTCGTCTGTCCGATTTCTCTCAACCTTTCTTCGTAGGACATACCCCTGAGCTCCGGAACTAGCCTTGTTGCAAACCTTTGCACTTTCTCTAATTTCTTGACATATTTGCCCTGGTGTGGGTTCCAAACTGGAGCTGCATACTCCAGTATGGGCCTGATGTACACAGTGTACAGTGACTTGAACGATTCCTTACTAAGGTATCGGAACGCTATTCTCAGGTTCGCTAGGTGCCCATATGCTGCAGCAGTTATCTGGTTGATGTGTGCCTCCAGAGACATGCTCGGTGTTATGGTCACCCCAAGATCTTTCTCCTTGAGCGAGGTTTGCAGTCCTTGGCCACCTAGTCTATACTCTGTCTGCGGTCTTCTTTGCCCTTCTCCGATCTTCATGACTTAGCACTTGGCAGGGTTTAATTCAAGAAGCCAGTTGCTGGATCACGTGTCCAGCCTGTCCAGGTCTCTTTGAAGTCCTGCCTGGCCCTCATCTAATTTAATTCTCCTAATTAACTTCACATCATCTGCAAACAGGGACACCTCTGAGTCTATCCCTTCCATCATGTCATTCACATATACCAGAAATAGCACTGGTCATTGGACCGACCCCTGTGGGACCCCGTTCATCACAGGTGCCCACTGTGATACCTCACCCCGTACCATTACTCGCTGTTGCCTCCCTGTCAGGTATTCTCTGATCCATTGCAGTGCCATTCCTGTTATACGCGCCTGATCCTCTAGTTTCTGCACTAGTCTCTTGTGAGGAACTGTGTCGAAGGCCTTCTTGCAGTCCAAGAAAATACAATCAACCTACCCCTCTCTCTCGTGTCGCACTTCTGTAACTTTGTCATAGAACTCCAGGTTTTGTGACACAGGATTTGCCTTCCATGAATCCGTGCTGGTTATCATTTATAATCTTGTTCCCTTCCAGGTGCTCCACCACTATCCTCCTGATAATCTTCTCTATGATTTTGCATACTATACACATCAGTGACACTGGTCTGTAATTTAGTGCCTCTTTTCTGTCTCCATTTTTAAAAATGGGAACTACATTTGCGGTCTTTTATACCTCAGGTAGTTGCCCAGTTTCAAGGGATGTATTGAAGGTTGTGGTTAATGGCACACACAGTATATCTGCTCCATGAGGTCCTACGGAAAGATGTTGTCCGGTCCCATTGCCTTTGAGGTATCAAGGTCACTTATCAGCTTCTTCACCTCCTCCTCAGTTGTGTGGATATCGTCCAGCACCTGTTGGTCTATTCCCTGTTGGTGTCCCCCTCTGTCCTGTCTTCCCAGAGCCCTTCCTGTCTCCACTGTGAATACTTCCTTTAATCTCCTGTTGAGCTCCTCGCATACCTCTTGATCGTTTCTTGTGAGTTCCCCACCTTCTTTCCTCAGCCTGATCGCCTGGTCTTTGACTGTCGTCTTTCTCCCAATGTGGCTAAACAGCAGTTTCGGGTCAGACTGGGCTTTCGATGCTATGTCATTTTTGTACTGTCACTGGGCCTCCCTCCTTATCTGTGCATATTTGTTTCTGGCTCTTCAACTGATCTCCTTATTTTCCTGGGTCCTTTATCTTCTATACCTCTTCCATTCTCTAATGTACTTAGTTTTTGCCTCCCTGCAGCTTTGGGTAAACCAAGGACTCGCTTTGGTCTTCCCATTGTTTCTGTTGCCCTTGGGAACAAACCTTTCCTCTGCCTCCTTGCATTTTGTTACATACTCCATTTCATTTACTGTCTTTCCTACTGCTGTGTCCCGTGAATGGGTCACAATGTGTATAATGTATATTACCTGTTCATATAATTTTATATTGCTGATATCTGCTATATTAGCTAAATCATAAATATATTGCTTTATATTATTATTTGATTTTGTTATATTATTAGGTAGGATGTAACATTTATATATTATTCAGTGCTCATAGTTTGTGAGTGTTAAGTAGCTGACGGCCTTGTCTAACTGCCGCTCTGCTTGTTTTACTGCCGGCTTCTCTGTGTTACTGGGCAGCAGCAGTCCATGGAGTCATGTGATCAGGGTGGGATGATCACACTTCACCTGGGTGAGAGACTGCCTGGCCTGCTCTCGCTCTCTTTCTGGTTGATGTTGCTTCCAAAAAGACGTCCCTCTCCAGCTCTCCCTTGCTGGCCCTTGTTGGAAGATTATCTCTGTCACTTTCTTGTTGTTGGTTCTGTGTAACTCTGTTCACAGAACATAGCCTAGACTTAGTGATTTTCGACGTTGTATTGAGGTTGTGTCTCATAGACACTCTGCGAAACTCAGGTCCTGAGCTTCTAACCTAATTTGTACTGGTAACTGTGTACTGTCACAGTCGGGGATTTTCTAATCCTGAACTTAGATTCAGTAGTATGGGAGTTTTGTGACTTTTGTGGAGGATCTGCAGATGGTCCCTACTTAGTGTCATTATATTATCTCCTTGTTCCTGATTCTGTGTCGCTGTTGCTTGTTATATTGCTGATCGGCTTAACAGTCGTTTTATTGTTCAAGCAAGCTGTTCTTATTACCAGGTTGGTCAAGAAGTTAGTTTATGTGAGGATTTTTAGTCAGTCACTGGTTAAGTCTAGTCGAGTCTTGAGACATAGCAAACTACATAGAGCACTTACACACATACACACAAACTTACTTGTATATATTTGTATTATGTTATTAAATGCTAACAGTGTACTAGACAGTACATAAAAGCCATAAAGATGTGATATGTGCCTTCAGCACTATACTACTGTACACGAGAGAAGTGATTATTTTGATTACTTTAATTTACTTTGATTTTATACACCTAGACAACTTCATTGTTATTAATAAACTTATTAAATTTTAATTTCTTTAGTTAGTAGCCTACCAGTTGTAATCCTGAAGCATTACTGAACCTTACTAAATTCTAATGGATAACTGGACCAGGATACTGACTACATGTCACAAAAACCCAGTAACAGGCTGGATGCTAGAAGGGCAGTCCTTTCTAGTATTCACTGGAGATCTCTATCATTATTAGATATCGCGTTTTTTGTAACACCTACCATTTCTCTGTCCCACTGCATCTCCCGCAGGAAATTTCTCATACCTGTGTATTCCCCCCTTTTATAGTCTGGCTTTTCCCATTCGACTCCTGTTACCTCTCCACCTGTAACTCTACTATGTAATCAAAACTCAAAACTACGTGGTCACTAGCTCCGAGGGGCCTCTCATATGTGATGTCATCAATGTCTGAGCTACTCAGGGTGAACACAAGGTCCAGTCTTGCTTGTTCATCCTCCCCTCACTCTCTGGTAGTGTCCCTGATGTGTTGATGCATGAGGTTTTCCAGTACCACATCCATCATCTTGGCTCTCCATGTTTTGGGACCTCCATCAGGCTCCAGGTTTTCCCAATCGATCTCCCTGTGGTTGAATCACCCATAACCAGTAACTTTGCTCTGCACTTTTGAGCTCTTCGTGCCACCTCAGCCAGTGTGTCCACCATCGCTCTGTTGTTCTCATCATATTCCTCTCTTGGCCTCCTGCAGTTCTGTGGTGGGTTATACATCACAGCAATTATTATTATTATTATAATCAAGGGGGAAGCGCTAAACCCGGAGGATTATACAGCGCCTGGGGGGGGGGGGATGTGGAAGGCATTCAGGCTTAATTCGGGGAACTGGAGCACAGATCCAATTCTCTAAATCAAGAGCCCCTCACCAACATCAAGGAACCTTCCTTGAGGGGACATCACAGCAATGACTACTTTATGTTCCCCAGATTGAATTTTGCCGGCTATGTAGTCCCTTTCTCCAATCTCGTCCATGCCCTCCATTTCCTCGAAACTCCATCGGTTTTTTATGAGCAGTGCAACCCCTCCATGCCCTCTGCTCTTTCTATCTTTCCTCAGGATCTGATATTCTGGTGGGAAGAATGCGTCTGTTATTGTTTCAGTGAGTTTCGTTTCTGTGACTGCTATGATGTCCGGGGACTTCTCGTTGATTCTTTCATGCCATTCCTCATTTCTATTTGCTATTCCATCTGCATTTGTATACCACACCTTCAGCTTCTTGTCTATCACAGTGGACCTGGGAGAATATTGGGGTTGTGGGGTGGGAGCCCTGGGGGATTATGGGGGTTTGTGGTGTGGGTGGGATTTGTGGTGTGGGGGTGAGGGCAGAGTGCCCATAGGGAGCTGCTGTGGCAGTGGGGTTTGTGATATGAGGGGTGGGGGCAGAGGGAACAATGTGTGGGTTTTGGCTGAGGTTGTTCAGTTGCTTCGGGGTTGTTGTGGTTGGAGACCTTCTGTGGGTGTCTCTGTAAGGTGTATTTGTCCTCCCACCTGAGTCTGGGTTCTGTTCATCCTCATCGATGCCTCTCATTCCTCCTTTCATTTCTGTACCCTTTCTCTCAGTCTCGTCCTTTCCTCCTGTGTTCTGTTGTGATCGAGGTACACGCTCCGGTACTCTGATTTGCCCCTCAGTCATGCTTTCTCCTGCAGGACCCTGGTTCGAGTTGATTCTACCTTGATGACTACTTTGACAGGCCGTCTCCTTCTGCGTGCAAACCACCCAGTTCTCCGAAAATTTGCCACCTGGGTCATGTCTCCCTCTCCTATTGCTTTCAAGATACCTTCGATTGCTTTCTTCTCCCCCTGGATTCTTTCATCATAGGTTTCCCCTTCAACTTCTTGGAGCCCATAGACAAACATTGACCTCTCCCTCTCCTCCTCCCACTATGTAGTTCCACTGTAGTTGACTGTTAGAGTCTCTGCATAAGTCTTGTCTCCTGCATTGACTGCAGGCTTCACGATTGGTCTTCCTGTACTCATCTTTTCCTGAATCCCTACAGCCTCCTCATCTGTACCTGGAATAGAAGTCCCTGATGTATTTCCTGTGCTGTCATTTGTCTCTCTATTCTGTTTCAGTTTTTTTTAGCTCCTCTTCTAAGCACTTTATCTTATCTTCTGCTGCTAAGACTTGTAGTCCCCACTTCCTGCTCTCTTCAGCTATCCTCTCCTCCATTACCCTGCCAAACTCAGCTAGCTTCCTTCCCTACTCTTCCTCCATTTTTGTGAGCTCTACCTCCCAATCTTCCCTCCCAGGTTCCTCCCTCCTGGGTTCGACCTCCAGACCCCTAGGTCTCTGCTCTCTTGGGTTACCCATATGTTTTTTTTTTTTTCTTTTACCACGGAAAGGAGCTTGTGTGTGAGAGGGAGGGAGTGAGAGAGGGATAGAGAGGGAGAGAGAATGCTGGGAAGAAGGCTAGGGATAATGAGTGGGGAGGGAGGGGAGTTAGGGGAGGCCAAGGGAGGGAAGGGAAGATGAATGGAAGGTGTGTGTGAGGAGGGGAGAGAGAAGATAGAAAGAAAGAGATAGAGATAGAGCAGAGGGAGGGGAAAGATGGAAAGAGAGGGAGAGAAAGGCAGAGATAGATAGATAGATAGATAGAGAGAGAGAGAGAGAGAGAGAGAGAGAGAGAGAGAGAGAGAGAGAGAGAGAGAGAGAGAGAGAGAGAGGAGAGGGCTTGGACCGGATGTCCAGTGGTGGGTAGGGGAGGTAGGTGGTATGCGGTTGAGGGGTGACTGTTACTCCTCTCTCTCGTGTACTCACCTATTTGTTCTCACCTATTTGTGGTTGAAGGGGTCGAGTCTTAGCTCCTGGCCCCGCCTCTTCACCGGTTGCTACTGGGCCCTCTCTCTCCCCGCTCCATGAGCTTTATCAAACCTCGTCTTAAAACTGTGTATGGTTCCTGCCTCCACTACGTCATTTTCTAGGCTATTCCACTGCCTTACAACTCTATGACTGAAGAAATACTTCCTACTATCTCTCTGACTCATTTGTGTCTTCAACTTCCAATTATGGCCTCTTGTTTCTGTGTCCCCTCCCTGGAACATCCTGTCTTTGTCCACCTTATCTATTCCACGCAGTATTTTATATGTCGTTATCATGTCTCCCCTGACCCTCCTGTCCTCCAGTGTCGTCAGGCCGATTTCCCTTAATCTTTCTTCATAGGACATTCCCCTTAGCTCTGGAACTAACCTTGTCGCAAACCTTTGTACTTTCTCTAGTTTCTTGACGTGCTTTATCAAGTGCGGGTTCCAAACAGGTGCTGCATACTCCAGTATGGGCCTGACATACACGGTGTACAGTGTCTTGAATGATTCCTTACTAAGGTATCGGAATGCTGTTCTCAGGTTTGCCAGGCGCCCATATGCTGCAGCAGTTATCTGATTGATGTGTGCTTCCGGAGACATGCTCGGTGTTACTCACCCCAAGATCTTTCTCCTTGAGTGAGGTTTGCAGTCTTTGGCCACCTAGCCTATACTCTGTCTGTGGTCTTCTGTGCCCTTCCCCTATCTTCATGACTTTGCATTTGGCAGGATTAAATTCGAGAAGCCATTTACTGGACCAGGTGTCCAGTCTGTCCAGGTCTCTTTGAAGTCCTGCCTGCTCCTCATCAGATTTAATTCTCCTCATTAACTTCACATCATCTGCAAACATGGACACTTCTGAGTCTAACCCTTCCATCATGTCGTTCACATATACCAAAAATAGCACTGGTCCTAGGACCAACCCCTGTGGGACCCCGCTCGTCACAGGTGCCCACTGTGATACATCATTACGTACCATGACTCGTTGTTGCCTCCCTGTCAGGTATTCTCTGATCCATTGCAGTGCCCTTCCTGTTATATGCGCCTGATGCTCTAGCTTCTGCACTAATCTCTTGTGAGGAACTGTGTCAAAGGCCTTCTTGCAGTCCAAGAAGATGCAATCAACCCACCCCTCTCTCTCGTGTCTTACTTCTGTTATTTTATCATAAAACTCCAGAAGGTTTGTGACACAAGATTTGCCTTCCGTGAATCCGTGCTGGTTGGCATTTATACTCTTGTTCCGTTCCAGGTGCTCCACCACTCTCCTCCTGATAATCTTCTCCATAATTTTGCATACTATACATGTCAATGACACAGGTCTATAGTTTAGTGCCTCTTTTCTGTCTCCTTTTTTAAAAATGTGAACTACATTTGCCGTCTTCCATACCTCAGGTAGTTGCCCAGTTTCCAGGGACGTGTTGAAGATTGTGGTAAGTGGCACGCACAACATATCTGCTCCCTCTCTAAGAACCCACGGGGAGATGTTGTCCGGTCCCATTGCCTTTGAGGTATCGATGTCCCTTAGCAGTTTCTTCACCTCCTCCTCATCTGTATGTATGTCGTCCAACACTTGTTGGTGTATTCCTTGCTGGTGTCCCCATCTGGTCTGTCCCCCCAGAGTCCTTCCTGTCTCTACTGTAAATACTTCCTTAAATCTTGTGTTGAGCTCCTCACATACCTCTTGATCGTTTCTTGTGAGTTCTCCACCTTCTTTCCTCAGCCTTATCACCTGGTCCTTGACTGTTGTCTTCCTCCTAATGTGGCTATACAGCAGTTTCGGGTCAGATTTGACTTTCGATGCTATGTCGTTTTCATACTGTCGCTGGGCCTCCCTCCTTATCTGTGCATACTCGTTTCTGGCTCTTCTACTAATCTCCTTGTTTTCCTGGGTCCTATGCCTCCTGTACCTTTTCCATTCTCTGTTGCACTTAGTTTTTGCCTCCCTACACCTTCGGGTAAACCAAGGACTCGTTTTGGTCTTCCTATTATTTCTGTTTCCCTTGGGAACAAAACTTTCCTCTGCCTCCTTGCACTTTGTTGCCACATATTCCATCATCTCGTTTACTGATTTTCCTACCATTTCTCTGTCCCACTGAACCTCCTGCAGGAAGTTTCTCATACCTGTGTAGTCCCCCCTTTTATAGTTTGGCCTGTCCCCTTCAGTTCCTGTTACCTTCTCCACTTGTAACTCTACTATATAGTCAAAACTCAGAACCACGTGATCACTAGCTCCAAGGGGCCTCTCGTAAGGGATGTCCTCAATGTCTGAACTGCTCAGGGTGATCACAAGATCCAGTCTTGCTGGTTCATCCTCCCCTCTCTCTCTCTGGTTGTGTCCCTGACATGTTGATGCATGAGGTTTTCAAGTACCACATCCATCATCTTGGCTCTCCATGTTTCGGGACCCCCATGTGGCTCCAGGTTTTCCCAGTCGATCTCCCTGTGGTTGAAATCGCCCATTACCAGTAACTTTGCTCTGCTCGAGTGAGCTCTTCTTGCCACCTCAGCCAGTGTGTCCACCATCACCCTGTTGTTTTCTTCGTACTCCTCTCTTGGCCTCCTGCAGTTCTGTGGTGGGTTATACATCACTCCAATGACTACTTTATGTTCTCCGGACTGAATTGTACCTACCTCTTTCTCCAATCATGTTCATGCCTTCTATTTCCTCAAATCCCCATCGGTGTTTTATGAGCAGTGCAACCCCTCCTCCCCCTCTACTCCTTCTATCTTTCCTCAGGATCCTATATCCTGTTGGGAAGATTGTGTCTGTTATTGTCTCAGTGAGTTTTGTTTCTGTGACTGCTATGATGTCTGGGGATTTTTCACTGATTCTTTCGTTCCACTCCTCATGTTTATTCGTTATTCCATCCGCGTTTGTGTAACAAACCTTCAGTTTCTTTTCTATCATTGTGGTCATGCAAGAATATTGGGGTTGGGGGAGCGAGAGCCTTGGTGGGGGCCTATATGGGGCTGTGGTGTAGGTGGGGTTTGTGTTGATGGGGGTGGGGTCAGAATGCCCATAGGGGACAGCTGTTGGGGTGAGGTTTGTGATATGGGGGTTGGTGGCAGAGGGAACAGTGAGTGGGTTGTAGTATAGGTTGCTCAGTTGCATTGGGAATGTCGCGGCTGGAGTCTTTTGGTGGGAAATTCTGTGGGGTGTGTTTGCCCTTCCTCCTGTGTCTGGGTCCTGCTCATTTTCGTCATTGCTTCTCGTTCCTCCTTGTGTCTCTGTACCCTCTCTTTCAGTGTAGTCCTTTCTTTCTGTGTTCTGTCGCGGTCCAGGTATACTCTCTGGTACCCCTCTTTGTCCCTCAGTCTTGCTTTCTCTTGCAGAATCCTGGTTCGAACTGATTCTTCCTTGAAAGTTACTCTGACAGGCCGTATCCTTCCACTCGCAAACCACCCAATTCTCTGAAAATTTGTCACCTAGGTCATATCGCTCTCCCCTATTGTTTTCATGATGCCTTCAATCATTTTTTTCTCCTCCTGTTTTATTTCTTCAAAGTTGTCCCCCTTGGCTTCTTGGAGCCCGTACACAAAAACTGACCTCGCCCTTTCCTCCTCCCACTGAGTCTCCATCTGCTTCCTCTGAGGCATTTTATTTCCTTCCATTGACATGTTCTTGCCTTCAGTCCCTGTCATATCTGAAACTTCTATTCTCAGTGAACTGTCTTTCCTGACCAGCTGTCCCTTGCTACTGCAAGGGGTGTGTGTATGTGTGTATGTGCCCTCACTTCTAATACTGCTAATAAATACCAGTAGTAATACCAGTAATTCTAAAACTTACCAATAGCAATTCTATCACTTATCAATTCTACTTATAAAATACAGAAAGTAACTAGGTTGTAAAACTGAGCTTGTCTCAACTTCTACAAGTGTTTGACGTTACCCCTCGCTAGACTGCTTTACTCTCTTCACACTCTCATCAACCCTGTCTCCACTTTATCTATGCTATTTCTACTCTAATTCTGGTAACAGCTTGCAGGAGTGAGTTAGTTTAATATGTTTATTATGCACCCCATACCCATCCTGTGAGTGACTAGTATTTAACAGTGATGCAGAGACCAGAATCTGACAACATGCAACCACAGTAGGTGAGCAGTACTTGCAGGTGTGGCAGCGGGGCGATGACAAGTTGCCAAATGCTGATGACGTAGTCGTCGTACATAGGCCTCGTATCCCTATTTTGAAAATCCTTCACCCGTGATGTTTATAACCGTATATGCTCATACATCCTGCGTTCCTCAAGTGATTTCACTTTTCACTTATGAGAGAACACATTTCACATTCGGTGGGCTACACTTTATATTTATAATGGCACACAACCTGTTGTGACGTCACTGCCTCAGCAGGCCTACTCCTGCCACCTTCCCTAGTTATATATTTTATTTCTCCTTTCTCCTCTTCCCTATTAACTTTTTCACTCTCACTGTATGGTGCCCCACATTTCACTTGTTAACCAGTCTCTCGTAATTCTTGAACACCCACTTCCACACTTGCTTTTATCTTTGTATATATGAAACTGTATGGCAACAGGTGGCTACTAGGCCCCTAACGGTTTGGCTCTTTGAAATATTAATGATTTCAGGCTTCCTCTCGACTTTGTTTTAACTAATAACTTTGGTTATCACTTGTAGGGTTGTTCACTGACGTTGTCCCTACCACTGATTACTGCTAGCAGTTACTGTGTGCCTTAAAAACACTAGGTTCTAAGAGCCTTTTTCCCCCACGTCTGCGTGACTGTGTGTGTGTGTGTGTGTGTGTGTGTGTGTGTGTGTGTGTGTGTGTGTGTGTGTGTGTGTGTGTGTGTGTGTGTGTGTGTGTTTGTGTGTGTGTGTGTGTGTGTGTGTGTGTGTGTTTGTGGTGTGTTTGGATCATTCAGCACAAAGAATGGTGGTGGTTTGATCCTCCGTCTATTAATAGCAAGGCAGATATGCTAATTAACTGTTCTCAGAATATATTATAGGAAAAAAGAAGAGAAGATAAGCGTCACTGACCTGAGTTACAATAAGCGTCACTGACCTGAGTTACACTGAGTGATTAGAGCGACGGATGGAAGCTGGAGGTAGACCAGGAGCTCACCACCATGAACACTCAACTCCTCATGCCTGTCGCATCCCACGTCCAGGGTCCTTGACCTGTCGTCTCCCACCTTCATGGTACCTGACCTGCCGTCTCCCACCTCCATGGTACCTGACCTAGTCAAGCCCAAAGTCGTTAGTCGTATGGGTCTACAGAGCACCTCCTGATGCATCCCTCTGTGCCTGTCTCCACACACAGGTATGCTTCCATTACTTGAAGGATGGGAGTACAAAACACAAACATCCCTCTCACTATCGTCCTTCGTTGCACACGTCTCTGAGGTTGGGTCATCAGCGTTGACTCTCCACTCCAGAAACACTGAAAAAATAACTGTATTCATTGTTATTATTGGTTTATATAATACACCGGCCGTCTCACACCGAGGTGGGGAGACACCAGAAAAAGGAAATACATTAGCCGTCATTCATTCAATAAATGTCTTGTCAGACTGACAAAATAATCCTCCTAACTATAAAATATTTACTATTAATCAAACTGCAATAATGTTGGTAGAATTACCGACATTATTAATCAAGAAAACAAGAGCAAAACCATTATGGGTCATACATAACCCATCCTCTCATATTCATCACACTGCAATAATAAGAACGAAAGTTGAACTACCAATTATTACTTAATATTATTATTATTATTATTATTATTATTATTATTATTATTATTATTATTATTATTACTGCTGTTCTTATTTGTGTGTATTATTATCTGTGTTAATAAAGAAGAACTGAAGACAGTTACTACCTACGAAGCTCCAGATCAGAGCCACGGTGTGTAACCCTCCAGGACGGAGTTGCACTGTCTGCCGGTTACTTGAGGTCGCTTCCTGCATCACCGAGTGACCTGAAATTGACATAAGAATTAATTATATAACAACTCTCAAAACAATATTTTTTTGCAATCAGTCATCAATGCAATAATTAACTCTAGATATCTCTTTATATTTATATATATATATATATATATATATATATATATATATATATATATATATATATATATATATATATATATATATATATATATATATATGTCGTTGCTGAAAGGTTTCACGGAACCTTAAAAGTTATGATTAGGATATATTCCCAGCAATTTCAGGAGGATTGGGACGATTTGATTTAACTCCTGTTGTTTGCCCTCTGAGAGAGTGTACATGAGAATTTAGGATTCACTCCATTTGAACTCATATTTGGGCACAAAGTTAGAGAACCTATATTGATGCTCAAAGAGGCCTGGATGGATGAAACCAGCCCCACCTTTATGTCCTCCCCTGAGGCCATCAGGAATCGTCTCTCAATAGCTCAAGTATTGGCTGCCGAAAACTTGAAACAAGCCCAAATTAAAATGCAACGTCAGTGTGACCGAGGATCAAAACTCCAGACATTTGAACCTGGAGATCTGGTACTAGTTCAACAATTCACTCCAGGTCAGCCCCTTCAACTGAAGTCTGAAGACCCATTGTAGGTGGTAAGAAGAGTGAATAAGATGTGATAAAGAGTGATAAACACACCCAAAAGAAGAAATTCTGAACGGATTTATCACCTAAACCAGATTAAAGCTTATGTTTCCCCACTTCTCCCATCAGTGCATGTTTGCATTATCCGAAGGAAGAAACATCCCAGTCAGGAGACAAAGAATTAGGAATTCCAATACTCTGGAAAAATTCGGAAGCATTATAGAATTATGAGTCTCTGTTGGTGTCTCTTGAATCAGAAAAAGAACAGGTAATAAAAGCTCTGATTCATCAGTATCTTCAATTATTTGGTGACATTCCAAAAACTTGTACCCTCGGATTTCATGAGATAAATCTCAAAATGAACATTCCAGTTAAGCAGCCCACATACCAGGTGAGCCCTCCAAAGAAAGCAGAATTAGAAAGGGAAGTGGATTGGTTGTTTAC
Organism: Cherax quadricarinatus; assembly: GCF_038502225.1. Classification (NCBI taxonomy): domain Eukaryota; kingdom Metazoa; phylum Arthropoda; class Malacostraca; order Decapoda; family Parastacidae; genus Cherax; species Cherax quadricarinatus. The sequence goes on along the minus strand of NC_091293.1, from coordinate 13,203,713 downwards.
AAATGGATTAGCTGAATCCAGTCTAAGTCCATGGGCCTCACCATGCATCCTTGTGCCTAAACCTGATGGGACCAAACGAATGTGCACTGACTTCAGAAAAGTTAACTCCCATACTGTTCCAGATGGATTCTCTGTCCCACATATCGATGATTTAATAGATCAAGTGTCCAGGGCTAGATATACAAGCAAACTGGATTTTTTTTTTTATTATTATCACACTGGCCGATTCCCACCAAGGCAGGGTGGCCCGAAAAAGAAAAACTTTCACCATCATTCACTCCATCACTGTCTTGCCAGAAGGGTGCTTTACACTACAGTTTTTAAACTGCAACATTAACACCCCTCCTTCAGAGTGCAGGCACTGTACTTCCCATCTCCAGGACTCAAGTCCGGCCTGCCGGTTTCCCTGAATCCCTTCATAAATGTTACTTTGCTCACACTCCAACAGCACGTCAAGTATTAAAAACCATTTGTCTCCATTCACTCCTATCAAACACGCTCACGCATGCCTGCTGGAAGTCCAAGCCCCTCGCACACAAAACCTCCTTTACCCCCTCCCTCCAACCCTTCCTAGGCCGACCCCTACCCCGCCTTCCTTCCACTACAGACTTATACACTCTTGAAGTCATTCTGTTTCGCTCCATTCTCTCTACATGTCCGAACCACCTCAACAACCCTTCCTAAGCCCTCTGGACAACAGTTTTGGTAATCCCGCACCTCCTCCTAACTTCCAAACTACGAATTCTCTGCATTATATTCACACCACACATTGCCCTCAGACACGACATCTCCACTGCCTCCAGCCTTCTCCTCGCTGCAACATTCATCACCCACGCTTCACACCCATATAAGAGCGTTGGTAAAACTATACTCTCATACATTCCCCTCTTTGCCTCCAAGGACAAAGTTCTTTGTCTCCACAGACTCCTAAGTGCACCACTCACTCTTTTTCCCTCATCAATTCTATGATTCACCTCATCTTTCATAGACCCATCCGCTGACACGTCCACTCCCAAATATCTGAATACGTTCACCTCCTCCATACTCTCTCCCTCCAATCTGATATTCAATCTTTCATCACCTAATCTTTTTGTTATCCTCATAACCTTACTCTTTCCTGTATTCACCTTTAATTTTCTTCTTTTGCACACCCTACCAAATTCATCCACCAATCTCTGCAACTTCTCTTCAGAATCTCCCAAGAGCACAGTGTCATCAGCAAAGAGCAGCTGTGACAACTCCCACTTTGTGTGTGATTCTTTATCTTTTAACTCCACGCCTCTTGCCAAGACCCTCGCATTTACTTCTCTTACAACCCCATCTATAAATATATTAAACAAACACGGTGACATCACACATCCTTGTCTAAGGCCTACTTTTACTGGGAAAAAATTTCCCTCTTTCCTACATACTCTAACTTGAGCCTCACTATCCTCGTAAAAACTCTTCACTGCTTTCAGTAACCTACCTCCTACACCATACACTTGCAACATCTGTCACATTGCCCCCCTATCCACCCTGTCATACGCCTTTTCCAAATCCATAAATGCCACAAAGACCTCTTTAGCCTTATCTAAATACTGTTCACTTATATGTTTCACTGTAAACACCTGGTCCACACACCCCCTACCTTTCCTAAAGCCTCCTTGTTCATCTGCTATCCTATTCTCCGTCTTACTCTTAATTCTTTCAATTATAACTCTACCATACACTTTACCAGGTACACTCAACAGACTTATCCCCCTATAATTTTTGCACTCTCTTTTGTCCCCTTTGCCTTTATACAAAGGAACTATGCATGCTCTCTGCCAATCCCTAGGTACCTTACCCTCTTCCATACATTTATTAAATAATTGCACCAACCACTCCAAAACTATATCCCCACCTGCTTTTAACATTTCTATCTTTATCCCATCAATCCCGGCTGCCTTACCCCCTTTCATTTTACCTACTGCCTCACGAACTTCTCCCACACTCACAACTGGCTCTTCCTCACTCCTACATGATGTTATTCCTCCTTGCCCTATACACGAAATCACAGCTTCCCTATCTTCATCAACATTTAACAATTCCTCAAAATATTCCCTCCATCTTCCCAATACCTCTAACTCTCCATTTAATAACTCTCCTCTCCTATTTTTAACTGACAAATCCATTTGTTCTCTAGGCTTTCTTAACTTGTTAATCTCACTCCAAAACTTTTTCTTATTTTCAACAAAATTTGTTGATAACATCTCACCCACTCTCTCATTTGCTCTCTTTTTACATTGCTTCACCACTCTCTTAACTTCTCTCTTTTTCTCCATATACTCTTCCCTCCTTGCATCACTTTTACTTTGTAAAAACTTCTCATATGCTAACTTTTTCTCCCTTACTACTCTCTTTACATCATCATTCCACCAATCGCTCCTCTTCCCTCCTGCACCCACTTTCCTGTAACCACAAACTTCTGCTGAACACTCTAACACTACATTTTTAAACCTACCCCATACCTCTTCGACCCCATTGCCTATGCTCTCATTAGCCCATCTATCCTCCAATAGCTGTTTATATCTTACCCTAACTGCCTCCTCTTTTAGTTTATAAACCTTCACCTCTCTCTTCCCTGATGCTTCTATTCTCCTTGTATCCCATCTACCTTTTACTCTCAGTGTAGCTACAACTAGAAAGTGATCTGATATATCTGTGGCCCCTCTATAAACATGTACATCCTGAAGTCTACTCAACAGTCTTTTATCTACCAATACATAATCCAACAAACTACTGTCATTTCGCCCTACATCATATCTTGTATACTTATTTATCCTCTTTTTCTTAAAATATGTATTACCTATAACTAAACCCCTTTCTATACAAAGTTCAATCAAAGGGCTCCCATTATCATTTACACCTGGCACCCCAAACTTACCTACCACACCCTCTCTAAAAGTTTCTCCTACTTTAGCATTCAAGTCCCCTACCACAATTACTCTCTCACTTGGTTCAAAGGCTCCTATACATTCACTTAACATCTCCCAAAATCTCTCTCTCTCCTCTGCATTCCTCTCTTCTCCAAGTGCATACACGCTTATTATGACCCACTTCTCGCATCCAACCTTTACTTTAATCCACATAATTCTTGAATTTACACATTCATATTCTCTTTTCTCCTTCCATAACTGATCATTTAACATTACTGCTACCCCTTTCTTTGATCTAACTCTCTCAGATACTCCAGATTTAATCCCATTTATTTCCCCCCACTGAAACTCTCCTACCCCCTTCAGCTTTGTTTCGCTTAGGGCCAGGACATCCAACTTCTTTTCATTCATAACATCAGCAATCATCTGTTTCGTGTCATCCGCACTACATCCACGCACATTTAAGCAACCCAGTTTTATAAAATTTTTCTTCTTCTCTTTTTTAGTAATTGTATACAGGAGAAGGGGTTACTAGCCCATTGCTCCCGGCATTTTAGTCGCCTCATACGACACGCATGGCTTACGGAGGAAAGATTCTTTTCCACTTCCCCATGGACAATAGAAGAAATAAAAAAAGAACAAGAGCTATTTAGAAAAAGGAGAAAAACCTAGATGTATGTATATATATATATATGCATGTGCGTGTCTGTGAAGTGTGACCAAAGTGTAAGTAGGAGTAGCAAGATATCTCTGTTATCTTAGCGTGTTTATGAGACAGAAAAAGAAAACCAGCAATCCTACCATCATGCAAAACAGTTACAGGTTTTTGTTTCACAGTCATCTGGCAGGACGGTAGTACTTCCCTGGGTGGTTGCTGTCTACCAACCTACTACTGGATTTATTACAAGGATATTACCAGGTACCCTTCTCACCTAAGGCTCAGGAAATATCGGCCTTTGTGGTGCTTGATGGCCTATACAGTTATAAAAGTTATGCCCTTCGGACTTTGTAATGCAACTTCAACCTTTTAGCGTCTAATGAATCAAATGACTAAAGACTTGAAGGGAGTTGAAACTTATCTTGATGATCTGGTGATTTTTAGTGATAGCTGGGATCAACACATGAGGCAAATCCAATTCGAACTCTTGGACCAGTACAATTTCACAATCAACTTGTTTAAGTGTGAATTCAGACAAACCAAAGTTAAATATTTAGGATTCCAGATTGGTCAGGGCGAGGTAGCCCCTCTAGATGCCAAAGTCAAGTCCCTTATCGAATTCCCTGTATGACAAGACCAGTGCAAACATTCTTAGAAACCGCCAGATATTATTGCCGTTTTTGCCCCAACTTTGCACATATAGCTTTTCCTTTAACCAAAGCCACATGTCTTAAAACAAAATTCACCTGGACCCCCAAGTGTGAAATAGCTTTCAATCAGTTAAAAGACTACTTTCAGCCTCTCCCGTGTTGCAAAGCCCTGAGTTCTCCCAACCCTTTCATCTTCAGATTGACACGAGTGCTTATGCATCAGGCGCCATATTATTGCAACAAACACCTCCCTTTCAGTTATTGCATCCCTTGTCTTACTTTTCATCTAAATTAAAGAAGCACCAACTTAACTATTCAACAATTGAAAAAGAGACGTTAGCATTGGTGGTGTCTCTAGAACACTTTGACGTGTATGTAGGATCTTGAAGATTGAGACACTTATGCAGCATATGGGAATCTTTATTCAGGAAACGTTTCGCCACACAGTGGCTTCATCAGTCCAATACAAAGAGGAAGGCGTAAGGAGAGGAGGAGTATGAGGTAATCAGTCCCTCAGCCTGGAGTCGATGTGTTCAGTCCATCAATCTTGTAGAATGTACAGCATAGGGCCGTAGACGTGGCTTATATACTGTAGTGAGGTGAGGTGAAGCAGATGGAGGCGGGGTCATAGTGGTACCATCCACTAGTCGAAGTAGGTCTTCGTCCAAAGGTTGAACAAGTGTTGAAGAATTCTTTGTAACAAGATCCCATGATGCTGCAGTGTCTGACAGTTGTGATGAATGGTTTGAAAAACTGACAAGTTGAAGATTGAGACACTTATGCAGCATATGGGAATCTTTATTCAGGAAACGTTTCGCCACACAGTGGCTTCATCAGTCCAACTGTCACAACTGTCAGACACTGCAGCATCATGGGATCTTGTTACAAAGAATTCTTCAACGCTTGTCCAACCTTTGGACAAAGACCTACTTCGACTAGTGGATGGTACCACTATGATCCCGCCTCCGTCTGCTTCAAGTCACCTCACTACAGTATATAAGCCACGTCTACGGCCTTATGCTGTATATTCTACAAGATTGATGGACTGAACACATCGACTCCAGGCTGAGGGACTGATTACCTCATACTCCTCCTCTCCTTACGCCTTCCTCTTTGTATTGGACTGATGAAGCCACTGTGTGGCGAAACGTTTCCTGAATAAAGATTCCCATATGCTGCATAAGTGTCTCAATCTTCAACTTGTCGGTTTTTCAAACCATTCATCACAAATGTAGGATCTTCCCCTCATACCATAATGATTTATTCTGACCATAACCCATTAGCATTTCATTAACTCCATGACATCAAACAATGCTCGCATCTTGAGATGGGCATTAAGAATTCAACCCTATTGAATTTCTTTAAATTATATAAAAAAGAAAGATAATGTAATTGCAGACACCCTTTGTCGTCCCTAAAGGACACACAAAAGAGGGCAGGGAAAATATATTATTCTAAATTAACCTTAAATTGTTTATTCTTACAGTGTGTATTGACTACTGATTCCACATGTCCCCTCTGGTTGGAAACATTGAGCTGAGATGTGTCATAGCTGTGTACTGAGCACTTCGCCCATTAGACATCAACCTTGGCTGTTCCCACCAGCATTTCTTATTACGACCTGCGGTCGTGAGGGGGTAGGTGTTATGCCTGGTCACCTTCCATATTACTTTGGGCCGATATCACTTAATATCATATTGCAAACTTCCTTATTAGTCCGACTATATAATAATATCTGTGGCCTAATATAATTTTGCTAAATGGAATCATGTTAAAATAATGTACAGTGTAAAATTATTTAATATATTATGTTAGGCGTAACAGTACGAGAATTGTGAAGCACTTATGTAACAACCAGTCTCTGGTTATCCCAAGCTGCCTTAATATATGTCACGTGACCTACCATATGTCAGGTCACCCTTCTCCCACTACTGGTAGTAGCAGCTCGTCTTCAACCCATGGTACATCTCGGGAACTCTCTGTTGTAACAAAGCTTCATTCCTTTGATAAATTCGTTAAAGTTGCTCTAACTGGACATACGTGTATCTCATGTCCCGTTTTGAATTACCTTGTTAAGCACCCAGGCGGTCTGATGAACCCCCTCAAGTTATATTCACACTCATTAGTATGAATGATAAAATTTCCTTAAGGTCATGCATATAGTTCTGTGTAAATAATTTCGCATTCGTAAAATACGAGAGAAAAATATATTACTGAAATGTTTATAAAAAACAATATATATATATATATATATATATATATATATATATATATATATATATATATATATATATATATTTCTGTGTGTGTGTGTTTGTGTGTGTTTATTCACCTACATGTAGTTTCAGTGGTCGAATCACAGTGTGTGTGTGTGAACTTCCATGGACGACCCACGACGACTTCCTTACCTCTCTGGACGACCCATGATCATCTTACCTCGCTGGATAACCCACGACCTGCTTACCTCCCTGGACTACCCACGACGACTTCCTTACCTCTCTAGACGACTTTTTTACCTCTCTGGACGACCCACGATCTCCTAACCTCTCTGGGCGACCCACGATCTTCTTACCTCCCTGGACGACCCAGGATGACTTCCTTACCTCTCTAGACGACCACAACGACTTCTTTACCTCTCTGAACGACGTTCAAGCAGTAACTGGACTAGTGGGAGTGGTCATCTAACGAGTGACCTTCTCAAAGTGCTCAATTACACAGCCCAGACGTTGATGTATTAGTAACCTAGTTGACTCGCTCAAACTGGTTGAAACAAACGAGATGGCATCAAACTAATATTGTGCTTTTCAGTGTCATGTTCACGGTATGTTCACCAGTGTCATGTTCATGGCATATTCATCTGTGTTATGTTCATGGTATGTTCATCAATGTCACGTTCACGGTATGTTCCCCAGTGTCGTGTTCACGGTATGTTCACCAGTGTCATGTTCACGGTATGTTCATCAGTATCATGTTCACGGTATGTTCACCAGTGTCATGTTCACGGTATGTTCATCAGTATCATGTTCACGGTATGCTCACCAGTGTCATGTTCACGGTATGTTTATCAGTATCATGTTCATGGCATATTCATCTGTGTTATGTTCATGGTATGTTCATCAATGTCACGTTCACGGTATGTTCCCCAGTGTCGTGTTCACGGTATGTTCACCAGTGTCATGTTCACGGTATGTTCATCAGTATCATGTTCACGGTATGTTCACCAGTGTCATGTTCACGGTATGTTCATCAGTATCATGTTCACGGTATGCTCACCAGTGTCATGTTCACGGTATGTTTATCAGTATCATGTTCACGGTATGTTCATCAGTATCATGTTCACGGTATGCTCATCAGTGTCATGATCACGGTATGTTCACCAGTGTCATGTTCACGGTATGTTCACCAGTGTCATGTTCACGGTATGTTCACCAGTGTCATGTTCACGGTATGTTCCTCAGTGTCATGTTCACGGTATGTTCCTCAGTGTCATGTTCACGGTATGTTCACCAGTGTCATGTTCACGGTATGTTCACCAGTGTCATGTTCACGGTATGCTCATCAGTGTCATGTTCACGGTATGTTCCTCAGTGTCATGTTCACGGTATGTTCACCAGTGTCATGTTCACGGTATGTTCCTCAGTATCATATTCACGGTATGTTCACCAGTGTCATGTTCACGGTATGTTCACCAGTGTCATGTTCACGGTATGTTCATCAGTGTCATGTTCACGATATGTTCACCAGTGTCATGTTCACGGTATGTTCACCAGTGTCATGTTCACGATATGTTCACCAGTGTCATGTTCACGGTATGTTCACCAGTGTCATGTTCACGATATGTTCACCAGTGTCATGTTCACGGTATGTTCACCAGTGTCATGTTCACGATATGTTCACCAGTGTCATGTTCACGGTATGTTCACCAGTGTCATGTTGATAAATTAGACACATGTGCAACACTTGGGTATCTTTATTGAGGAAACGTTTCGCCACACAGTAGCTTCATCAGTCCATACAAAGGAGAAACTTGTAGAACAGAAGGAGAATGAGGTAATCAGTCCCTCAACTTTGACTGATTACCTCATTCTCCTCCTGTTCTTCAAGTTTCTCCTTTGTATGGACTGATGAAGCCACTGTGTGGCGAAACGTTTCCTCAATAAAGATATCCAAGGGTTGCACATGTGTCTAATTTATCAACATGTCGGTTCTCTGAACCATTCATCTACAATAGTGTCATGTTCAAGGTCTCAAAGTGACTTTCATTGTTATTATTATTATTATTATTATTATTATTATTATTATTATGATTATTATTATTATTAATATTAAAGAATCTGAGAAAAGTGTCAGCGGGGCATGAGTCCTGGAGGTGGGAAGTACAGTCCCTGCACTCTGAGTGTCGGCTTAGTATATTGCAGATTAGATTCATGTCCGGGCTGTAATGTCTTCGGGTTTCTGCAGTCTGGCAAGATAGCGACAAGGTGAGCGATGTTAGAAGTGATTCTACTTTCTCGGATCACAGTACCTCGGTGGGAGACAGCTGGTGTGTTAAAAAGAAATGCATTTGTAATTCGTTACCATTACGTAGGTATCTCATACCACATGCTACCATTACGTCTGTATCTCATATCATTATCTACGCGCGATACCACATGGGACATCATCAGTGGTACAATGGTACTTCTACATGAAGTTGTAAGGGACATCACTAGGTGTATTTGATGTTTTGGTAGTAGGAAAGGAAAAGTCATAATAGCTAAGTAATTATTTATTTATTTAAATATAACTCTGGTTAAGATAAGGGAAGATAGGTTTGGGTTGTGTGAGGAAGGTGAAGTGAAAATAGTGTGGCATTCACATGGACCATATCGACACACGATAATGTTTGTGTATGTTTTCATGTTTTGGGTTAAATTAAGCATTTCTTGCTTAGCCTTGAAGCCAGCTGACGACTCACACACAGACACAGACAGACACATACACACACAAACACACAAAATGGGGGCTCGGAGGGGAAGTCGAAGGCTCAGGGGATCAGAGGAAAATGTTCCTGGTAAGGAAGAATGGATAGAAGAGCAATGTAAAAGGATGGAACAAGAGTTGGAGAGCAAACTAGGTGAGTTTTCTGTGAAAATAGAGAAGAGGGTGGAAGCAGAAAAGAGGATATGGGAGTCACAAGTTGAAGCCACAGAAGCCATGATATGGGCCCTAGAATATGAGGTAAATATGCTGAAGTGAGTTATGTAGCTAGTGCCCAGAGGAGACATGGCATCTGAAGCAGGTACACCCTTATTAAATGAGGAGCCCAACAAAAAGAAAGGAGATAAGACGTGCTAAGGCCCTATCAGTCCACCAATCAAGGCTGAGGGATGTAGGAGGAGAGGTGTTAGGAGCAGGGATAGCAGCAAGTGAGGGGGAGAGAAGGTAGAGAAGGTGACAAGTTCCATGAAGAGGCACGACCATGCCACCAAGAGTTACAGGAAAAAATAAAGGAGACAATGGTTATATACAAATGGGACACAGAAACACAAAGGGATAGGCAATGGGAGGAGAGGAAGAAGTCAGTGTTTATTCATGGGCTTCAGGAGAGCGAAGGGAAGACAATGAGAGATGGCAGAAAGAAAAACAGGGGATTGAAAACATCATCAAAGAAATAGGCAAGGAGGACATGAGTGAGAAAGTTTTCAGAGAATAGGAGAGTACATGAAACTGGCTGGTCAAACTGATTTTCAAGATAGAAATGGTGCAGAACAGGGTCCTGCAAGAGAAATCACGGCTAAAAGAGTCACAAGCATACAAGAGGGTGTCCCTAGACCGAAACAGAACAAGAACCGAAGGACAGCAGCTGTGGGAGAAGACACAGAAACGAAAGGGGCTAGGAAGAGAGACAATGACAGTGTCAGCAGAGAACAACCAGAGCCGGGTAGAGCAACAAGCTCAAGTACACACAGAACCACCCTCAGAAACCCACACCAAAACATGCTATCCCACAACAAACCACAATCTACACTTACAGCCCCCACCTTACACTATGCTGTAGAATCCCACAGCACACTGCCAGGTCCCCCACCTCCACTGACCCCCCAGAACACAGTGTAGGAGAGGAAACTGAAGGTATGGTGCACCAACGCTAATAGAACAACGAATAAGTGTGAGGAGTGGCACAAGAGAATCAGACATCACTGGACATCATAGCTCTTACCGAAACCAAGCTCACAGCAATGATAACAGATGCCATCTTTCCAATGGGATATCAGATCTTGAGGAAAGACAGAGGGAACAGAGGAGGTAGAGGAGTGAAGTGGCCGGAAGGGCTCATGCGAGCAGGGCAAAGCTGCTGATTGTGGGTGACTTCAATCACAAAGAAATTGACTGGAAGAACCTGGAGCTACATGGGGGCCCAGAAACGTTGAGGGCTAAGGTGATGGAGGTGATACTGGAAAACTTCATGTACCAACACGTAAGGGACACTACCAGAGAGAGGAGAGGATGAACCAGCGCGACTGGACCTAGTTTTCGCCTTCAGTAGTGCAGATATTGAGGATATCACATATGAAAGATTCCTCAGGGGCCAGTGACCACGTGGTTCTGAAATTCGAATACACAGTAGAGTTACAAGTAGAGAGGGAAGCAGGAAAGGCAGGACAAATGAAGCCATACTACAAGAGAGGGGGCTACGCAGGCACGAAGAAATTCCTGCACGAAGTTCATTGGGACAGGGCACTGGTAAGGAGGTCAGTAAATGAGATGATAGAATATGTGACAACAAGACTCTGTACACTGTGTACATCAGGACCATACTGGAGTATGCAGCACCAGTTTGGAACCCACACTTGGTCAAACACGTCAGGAAATTAGAGAAAGTGCAAAGGTTTGCAACAAGGTTAGTTCCGGAGCTCAGGGGAATGTCCTACGAAGAAAGGTTGAGGGAAATCGGCCTGACGACGCTGGAGGACAGGAGGGTCAGGGACGACATGATTACGACATACAAAATACTGGATGAAATACATATGGTGGGCAGAGACAGGATGTTCCAGAGAGGGGACATAGAAACAAGGAGTTGCAACTGGAAGCTGAAGACTCAGACGAGTCAAAGTGATATTAGGAAGTATTTCTTCAGTCATAGAGTAGTCAGGAAGTGGAATAGTCTAGCAAGTGATGTGGTGGAGGCAGGAACCATACATAGCTTTAAGAGCAGAGATATCAGTGAAGAGGCAGGGCCAGGAGCTGAGTCTCGACCTCTGCAACCACTATTAGGCGAGTACAATTAGGTAAGTACACACACATTCTTAGTTAAATTTACATACCATTCTCTCTCTCTCTCTCTCTCTCTCTCTCTCTCTCTCTCTCTCTCTCTCTATCTATCTATCTATCTATCTATCTATCTATCTATCTATCTATCTATCTCTCGCTCTCTTTCTCTCTCTCTCTTTAAACAGGATTAAAAAAAACAGTTAACGGTAAATGTTTTGTTTCTGAACAGCAAGAATAACAATGATGGCGGAGAGGGCAGGTATGTAATAGTATAAAATACCGACACCATGGTAGCAAGTGTATAATATACCCATGTATACCACTATTTTGTCCCGGTAAGTCTCATCCTTCTATATGTCCCTTCAACTACATCGCATGAGTGCGAGTGTTCCATTATGCACTCCATGCTGCTCTTTGGGTGGTAGGCGCCCTCATACCCACCCTGTGGGTGGTAGTCACCCCTCATACCCACCCTGTGAGTGGGAGTAGACCTCATACTAATAAGCCCTTTGGCAGACAGCCAATGCCATACCACTGTAATTCTACACCGCATTATATACTGTGTATTATACCTGGAGTTTACCTGGAGAGAGTTCCGGGGGTCAACGCCCCCGAGGCCCGGTCTGTGACCAGGCCTCCTGGTGGACCAGAGCCTGATCAACCAGGCTGTTGCTGCTGGCTGCACGCAAACCAACGTACGAGCCACAGCCCGGCTGGTCAGGAACCAACTTTAGGTGCTTGTCCAGTGCCAGCTTGAAGACTGCCAGGGGTCTGTTGGTAATCCCCCTTATGTATAAACCATACCCCCGGCCGGGATTGAACCCGCGGTCATAGAGTCTCAAAACTCCAGCCCGTCGCGCTAACCCCTAGTGGTTAGCGCGACGGGCTGGAGTTTTGAGACTCTATGACCGCGGGTTCAATCCCGGCCGGGGGTATGGTTTATTTGCAATCGTGTCATTACGATTTCTTAAGTCACCCCTTATGTATGCTGGGAGGCAGTTGAACAGTCTCGGGCCCCTGACACTTATTGTATGGTCTCTTAACGTGCTAGTGACACCCCTGCTTTTCATTGGGGGGATGTTGCATCGTCTGCCAAGTCTTTTGCTTTCGTAGTGAGTGATTTTCGTGTGCAAGTTCGGTACTAGTCCCTCTAGGATTTTCCAGGAGTATATAATCATGTATCTCTCCCTCCTGCGTTCCAGGGAATACAGTTTTAGGAACCTCAAGCGCTCCCAGTAATTGAGGTGTTTTATCTCCGTTATGCGCGCCGTGAAGGTTCTCTGTACATTTTCTAGGTCAGCAATTTCACCTGCCTTGAAAGGTGCTGTTAGTGTGCAGCAATATTCCAGCCTAGATAGAACAAGTGACCTGAAGAGTGTCATCATGGGCTTGGCCTCCCTAGTTTTGAAGGTTCTCATTATCCATCCTGTCATTTTTCTAGCAGATGCGATTGATACAATGTTATGGTCCTTGAAGGTGAGATCCTCCGACATGATCACTCCCAGGTCTTTGACGTTGGTGTTTCGCTCTATTTTGTGGCCAGAATTTGTTTTGTACTCTGATGAAGATTTAGTTTCCTCGTGTTTACCATATCTGAGTAATTGAAATTTCTCATCGTTGAACTTTATATTGTTTTCTGCAGCCCACTGAAAGATTCGGTTGATGTCCGCCTGGAGCTTTGCAGTGTCTGCAATGGAAGACACTGTCATGCAGATTCGGGTGTCATCTGCAAAGGAAGACACGGTGCTGTGGCTGACATCCTTGTCTATGTCGGATATGAGGATGAGGAACAAGATGGGAGCGAGTACTGTGCCTTGTGGAACAGAGCTTTTCACCGTAGCTGCCCCGGACTTTACTCTGTTGACGACTACTCTCTGTGTTCTGTTAGTGAGGAAATTATAGATCCATCGACCGACTTTTCCTGTTATTCCTTTAGCACGCATTTTGTGCGCTATTACGCCATGGTCACACTTGTCGAAGGCTTTTGCAAAGTCTGTATATATTACATCTGCATTCTTTTTATCTTCTAGTGCATTTAGGATCTTGTCGTAGTGATCCAATAGTTGAGACAGACAGGAGCGACCTGTTCTAAACCCATGTTGCCCTGGGTTGTGTAACTGATGGGTTTCTAGATGGGTGGTGATCTTGCTTCTTAGGACCTTTTCAAAGATTTTTATGATATGGGATGTTAGTGCTATCGGTCTGTATACTGTACAATTCCAATTAACTGTTTAGGAAATATTAATTTTTATCTTACGCATATTTTTTTAATATTTATAATCCAGTATTTTATACAGAGGAGAACAATTTTTGTCATTACCATGGAGTTCAGTAGAATGGTTTTCATGGTATGGCAGCAACTACCCAGGGAGGAACTACCGTTTCGCAAAGTGAGTGTAAAAGGGAAATCTGTAATTGTTTTACATGATGGTAGGATTGCTGGTGTCTTTTTCTATCTCATAAACATGCAAGATTTCAGGAACGTCTTGCTACTTCTAACACTTAGCCCATACTACACATACATGTACAAGCATATACACACACACACACACACACACACACACACACACACACACACACACACAAACATATATATATATATATATATATATATATATATATATATATATATGTATATATATATATACTATACATATATATATACGTATAAACTTTACGCGGATATTACCTATATAGTTTCGTCTGTTTCATCTCACATTATCAGTATTTCATTTGAGTTCACCAGCAGTTATGTAGACATTACCAAGTGTAAATTTTGTCGGAGGAATTGTTGTCACTCACTGCGTTATTACGTACTGGAATACGAAGACATTAATGAATTCAGCAAAGTTCACCCACAAATATTCAAGAAATGTCAGTGTTTTATCCAGGGTAGCATATTACCAACCTCACTCTGCCTACTATCAATAATTCATAATCCCTGAAGTCTGCCTAGACTCAACCATACCCAGGCAAAATTTAAGTTAATACATCAATTTCAAAACCACAAATAAATTGCATTGTAATATTTAGTGACTGAATACTACATGCCAGTATAAACAACTCGTTATGCTTATAACGAGATTAAAAACTTGTTAAAAGTTCATTACTTGTGTAACATGATTACCTACCATTGCATGGGCGCCCTGTCTCCCTTCATTATGTGCCTCTATTATCTTTTGACTACTGCCCAGAAGATGAGTGTAGGTTGCATAATAAAGCTGTGAAACAAACTTATTTGAGTTCCAGCTGCTGGGCTCTCTTAAACGTGTTGAACTATAGTTCCTTTGTTTTTTGATGATGTTATACTACAGGTGTTAGGCTTCCTGAGAATGCTGAGCTAAAATTCCTGAGTTTCGTAAGTGTATAAATCTTCAGCTTCCAGATCACGTGAGAGGATTCTGTTTTATCTCTAAGTCTCTTGAGCGAGATGAGATCTAACTCCTCTGCCTCATGAGGAGTTTGAGGTACAGCTATTAATTAGCCCTCTCGGCTGTATTGAGGTACAAAGGACTGAAGGTATGGGATGCCTCTTTTGGACTGCACATAGTTTGAAATGAATATAGTTCATACAATATTTATGAGGAATCCCAAACCCAGTATGGGTCGTTCAGCGCCGAGGAGGTAGTAGAAGGTAGTAAGGCTTGATTCGAGGAAGAGGAGAGTAGTTTCCAATGCCTCGTGTGTTTGACGTAAATGTTCACGGTTATTTACGTCACTGTGGAACAATGTGTGGTGAGTGACAGGTGTGGGAATAAAAGTGAGGCATGTCATGTGTGGATGGTGGGAATGTAGGTGATGCATATCAATGGTGGGTGGGGGAAGGGTGACTTGAGTATATCAGCAGTGGGTGGTGGGCAGGTGGGTTGAGTATATCAGTGTTGGGAGGTGGGCAGGTGGGTTGTGTATATCAGTGGTGGGTGTGTGGTCTTCCTTGTCACAGAGTGTCCTGCTGCAGCCATGACCGGAGTCCTCACCAAGGCCCTCCTGCTGGGGGTGGCAACTCTCACTCTCCTCCACACAGGTACTGACCCACGAAGGACCACACTTATATTACTGACTCACAAACACTCACAGTAAACTTAATGAAACTTACAAACACTTCAAGACAAACTTTACAAAACACTAAATTTACAGTCACAACAGTCTTCTGTATCAACATAAAATTGAACCACAAGAGACTAAGGTTATCTACCTCACTTTATAATAATCAGAATATACATAGTTACGCACCTAGGGGGCTTTTGTGCACATATTTGAAGAAAGAAACGCTCAAACACCGGAGATATTTGCAGCACATCTATCCTCACATTTGTAAACTACATTACATAGCTTTTTAAAACTCATCACTTAACTGGTTATGTCATTGATTAAACAATACGCAATTCAGAGAATTACCTTCAAATATCAAACATATGCACAGAATTACTTTCAAATATCATAATCTATGAACAGATTATTTGCCAGTACGCCTTGACATTTCACTACACATTTGATATCACTGTATTGACACTTCAAGGCACTAGTGGCCAATGTATACCACTGAACACTGAACATTGTATACCACTGTATTGTGTACCATTGTATACCGGAATCACATGTAATCTATGCTTTTCCAAACACCATATCTCTTGTACTAGACTAAATACAGCCTCAAATAATGACCTCGAACTAGCAAGGTGCTTCTGGTTGTGCAATAAAGATGTAGAACTTTGGGCAGGTATCAGAAAGGTACTAAGGAGAATAATAAATTATAAAAATCAAGAAAACAAAGATGATTTCTTGGATAGTCTATCAAAAATATATAAAACATGGGAGCAAGAGATAGTGTATCAAAAAATGCAGAATGCCCATACCACAATAGATGACTAGAAACTATCTAGTCACCCACATAGCGCTAAACCAGACCTATCCCCCAGTCATAGCACTAATACCCACAGTGCTGGTGCTGGCCCAGGCTCGGCCCCCAGCCCCAGTGCTGACTCAGACCCAGCCCCCAGCCTTGCTGCCAGCCCAGACTCTACTAGGGACCCTACCACAACCACCACTAAAACTGTAAATATACAACCATCATTGTACAAGACCGTGGCCCACAGTGCAGATGTTAGAGAGGAGTCTCCTCCTTCTTCCTCTACTGAGGAAAGTAGATGGAATCCAGGAATGCAGTCCCAGAACCTGCAGAAATTGACAACATACCTCCCAACAATTCTCAACCAAAGGTGAATTTGTGCAAATATTATGCTTGGGGCATCTGTAAGCATGGAATATCAGGAAAAAAATGGGACATGCAACTTTGAGCATCCCAAAAAATGTAGCGACCTCCTGTCTAAAGGAGTGTGTCATTCTTCTTCCTGTACTTTCTTTCACCCAAAAATGTGTCACTCCTCGGTCCTCCAGAAGCAGTGTTACAACATCGACTGCCCTGCATACCATCTAAAAGGGACCAGGAGGCACAGACCCCACAAGACAAACAATAGCAGCTACGACAACCCAACTCCAGGTGATTTTTTAGTGGCAGGAAACGGAAAAAGAAAATGAAAGGAAATAACAAAAATAGTCCACCACCTTGGAGCCTTGTTGGACTGGAGGCGCAGCCAGTGGCCACCCATGGCCCTCCAGAATTACAACTACTGATGCCAATAACAAAATCCCCCCAACAAACACAGAATACAACCTCGTTCATATTTGCTAATATACAAGGCCTTAAGCCATCCACCAACAACAAAATACCTTTTATCAGTGGACTTCTAGAGGAGTCTAATGCAATGTTTGCGGCCTTCACAGAGACTCACACAAAAGATCACTTTGACAGTGAAATGTGAATAAGTGGTTACAGCCTTTTTTAGATGCGACAGAATGAACAGGCAAAAAGTGGGGGGTTGGCCTGTATGTCAAAGAGTCCCTCATCTGCACGGAGTTGCTGAACACCACAAATGAGGTAGTTGAAGTTCTATCAATAAAGATCGAGAACCAAAACCTAGTCATTGTGGTTGTATATAAGCCACCAGATGCAACCTCACAACAGTTCAAGGAACAGCTACTGAAAATTGATTACTGTCTGGAAAACCTTCCAGCTCCATCCCCAAGCATCTTACTGCTTGGTGATTTCAACCTAAGGCATACAAAATGGAAGAATGTAGCAAATAATGTTATAGCTGATACAATCCACGGAGGAAGCGCAGATGAAAGGTCACACACACATGAG
Source organism: Cherax quadricarinatus (assembly GCF_038502225.1). Classification (NCBI taxonomy): domain Eukaryota; kingdom Metazoa; phylum Arthropoda; class Malacostraca; order Decapoda; family Parastacidae; genus Cherax; species Cherax quadricarinatus. The sequence continues at coordinate 13,186,046 of NC_091293.1, read as the reverse complement.
GTACTAAGTCTCTGTGAAAAACACACCAGCAGATAGTGGAGCCAACAAGACTAGAAAACACACTTGACCTTATCTTCACAAATAATGAGGACCTGATAAGAGACATAAGAATATCAAAAACAACTAATTCTGATCACAACCTAATCGAAGTCCAGACGTACATGCATAGGGGTCCTGAACAGCAGAATGCATGTACCTGTGAAGGTGTCTTCACAAAATACAACTTAACAACAAGAACATCAACTGGGACCAGGTAAACCATGTCCTAAACGAAACATGTTGGGAAGATATCTTAAATGACATGGATCTTAAATGAAAGGATCAACTTCCTGGCAACTGAAGCATGTTCTAGGCATATTCCCCTAAGAAAGAAGAAGAGCAGGAGTAAACTGGAGAAAGACGCTCCCTCTACAGAAGACGACGAGGAGTCACTGAGCTCCTCAGGAGTGCTAGAATATCTGATACACGAAAGGAGGCGCTGACCAGGGAAGTGGAAACTATCGAACTTAAGTTAAATGACTCTTACAGGAACCAGGAGAGACAGGAGGAGCTTAAAGCTATTAGTGAAATTGAAAGAAATTCAAAATATTTCTTTTCATATGCCAAAAACAAGGCAAATACCACATCTAGCATCGGGCCCTTACTCAGACAGGATGGGACTTACACAGATGACAACAAGGAAATGAGTGAAATATTGAAATCCCAGTACGACTCTGTGTTTAGTGAACCACTAATCGGTCTGAGGATCGATGACCCAAATGACTTCTTCATGAACGAGCCTCAAAACTCCATAAATGTATGCCAGATTTCCGACATTACCCTAACTCCGATAGATTTCGAAAAAGCCATTAACAACATGCCCACGCACTCAGCCCCGGGCCCAGACTCGTGGAACTCTGTTTTCATTAAGAACTGCAAGAAACCCCTCTCGGTGCCCTAAGTACACTATGGAGGAGGAGCTTGGACATGGGTGAAATTCCACAGTCACTTAAAACGACGGATATAGCCCCACTCCATAAAGGTGGCAGCAGAGCATTAGATAAGAACTATAGACCAATAGCCCTGCGTCCCACATCATAAAAATCTTTGAAAGAGTGCTAAGAAGCAGGATTGCAAATCACCTGGATTCCCAAAATCTGCACAATCCAGGGCAACATGAGTTCAGGGCAGGTCGCTCCTGCCTCTCACAACTACTGGATGACTATGATATGGCCTTGAATGCACTGGAAGAAAATCAGAACGCAGATGTAATATACACAGACTGGGAAAGTGGGGAGATGGATCTTCAACTTCCCAACAAATCGAATACAAAGAGTAGTGGTCAACAGAGTTAAATCGGAGGCTGCCATAGTGAGGAGCTCTGTTCCACAAGGCACAGTACTCGTCCCCATCTTATTCCTTATCCTCATATCAGACATAGACAGAGATATACATCACAGCACCGTATCATCCTCTGCGGATGATACAAGGATCTGCATGAGGCTGTCATCTGCTGAGGACGCTGTTAACCTCCAAGAAGATATAAACAAAGTTTTCCAGTGGGCAATGGTAAACAATATGATGTTCAATGAGGACAAATTCCAACTACTCCGTTATGTAATAAAGTTGGTAGAATTACCGACAATATGTAAAGTAAAAGGACACAAGTGCAACTAATGTGACATTTTATTGTGGCAACGTTTCGCTCTCCAGGAGCTTTATCAAGCCATTACAAACAATACATGGACACAGAGGGTATACAAAGGCTCAGAGTGAGGTTCAATACTAGTGAGGTACCATTTCGATGTTCACTAGTGGTGGTGGTAGTAGTAGTAGTAGTAGTAGTAGTGACAAAAGTAATACAATATGGTAGAGCAATTAATTCGTACATGAGTAAAAGGATATAAAAGCTATTACTTGGGTAACATAAAAATAGTTTGGACAAATATAGAGTGGTAAGAGGCAGCTTGTTTCAGTGTTCACTTTCTGTAATGTGCTTTGTGTAGTATAACAGGAGAGACTATGTGATGGCAGGGTTTACTGTTTTCAGGAGGATTCTTGCTAAGACTTCGGAGATGGTGAAGCTGCCGTTGTTTTGTTTAATTGTATTCGAAACAGCGATCAGTGCTGATTCGAGGCACTTGCGTCTGCGGAAATTAGTTTCTTTGATCACTAATTGGGCGTCTCTGAATTTCATGAGATGATTGGTGGAATTTGTCACTACTACTACTACTACTACTACTACTACCACTACCACCACCACTAGTGAACATCGAAATGGTACCTCACTAGTATTGCACCTCACTCTGAGCCTTTATATACCCTCTGTGTCCATGTATTGTTTGTAATGGCTTGATAAAGCTCCTGGAGAGCGAAACGTTGCCACAATAAAATGTCACATTAGTTGCACTTGTGTCCTTTTACTTTACATACTCCGTTATGGAAAACTGGAGGAGATAATAACTCGAACAGAGTATACTACAGACTCTGGCCATACAATAGAGCGGAAAAATAATGTAAGGGACCTGGGAGTAGTAATGTCTGAGGATCTCATTTTCAAGGGTCACAACAGTGCCACGATCGAACGTGCAAAGAAAATGATAGGATGGATAATGAGAACTTTCAAAACGAGAGATGCCAAGCCCATGATGATCCTTTTCAAATCACTTGTTCTCTCTAGGCTGGAATACTGCTGTACATTAACATCTCCATTCAAAGCAGGTGAAATCGCAGATCTAGAGAGTGTACAGAGATCCTTTACTGCACGTATAAGTTCTGTCAAGCACCTTAACTACTGGGAACGCTTGGAAGCACTTGACTTGTACTCGTTGGAACGCAGGAGGAGAGATATATCATAATCTACACTTGGAAAATCTTGGAAGGAATGGTCCCAAATCTGCACACAGAAATCACTTCCTACGAAAGTAAAAGACTGGGCAGGCGATGCAAAATGCCCCCAATAAAAAGTAGGGGCGCCATTGGTACACTAAAACGCCATAAGTGTCCGGAGCCCAAGACTGTTCAACAGCCTCCCATCAAGCAATAGGGAAATTACCAATAAACCCCTGGCTGCCTTCAAGAGAGAGCTGGACAGATACCTAAAGTCAGTGCCGGATCAGCCGGGCTGTGGCTCGTACGTTGGACTGCGTGCGGCCAGCAGTAACTGCCTAGTTGATCAGGCCCTGATCCATCGGGAGGCCTGGTCATGAACCGGGCCGCGGGGGCGTTGATCCCCGGAATAACCTCCAGGTACCTTCAGGTAACCTCCAGGTAACTGAACACTGAACATTGTATGCCACTGAACACTGAACATTGTATACCACTGAACACTGAACATTGTATACCACTGAACACTGAACATTGTATACCACTGAACACTGAACATTGTATACCACTGAACACTGAACATTGTATACCACTGAACACTGAACGTTGTATACCACTGAACACTGAACATTGTATACCACTGAACACTGAACATTGTATACCACTGAACATTGAACATTGTATACCACTGAACACTGAACATTGTATACCACTGAACACTGAACATTGTATACCACTGAACACTGAACATTGTATACCACTGAACACTGAACATTGTATACCACTGAACACTGAACATTGTATACCACTGAACACTGAACGTTGTATACCACTGAACACTGAACATTGTATACCACTGAACACTGAACATTGTATACCACTGAACACTGAACATTGTATACCACTGAACACTGAACATTGTATACCACTGAACACTGAACATTGTATACCACTGAACACTGAACATTGTATACCACTGAACACTGAACATTGTATACCACTGAACACTGAACATTGTATACCACTGAACACTGAACATTGTATACCACTGAACACTGAACATTGTATACCACTGAACACTGAACATTGTATACCACTGAACACTGAACATTGTATACCACTGAACACTGAACATTGTATACCACTGAACACTGAACATTGTATACCACTGAACACTGAACATTGTATACCACTGAACACTGAACATTGTATACCACTGAACACTGAACATTGTATACCACTGAACACTGAACATTGTATACCACTGAACACTGAACATTGTATACCACTGAACACTGAACATTGTATACCACTGAACACTGAACATTGTATACCACTGAACACTGAACAATGCATGACCACCGTAATCAAGTCTCCATCTTTTATGATGCCTTTGTCAATGATTACCTTCCTTCTTTCCTGACTAACGTTCGCCTTCTCACCCAGTTCGGCGTTGTCTCCAGCTGCAAACACAGTCGCTCTATTACAGAGCCATCTATCGCCACTTAGATTCTAATTAACACGCTGAAATCAAGCCAGAGACAAGCAATATGTTTAACTCTTTGTTTCCAATACTATCGAAGACCCACTGTGATGAAAAAAAAAAAATATGAGATTTATAAGACTTCCTTGTTGACCCTGTTGCCTATAATTGATAAATAATTTCCTTTCGGCAGCACATGCTGATAGGTGCGAGTACGTTACGATCGGAGATGAGTGGACCTACAATTATGGGGCTGTTTTCTCAGCTCCAGCTCCCTCTGACTACTCCGGAGTCTCAGTCGACTTGTATTTCAACCGACCTGTGGATTCTATTGACGTAAGTTCTGACGCAACCTCGTAATTACGTCTGTATGATGAACGTGCATTATTAAACAATCAAGAAGGTGTTTCTTAACGAATACTGCAATAAACCCAGCTGAGGGGATTATACAGTATATACCAGATAAAACATACACAAATAACCCGCACATAGAAGAGAGGAGCTTACGACGACGTTTCGATCCGACTTGGACCATTTACAAAGTAACTTTGTAAATGGTCCAAGTCGGACCGAAACGTCGTCGTAAGCTCCTCTCTTCTATGTGCGGGTTATTTGTGTATCGTTCCAGTCACGGTATTGTGCCTTTTTTGTTATTTAAAACATACATCACTGTATATACATAAAATCAAGGATACTGAGAGTCTAAACAATATCAGTGGGAAATAGAAATCAAGATAACATCAGGGGAACTGGGAATCAAGACATCACGGGTACTGGGAATCAAGACATCACGGGTACTGGGAATCAAGACATCACGGGTACTGGGAATCAAGACAACACGGGTACTGGGAATCAATACATCACGGGTACTGGGAATCAAGACAACACGGTTACTGGGAATCAAGGCAACACGGGTACTGGGAATCAAGACAACACGGTTACTGGGAATCAAGACAACACGGGTACTGGGAATCAAGACAACACGGGTACTGGGAATCAAGACAACACGGTTACTGGGAATCAAGACAACACGGGTACTGGGAATCAAGACAACACGGTTACTGGGAATCAAGACAACACGGGTACTGGGAATCAAGACAACACGGGTACTGGGAATCAAGACAACACGGGTACGGGGAATCAAGACAACACGGGTACTGGGAATCAAGACAACACGGGTACTGGGAATCAAGACATCACGGGTACTGGGAATCAAGACAACACGGGTACTGGGAATCAAGATAACACGGGTACTGGGAATCAGGACAACACGGGTACTGGGAATCAAGACATCACGGGTACTGGGAATCAAGACATCACGGGTACTGGGGATCAAGACAACACGGGTACTGGGAATCAAGACAACACGGGTACTGGGAATCAGGATATCACGGGCACTGGGAATCAAGACAACACGGGTACGGGGAATCAAAACAACACTGGTACTGGGAATCAAGACATCACGGGTACTGGGAATCAAGACATCACGGGTACTGGGAATAAAGACATCATAGGTACTGGGAATCAAGACATCATGGGTACTAGGAATCAAGACATCACGGGTACTGGGAATAAAGACATAATGGGTACTGGGAATCAAGACATCACGCATACTGAGAATCAAGAAATTATGGGTACTGGGAATCAAGACATCATGGGTACCGGGAATCAACACATCAAGGGTACTGGGAATCAAGGCATCAAGGGTACTGGGAATCAAGACATCACGGGTACTGGGAATCAAGAAATCATGGGTACTGGGAATCAAGACATCATGGGTACCGGGAATCAACACATCAAGGGTACTGGGAATAAGGCATCAAGAGTACTGAGAATCAAGACATCACTGGTACTTGGAATCAAGACATCCCGAGTACCGGGAATCGAGACATCACGAGTACTGGGAATCAATACATCACGGGTACTGAGAATCAACACATCAAGGGTACTGGGAATCGAGACATCACGAGTACTGGGAATCAATGCATCACGGGTACTGGGAATCAAAACAATGTCAGTGGAACTGAGAATCAAGACAGCATCACAGGTACTGGAATAAAAATCACAGGTACTGGGAATTTAGATGTCACAGGTACTGGAATCAAAACTACAGGTACTGAGAATCAAAACAATGTCACAGGTACTGGAATCAAAACCACAGGTACTGGGAATTAAGACAACATCACAGGTACTGGAATTAAAATCACAGGTATTGGGAATCGAAACAACATCATGGATACTGGGAATCAAAACAACATCAGGAGTACTGAGAATCAAAAGAACATCAGTGGTACTGGGAATCAAAACATCACGGGTACTGGGAATCAAAACAACATCAGGGGTACTGGGAATCAAAACATCACGGGTACTGGGAATCAAAACATCACGGGTACTGGGAATCAAAACAACATCAGGGGTACTGGGAATCAAAACAACATCAGGGGTACTGGGAATCAAAACAACATAATGGTTATTGGGAATTAATGAATATTTCGATTGATTCCGCTCCGAGTCAGTGACCGAAAATATTGTAATGTATCACCGCTACACTGAGATTATAATTCACCCTAAACAACTCATGATGACACAGACTGTTATTATTAAGGAAAGTTGAAACTCAGTGAATATCTTCATTACGTTACTCACGTTCCGTTCGTTAGTCATTGTTCTGTCATCTATAGTTCTATTGTTCTATAATTTACAGAAATGCACACTGAAGTTAATGTCAAATATGTTTTAACTTTTCCTTGGGTATATGGGAATGTGAATACAGGAATTAATACAATGCTAGCATTACCATGGCATTTTTAGGAAATTCTAACATTTCTTCAGCTATAATTACATTATATTTGTAATAAAGTTGGTAGAATTACCGACAATATGTAAAGTAAAAGGACACAAGTGCAACTAATGTGACATTTATTGTGGCAACGTTTCGCTCTCCAGGAGCTTTATCAAGCCATTACAAACAATACATGGACACAGAGGGTATATAAAGGCTCAGAGTGAGGTGAATACTAGTGAGGTACCCTTCCGATGTTCACTAGTGGTAGTAGTAGTAGTAGTAGTGGTAGTGACAAAAGCAATTAATTCGTACATGAGTAAAAGGATATAAAAGCTATTACTTGGGTAACATAAAAATAGGTTGGACAAATATAAACTGGAATGAGGCAGGTTGTTTCAGTGTTCACTCTCTGTGCTTTGTGTAGTATAACAGGAGAGACTATGTGATGGCAGGGTTTACTGTTTTCAGGAGGATTCTTGCTAAGACTTCGGAGATGGTGAAGCTGCCGTTGTTTTGTTTAATTGTATTCGAAACAGCGATCAGTGCTGATTCAAGGCATTTGCGTGTGCGGAAATTAGTTTCTTTTATCACTAATTGGGCGTCTCTGAATTTCATAAGATGATTGGTGGAATTTCGGTGTTGTACACCGAAATTCTCCACGCATCAACACCGCTCCCAACAAAGTTATAATTCTTCCCAACAGCCAGGTTGCACTAAACGTCTCAAAAGTACTTTCACAAGCTAACACCAGAGTCGCCATCGCTTCTACCACTTCAATAAAGGATCTAACCAGGACAAAACCCAAGCACCACGAACCAGTCAATGCAGGAGTTTACACTATACCCTGTGGAGGCTGCGACAAGATCTACGTAGGTGAAACAGCAAGAAACCTCGACACCCGCCTCAATGAACACATATACGCATGTAGGAACGACAACTTAAACAACGCCTGTGTACAACACCGAAATTCCACCAATCATCTTATGAAATTCAGAGACGCCCAATTAGTGATAAAAGAAACTAATTTCCGCACACGCAAATGCCTTGAATCAGCACTGATCGCTGTTTCGAATACAATTAAACAAAACAACGGCAGCTTCACCATCTCCGAAGTCTTAGCAAGAATCCTCCTGAAAACAGTAAACCCTGCCATCACATAGTCTCTCCTGTTATACTACACAAAGCACAGAGAGTGAACACTGAAACAACCTGCCTCATTCCAGTTTATATTTGTCCAACCTATTTTTATGTTACCCAAGTAATAGCTTTTATATCCTTTTACTCATGTACGAATTAATTGCTTTTGTCACTACCACTACTACTACTACTACTACTACTACCACTAGTGAACATCGGAAGGGTACCTCACTAGTATTCACCTCACTCTGAGCCTTTATATACCCTCTGTGTCCATGTATTGTTTGTAATGGCTTGATAAAGCTCCTGGAGAGCGAAACGTTGCCACAATAAATGTCACATTAGTTGCACTTGTGTCCTTTTACTTTATACATTATATTTGTTGAAAAAAATTTAATTTAGAGTAAAAGTACTAAAACTTGTATATTTTAAGTAATTTTTCGTATTTAGTTTAAAAAATTACCATAGAAACTCTGCTAGTTTTGTTTGTATTGTATTTACCGGGAAACGATAAACTCGTATGGCTTGCACAGCTCCTAGGGGATTGGGAGGTATTCAGGTTTGATCCAAGGAAGGGGAGGATAGCTCCAATTCTTTGGATTTAGAGCCCTTCATCAGTTGCGGCCGGTAGATCATAAAGTAACCACTCTGACTGGTGATTACAGTACTACCAGGGGTCAGCACAGAAGGTGGACGACCAACACTTCATCCTCATAGACGACAGTCTCTCAGGCCTGGCCGGCTCCATTATAGAGCTCAAGTTCCAAGCTCACTTTCCTGGAGCCCAGCCAGTGGTCACTGCCGCTGCTATCAATGGAGAACCCATCTGTGGTGAGTAGCACCCCTTTCACACACCGTCAGTAGCACCCCTTTCACCCGCCGTCAGTAACAACCCTTTCACTCAGCGTCAGTAGCACCCCTTTCACTCACCGTCAGTAGCACCCCTTTCACACACCGTCAGTAGCACCCCTTTCACCCGCCGTCAGTAGCACCCCTTTCACTCAGCGTCAGTAGCACCCCTTTCACTCACCGTCAGTAGTACCCCTTTCACTCACCGTCAGTAGCACCCCTTTCACCCGCCGTCAGTAGCACCCCTTTCACTCACCGTCAGTAACACCCCTTTCGCTCAGCGTCAGTAGCACCCCTTTCACTCACCGTCAGTAGCACCCCTTTCACACACCGTCAGTAGCACCCCTTTCACCCGCCGTCAGTAGCACCCCTTTCACTCAGCGTCAGTAGCACCCCTTTCACTCACCGTCAGTAGCACCCCTTTCACTCACCGTCAGTAGCACCCCTTTCACTCACCGTCAGTAGCACCCCTTTCACTCACCGTCAGTAGCACCCCTTTCACACACCGTCAGTAGCACCCCTTTCACCCGCCGTCAGTAGCACCCCTTTCACTCAGCGTCAGTAGCACCCCTTTCACTCACCGTCAGTAGCACCCCTTTCACTCACCGTCAGTAGCACCCCTTTCACTCACCGTCAGTAACACCCCTTTCACTCACCGTCAGTAACACCCCTTTCACTCACCGTCAGTAGCACCCCTTTCACTCACCGTCAGTAGCACCCCTTTCACTCACCGTCAGTAACACCCCTTTCACTCACCGTCAGTAACACCCCTTTCACTCACCGTCAGTAGCACCCCTTCACCCACCGTCAGTAGCACCCGTTCACCCACCATCAGTAGCACCCCTTATCCCACCGTCAGTAGCACCCGTTCACCCACCATCAGTAGCACCCGTTCACCCACCATCAGTAACACCCGTTCACCCACCGTCGGTAGCACCCGTTCACCCACTGTTAACAACACCTCGTCACCCATCATCTATCCTTCACCAAATGTTTATAATTTGTCGCTTGAGAGGTTACTTCAGTGCACATCCGCACCTCTTTTTTGAGAATGGCAATACCGAAATAAATGTAACAAGTCCTGAGGTGTTGAAGTGATAGTTACCTGGTGTTGTGGTGCACACAGACGGAGCCTGGACCACTGTACCTCCCCTGCAGGACCCGTGTGATCCCACCGGCATGATGCCTTACGACTATGCTCAGGTAAGTTAGCAAGAGAGTCATAAGTGGTGTAGTAAGATAGAATCTTTTATTAAGCTTGTAAAATACACGAGAGGAACTCACCCTTTATGTGGAGCTCATAAATCATAGACTACAGAATGAAAAACATTTGGAGATAAATACCATTCCACAGTCTTCTCATTCGATTCCATTGTTTTTTCCTTCCGCAAATAACCTTCCCCTCACTTGATTCTCGCTGGTTACCTGTTTCACCCGTTTTCTTCTCAAAGTGTTAGTTGTGCTGCCTGAGTGGCTCTTTTATTGAGCACCCGGGGCTTATTGTGAGAGCGGTAGCGTAGGAAAACAGGATTACGGAGGCTACAACAGGTCTTTGTCAGAACCCTCTGAGCATTGTTTCAACACAATAAAATATATTATAGTCAGTTCATATATTACGACTTTTTTCCATATAGCTAATATGCACAATATAAAATGGAGTCAAGAAAAAGTATACTATTACCATTAAAAAACATTTGTCATTATTGTGTGGAAGTCACTTCAAAAAACAATTCATATATCTGGTCGACGCAGATGTGGTGACAGTTAAGATTTCAGATATTATTAACAATGAAATGTTTTGTAATATATTGTAAAGTTTGCATGGAGGTGTTTCTGGAAGGTTGTATGTTTGTACACTAGATTTAAAACATAATGTTCCAGTGTATGACACTGTCTCTGTCCACACACCAGTGTATGACACTGTCTCTGTCCACACACCAGTGTATGACACTGTCTCTGTCCACACACCAGTGTATGACACTGTCTCTGTCCACACACCAGTGTATGACACTGTCTCTGTCCACACACCAGTGTATGACACTGTCTCTGTCCACACACCAGTGTATGACACTGTCTCTGTCCACACACCAGTGTATGACACTGTCTCTGTCCACACACCAGTGTATGACACTGTCTCTGTCCACACACCAGTGTATGACACTGTCTCTGTCCACACACCAGTGTATGACACTGTCTCTGTCCACACACCAGTGTATGACACTGTCTCTGTCCACACACCAGTGTATGACACTGTCTCTGTCCACACACTTTTCATTTTATATCAGTGACTTCTCCGTTTAAACGATACTACCACATATACTTATAGCTTAGCCTTCTAGCAGTAACATATAATCTACTGACCCCTTTACCTTCTCTATAAATATATTTAGCGTGACACATTTCATTACGATGGACAGTTGATCTTCTAGTTCTTGTCTGTACTCTTCTCCCTTCCTCTTGGTTCTTTTCTGAGAAGATTTTTTTTAAGCTTCTATTTTGAGAAACCAAAATTATATTCCCCGTTCTCTATATGTAATCCTTATTTAGTTAAGTTATCTACTTTATCATGCCTAGGGAGGCCTGTTTGAAACGGAATCCACAAAAGCTTAGCTGTAATTCCTTAATAATTAGTGTATATGTACGCTTGGTTTCCTACACAAGCATGATATATTCAGGTCTCAGGCTACTTAAAGCTAGTAATGAGGAAAGATTCAGTTACAGCTAAACTGTCTAAGGTCATAGTTTCCAAAAGCCTGAGAGGAATAAGTATTGCAAATAGATTAATTTATGATGTGGAAGATCAGTTATTAATTCTAATACACCTTTGTATTACACAACCATCCGGTTACTTCACGATAACAACACTTCCCGTCCTCCCCCTGTCATAGTACAAGGCAGCCATCAGCTTAGATAGTTATGTAATATTTATTTTCTGCAGGTAGTATGTTTGTTCCAGGGCGCTGAGTTTAGGAAGTAGTCAAAAGATGAGGATTTTGCGTGATGTGTTTCTTGGGAAGATAGGTGGGCATAGTGTTATCAAAAGTTGTTATCTGTCAGGTTGGCGAGAAATGCGGTTGTTTTCGAGCATGATACAGCTTATGTAGTCCAAACATTTTGATATGTGTTGCTGTTCTTGGAATTCCTCTTTATTATTTTGTCCCATGAATTATATGTTCTAATACTCTCTAGAACATTGTTTTGATCACCAGGCAGAAGCTTCAGTCCCATCATGACACTGATTTCACGTATTCTGTCAGCAACACCAGGTATACCAAATTATTTCGTGAGATTAAGTATTTTGATAGCTAAAGGACAACCAAGAATAATTCTAAGGGCTTCTCTTTGTGTTTTTCAAGTTTTTCAGTAGATCTACTGTGTTGTAGGACTAGCATGACAAACTATCAACAATCTTATAAATGCTAGACACATAATTCTTGTTAATTTTAACATTTGCACCATACTTGAAATTGACATCATATGACCCTTCACTTCTTTCCTTTTCTAACGTTCCTTCCCATAAAGTATTTGACATCTCTTGGCACTCACTAGGTCTGTCACCATTGTACACCTCTGAGCCTCACTTCTGCTACAGGTGTTGTGTATGGGAATCCTCTTCTACGAGGCTGAGAGGTCTGGCTACCTGCCTGCTGATCAGAGAATCACTTGGAGGTACGACTCTGCTCTCGGCGACGGCTCCGACGTGGGTCACGACCTCACTGGTGGATACTATGACGGTATGGGGAACAGAAAGACAGGCACACACACGAACACACACACACACACACACACACACACACACACACACACACACACACACACACACACACACACACACACACACACACACACACACACACACACACACACACACACACACACACACACACACACACACACACACACACACACACACACACACACACACACACACACATACACACACACACACACACACACACACACACACACACACACACACACACACACACACACACACACACACACACACACACACACACACATAAACACATGTCTGACATACTGCAATAGTGAGCAATAAATCTCGTGTCGAGTCGTAAACAAAAGTTCACTCGTCTGTTTCCATCAGCTGGAGACCACGTCAAGTTCGGCTTCCCCATGGCCTTCACTGCCACTATGATCGGCTGGGGGCTCATTGATTTCGCTGACGGATATAAGTCTGCAGGTGTGTACTTATTAAATTTCACGATCCTTATGCAAAACTTTCATGTTTTTATGAATGCAAAAATAATACTTAAGTCTCTTAGGTGAGGAGGATCTAGTTTCAGTTATACTGTAGTTCGATTTGAAGAGAGTCAGATTCAATACCTATATGCATTACGACACTGTACTGTTTCCATTAAATAGAAATATCAACATATATCTTCACAGAAACCTTTGGCCTTAAACTTTGCCTAGGTCCCTATACCGCCATAATTACATAAGTACATGTTACCCTTCCTAAGTCTCAGTACATACAAGTCAACTAAAATCTATAATCTTGAAGAATGTCCTTTCCCCATACTTTTTACCATTACTTAATCTCTGTGTCTTTGTCTAAATCCTTGTACTTACATTAAAATCTAAAGTTTTAACCACACAACATGCATCTGTACCTAAATCTAAATCTGATAAGCCACTCGTGGCTTCATCAGTCATTTGGATACTAATATACAGTATGTCGTCAACCTTTCACAAGTGTTCCTCTCCTCTTGATTTGCCAAATACGTTGCAGTTAATACACTAGAAAATGTGTATATGTACATGGTTAACACACACGTAAAGAACATGAGACACATAGAACTATATCTAGTGCATATAGAAATTATTTCCTTGCTCACAGGTCAGGTAGAGTACGGACAAGCAGCTCTCAAGTGGGCCACGGACTACTTCCTCAAGGCCCACACTGCCCACTGGGAGTTCTATGGGCAGGTAAAACAACAACAAATATTATTTTATTTCAGAAGTTTCTTGTCTCTTTCATGGATGAGATGTTTGTATTGTTATGAAGCCTTTCACACAGTACTCGAAACAATTCACAAATAACCCTCATTTAGAGAGGAACTTTAGACGGCGTTACAGTCAGTTGTGACTCTTCAGTGGTCTACGACGGATCGGAACGTCGTCCTCTTCATGCCAGACATTGTCTCACTGTTGTAAAGACAGTCGAGACAGACATAAGGTTCGTCTTCTAAGCGCGGGTTATTTGTGGGTTATTCCAGCCACGATATTGTGACCATATTCCTTACCTGGAAACATTCAGTCTTTGCAAGTTCTTTGGCTGGACTAGGGGTGGCTGACACCCATTTCTTCACTTGGTCTTCAAATCTTCGGACAGTCTTAAACGTTCAAGGAATATTTCTCAAAATTATTACGAAATTCTTGAAATAATAGTCATAGAGAGTCATACATTCAGGATTTTGGTTTTTATAAAACTGATCAGTTACTGAAACTTTACATGACGAGATTCTTTATGTGAAGATTTAGTCATCACATGAAAACATCAGCAGACAGCAGCAGCAGCAGCAGCAGCAGCAGCAGCAGCAGCAGCAGCAGCAGCAGCAGCAGCAGCAGCAGCAGCAACAGCAACAGCAGCAACAGCAACAGCAGCAGCAGCAGCAGCAGCAGCAGCAGCAGCAGCAGCAGCAGCAGCAGCAGCAGCAACAGCAACAGCAGCAGCAGCAGCAGCAGCAGCAGCAGCAGCAACAGCAACAGCAGCAGCAGCAGCAGCAACAGCAACAGCAGCAGCAGCAGCAGCAGCAGCAGCAGCAGCAGCAGCAGCAACAGCAACAGCAGCAGCAGCAGCAGCAACAGCAACAGCAGCAGCAGCAGCAGCAGCAGCAGCAGCAGCAACAGCAGCAGCAGCAGCAGCAGCAGCAGCAGCAGCAGCAGCAACAGCAACAGCAGCAGCAGCAGCAGCAGCAGCAGCAGCAGCAACAGCAACAGCAGCAGCAGCAGCAGCAACAGCAACAGCAGCAGCAGCAGCAGCAGCAGCAGCAGCAGCAGCAACAGCAGCAGCAGCAGCAGCAGCAGCAACAGCAACAGCAGCAGCAGCAGCAGCAGCAGCAGCAGCAGCAGCAGCAGCAGCAGCAACAGCAACAGCAGCAGCAGCAGCAGCAACAGCAACAGCAACAACAATAACAACAACAAAAAACAACAACAACAACAAACAACAACAACAACAAACAACAACAACACTAACTAACAAGGTCATTTAGTAAGAAGTTCATTTGGTGATGTGTGTCTCAGGTTGGTAACGGAGGCTATGATCACAGCTACTGGGGCCGCCCAGAGAACATGACAATGGAGCGACCCTCCATGAAGATCGACGAAACTGCTCCAGGTAAGCTTAACCTCGCCTCACGTCCTCCTCTAACTTGCGGCTCCTTCCTCAGTCCTGTCACTCATCCCTCGAGCTTGTTACTTATTCCACAAACTTGTGTTCATCTTCAAACTTGTGTTCACTTTTAAATCTTTTGTGCACTCTGCTTGTTCACTTTTAGAGTTTGTATTCGCTCTTTAAACTTGATACAGTAAAAAAAAAAATCCGACCGGACAAAATAACTCCAGTTGCTGCGTGACTTTATAGGGGTAGGTGAGCTACATTTTCCTGGACTGCAATTAAGCAGTCAGCATTAGCTCTCGAAAGAGATTAATCCAAAAACCAGAAGATAGGAAGGACTTTGAGGTAAAGAGCTCCAGTGAACGATAAGACTGAGTAACAGTAATGGATGGATCACCCACCAGAATAGGAAATGGTAATGGTGGAGTCCCATAAGGCTCTCAGTTGAGACTGCTAGTGTTTCTAATATATTTAAAACGATCTCCCAGAGTGGATTAATTTCTAAAATTTTCTGAGGATTATGTAAAGTTAATGAGAGGTTTAAGAGCAGGTTTGCTGGGGTTTTGTTCATTAGGAGCTAATCCCGTTTGGGTCATTCAGAAGAAGTATTGGTAGAAAATCGTTCCTTCACTATCAGACGGTGGTTCAGTCTCTTATCAGTCAGGCTGCTTGTGATAGCAGAGGAATAGATGGGTTCCAGGTAGTTTTGGCAAGGTTCAGAAGTGGTCTAGCAGAAGGCTACCGGAATTCAGTCGCAACAACTATAAGTTATACCTATTGGTAAATTAATAGGAAAGACCAGAGACAGAGTACAGTCTAGAAAGAGATAACCTGTAAATATCTGAAAACAAAAATTCTGAGGATAATCATCACATCAGAGATAACGCACGAGAGCACAACTTTACTGTCATATACAGGACTAGTAAACCTTAGTCCAGGTTTCAGGAACCTCGACAAAGAATCCCTCAGAATAATATATATGTTGAATGCTAGGTCTGTCATCGAGTAAGCAGCCCCAGTATGGAGCCCCCAAAAGCTCAAGTAACAAGAAAATGTTAGAAGGTTTGCGGTTACATTGGTCTCAGAGATGACACGGGTACTTTACGAAGAGAGCTTAAAAGAAATTAAATTAAACAGACAGAAGTACCACTCAAAATGTTGGGAGTTGACTGTGCAGTTAGAGATAACTAAATAGCGAATGCTTATAACAAGAGACTTCAGTAAAAGTTCATTATACAGGTGAGAGTAAGTAAACCTAGTACACGGTTTCAGGAGTAGGTACAATAGTTCCTGAAAGATAAAGATCGATGAAGAGATGTCGATTGTAAGATAAGGGGTAGGGCCACAAGCCGCGATTCGACCTGCGTATAAATAACTAGGCTAGGACACACGCACACCTGTGTTTTCACATTTCCTGTATAGTGAAATTTATGAATGTGTTTACCTGTTGTCTCTGGCAGGTTCCGAACTGGCTGGTGAGACCGCCGCCGCTCTCGCTGTCACCTCCATCGTCTTCAAGGTACGTAGTGAAGCACTTCTTTTAAGAAGGTCGGCACTCGTTCCTAAACTGAGCATTCAAAGATAAATGTATCGATTCAAACTATCCTCTCGTCACTTAACACTA
Organism: Cherax quadricarinatus; assembly: GCF_038502225.1. Classification (NCBI taxonomy): domain Eukaryota; kingdom Metazoa; phylum Arthropoda; class Malacostraca; order Decapoda; family Parastacidae; genus Cherax; species Cherax quadricarinatus. Next base: position 13,169,002 of record NC_091293.1, on the reverse strand, counting down.
CCACAACAACTAGCCACCTCTCTCTCGCTCTCTCTCTCTCCCAGGACGTAGATGCAGCCTACTCCGCTGAGGTACTGGATGTCGCCAAGGAGCTGTACGAGTTCGCTGACGCCAAGCGAGAACATTACCACATCTCCATCCCTGACGCAGCAGGTTATTACCAGTGAGTGTCTGGTTCTCTTTCAGTTAGGTCATGCTCTTGTACTCTTGCGCTGAGAGTCAGAACACGTAATCCACTGCTACAGGCCACCAGGCTGTATCTCTATCTACCCTCTATACCCCATGGCTCCTTATCATCTCAAATGAAACATCCCTATCCATTATTTTCATTCCCCTTATTGTTTTGTATGGCACATATATTTTCTCCGGCTCTCCCTCCATTCTCTCCGGTTTTACCCTAATTTGTTTCACATCATCGGCAAACAGCGACACGAAGGAATCCCTTTTTCCTCCGTCAGATCATTTATGAACATCTCGAACAGGAAGGATTCCTGTGATGATCCTTGTGGCGTTCCACTCCTCACCCTCACTCACCTTGACACCTGTCCTTTACCTTCAAATTCTGAATTTTATTTTTCGTGTTATCTTGCATACACTTCAGCACCGAAACTTTTCACTTACCTGTTCTTTCAGTTTGTAGATTAGCCTCAATTGGGATACCAACATATTACAGATGGTATCCCGTACCGACAAGTTGATAAATATGACATATCTACCTCACTTTAGTATCTTTATTGATAACAAAGATACTCAGTTGTTGAGTATGTGTCTTACGATAACATGCTGGATATTTTTATACAGTCTTAATAAATGTAGCCTTCCCATCCTTGCCTTCCAATCCTTGCCTTCCCATCCTTGCCTTCCAATCCTTGCCTTCCCATCCTTGTCTTCCCATCATTGCCTTCCCAGCCTTGCCTTCCAATCCTTGCCTTCCCATCCTTGCCTTCCAATCCTTGCCTTCCCATTCTTGTCTTCCCATCCTTGCCTTCCCATCTTTGCCTTCCCATTCTTGTCTTCCCATCCTTGCCTTCCCATCCTTGCCTTCCCATCCTTTTCTTCCCATCCTTTTCTTCCCATCCTTTTCTTCCCATCCTTGCCTTCCCATCCTTTCCTTCCCATCCTTTTCTTCCCATCCTTGCCTTCGCATCCTTGCCTTCCCATCCTTGCCTTCCCATCCTTTTCTTCTCATCATTGTCTTCCCATCCTTGCCTTCCCATTCTTGCCTTCCCATCCTTGCCTTCCCATCCTTTTCTTCCCATCATTGTCTTCCCATCCTTGCCTTCCCATTCTTGCCTTCCCATCCTTGCCTTCCCATCCTTTTCTTCCCATCATTGTCTTCCCATCCTTGCCTTCCCATTCTTGCCTTCCCATCCTTGCCTTCCCATCCTTGTCTTCCCATCCTTTTCTTCCCATCCTTTTCTTCCCATCCTTGTCTTCCCATCCTTGCTTTCCCATCCTTGCCTTCCCATCCTTGCCTTCCCATCCTTTTCTTTCCATCCTTGCCTTCCCATCCTTATCTTCCCATCCTTGCCTTCCCATCCTTGTCTTCCCATCCTTGCCTTCCCATCCTTGTCTTCCCGTCCTTGCTTTCCCATACTTGCCTTCCCATCCTTGCCTTCCCATCCTTGCCTTCCCATTCTTGTCTTCCCATCCCTGTCTTCCCATCCTTGCCTTCCCATCCTTGCCTTCCCATTCTTGCCTTCCCATCCTTTTCTTCCCATCCTTGCCTTCTTATCCTTGCTTTCCCATCCTTGCCTTCCCATCCTTTTCTTCCCATCCTTGCCTTCCCATCCTTGCCTTCCAATTCTTCCTTCCCATCCTTTTCTTCCCATCCTTGTCTTCCCATCCTTGCCTTCCCATCCTTGCCTTCGCATTCTTGCCTTCCCATCCTTTTCTTCCCATCCTTGCCTTCCCATCCTTGCCTTCCCATTCTTGCCTTCCCATCGTTTTCTTCCCATCCTTGTCTTCCCATCCTTGCCTTCCCATCCTTGGTCTCCCATCCTTGTCTTCCCATGCTTTTCTTCCCATCCTTGTCTTCCCATCCTTGCCTCCCCATCCTTACCTTCCCATCTTTGCCTTCCCATCCTTTTCTTCCCATCCTTGCTTTCCCATACTTCTCTTCCCATCCTTGTCTTCCCATCCTTGCCTTTCCATCCTTGTCTTCCCATCCTTGTCTTCACATCCTTGCTTTCCCATCCTTGCCTTCCCATCCTTGTCTTCCCATCCTTGTCTTCCCATCCTTGTCTTCCCATCCTTGTCTTCCCATCCTTGTCTTCCCATTCTTGTCTTCCCATTCTTGTCTTCCCATTCTTGTCTTCCCATCCTTGTCTTCCCATTCTTGTCTTCCCATTCTTGTCTTCCCATTCTTGTCTTCCCATTCTTGTCTTCCCATTCTTTGTCTTCCCATTCTTGTCTTCCCATCCTTGTCTTCCCATTCTTGTCTTCCCATTCTTGTCTTCCCATTCTTGTCTTCCCATTCTTGTCTTCCCATCCTTGTCTTCCCATTCTTGTCTTCCCATTCTTGTCTTCCCATTCTTGTCTTCCCATCCTTGTCTTCCCATACTTGTCTTCCCATACTTGTCTTCCCATTCTTGTCTTCCCATTCTTGTCTTCCCATCCTTGTCTTCCCATTCTTGTCTTCCCATTCTTGTCTTCCCATACTTGTCTTCCCATACTTGTCTTCCCATTCTTGTCTTCCCATTCTTGTCTTCCCATCCTTGTCTTCCCATTCTTGTCTTCCCATCCTTGTCTTCCCATTCTTGTCTTCCCATACTTGTCTTCCCATCCTTGTCTTCCCATTCTTGTCTTCCCATTCTTGTCTTCCCATCCTTGTCTTCCCATTCTTGTCTTCCCATTCTTGTCTTCCCATTCTTGTCTTCCCATCCTTGTCTTCCCATTCTTGTCTTCCCATTCTTGTCTTCCCATTCTTGTCTTCCCATTCTTGTCTTCCCATCCTTGTCTTCCCATTCTTGTCTTCCCATTCTTGTCTTCCCATTCTTGTCTTCCCATTCTTGTCTTCCCATCCTTGTCTTCCCATACTTGTCTTCCCATACTTGTCTTCCCTTCTTTATTTCAGTTATTTATTTTACCGTTATTCACCTCTGCAATATGAACCTCGGTAACTGATACCGAGAGGAAAATTTAATGAGACACGTTAGCAAACACTATTAGGAAACGTTTCGATCGTGGGAACTTGATAACTGGTAACCAGATTAAGATCTTAGGACCAAAACGTTCTCTAATAAATATATATTTGGTCAAGTATCTTTTTTTTAATCCATAAGTTCAAGAAATTCACAAGACAATATTTTCAATCCCTGAATCCACGGTTCTTGTCTCAGTATATATGTTTGTTGGCTTAGCAATCAGTGTTTTCCCTCTATTTGCGTTTTTTTTTATTTCGTGTGGAATCACTATTGCAGTTTTTTAAATGAGGAGCCGTTGTTCAATTTCTCTTGATTTGTTAATTCTCGCTATGGAGTCAAGGTTTCTCTGCTGCCTCTCTCGAGACCCAAGGTGATATCAAGGCCGGTCTCAATGTTTTTCTTGGGAATTAGGTTTAATCCAGAGAAAAGGAGGGTTGCTTCACAGACATCGAGGCACCATCCTGGAAGAGTTATTCTTGTATAGTCGTTCCGAGGCACCATCCTGGAAGGGTTACTCTTGTATAGTCGTTCCGAGGCACCATCCTGGAAGGGTTACTCTTGTGTAGTCGCTCCTGTTATATATGTTGGTTTATTTTGTTTATTTCAACCCATTCTGGTTCGTGAAGGAAAGAGACACTTTTATTGAGACAACGTTGTGCTCTGTGTAGAGCTTTACCAGGTCTTTATTTGAAAAAGCTTTACAGAGAGCGTAGTGTTTTCGCTTAAAAATGTGTTCTGTAAGCTGTGTCTTTTCTACGATATTGGAGACAGTACGACATTGGTATCCTCTTCTGTATATTTTATGTGTTCTCTTACTTATAGTCTTTGCTTGTCTTGATCTTTATAAATTACGAGAACTGTTTTGCGGTCAGTTTACTGCTTAGATTAACGATGGTGTAGACTCAAAGGCAGTAAGAAAGACACTGCAAAGAAGTCTTTATTACTGCGTTACGTCCAGGACTGGTCTTTATAAGCAATACTTATCAGGTATACTTGATAAAGTCCAGCCCTAGGCGAAATGTTCAGGAATCTTACAGTTTCCTTCTTTCTGATATAAACCTGTCTTCTTGAAGAATCTCATACACGGTCATAACGTCCAGTTTATCTTTCTTCAACTGAACTCCGAGAAATCTTCTCATCCCTGGTAAATAATGTATTGCGATGTAGCTGCCGTGTCTCTGCTAGCAGTGAGTGACTGAATGGTGAGATTACCAGTAAGTGAGAAGCACACATCACAATTAAGATGACAGCCATCACTCAGCTGCTGCCCTTTTTCTTTAATAGCAAAACTTTCGATATAACGGACTAACAGAGAGGATTTTCCAAGTGTCGGGTAAATCAAAATATTAAAAAAAAATCGCAGACAATGAACTAAAGTATGTCTAATATACTGCTGTACTCGTAACTTACAGATACTTCAATGAAAATTGAAGTTAAATTAATTAAAGTTCAATATATGAAGTGAATTTTATTTCAGAATTCAGTTATGACTGAAACAATACACAAATAACCTGAACACGGGAGACTGAAACTCTTCACAACGTTTCTTTCCTTCGCCCTTCTCTGTGTCTAGCTCATGGTTCACGTTGTACCTAAACGTCGCTATAAGTTTCAGTCTCCTATGTGCGGTTATTTATATGTAATAAGATCCGTTGTATCGAGATTTTACTGGTGCTCTTAGTACCTTAGCCAGCTGTCAGAACTACCACACCCATTACAAAAATCATGACTACCTCCACACCAGCCAGTCCCAGCTACCTAATCTCAGTGTGTGGTACCGCGTGCAGGTCGTGGAGTGGGTACTACGACGAGCTGTTGTGGGCAGCTCTATGGCTCTACCGAGCCACAGATGACGCCACGTACCTGGACAGGGCTCGCGGTCATTACGCTGAGATCCCTGTCACACCAAACAACCGCC
>NC_091293.1:13031438-13158938 GCF_038502225.1 Cherax quadricarinatus | reverse complement strand
AGCAATCAGCGAAGAGGCGGGGCCAGGAGCTATGAATCGACCCCTGCAACCACAAATAGGTGAGTACAAATAGATGAGTACACACACACACACACACACACACACACACACACACACACACACACACACACACACACACACACACACACACACACACACACACACACACACACACACACACACACACACACATACACACACACTACTTCCATGGACCGGTTCCAGACGAGTCCTTTTAGCTCACTGTCTGATCAATAAAGCTGTTGGTACTACCTGCACGCAGTTCAGCACACTTCTTGACCAGCCGGCCGATCAAACACCAACTTGAGGAATTTACGAAGTTCTCTCTTGAAAACAGCTGCGGGGATCTGTTGGTAATACCTCTTGTGTAGGAAGGGAGGGTGTTCACAGAGGAAAGGAGACAATACCTCCAAAATCTTTGGAACAAGAGCCCTCCACCACCATCAAGACACCCACCTCAGGGAACTCTCTCTTTCACTTTATGTTATATTTTTAATTGAAAGGTATTATGTCGAACCTTAGGACCTTAAGTATTATTATTATTATTATTATTATTATTATTATTATTATTATTATTATTATTATTATTATTATTATTATCATTATTATTATATGCTCAGAGCTCTACAAAGAGCGAAACGTTGTCCCAATACAAGCTCTACACTGGCAAACATAGTCCCGGTAAAAACTCAATACATAACCAAAATTGTCACAACAGAAGCTCCACTCAGAAAGGAACGTGGTCCCATAAATTCTCTAGACATACATAAATGATGCCCCCAATAAAAGCTGTATACACAGTTAAACACCTTCCAAATATAAGTTGAACATTTAGCCAAACATTGTCACAGTAAAAACTTTATACAGCCAGAAGTTATCCCACTACGCAGCCAAATATTTTCCCGATAAAAGCTATACACAACCAGACGTTGTCTAAGTAGAAGTTTCGGCTTCAGTTTGTGTCTGTTTTCAACAGCCTCATTAATTTTAATGCTATCAAGTGGTCGTTAAGGCTGCTTATCACCTGTTCACCACCTCTGTACATACACTGAGAGACACACACCTCTGTAAATACACTGAGAGACATACAGCAGCGTCTGGTCTGACACTGTCTGATAGTCTGCTTATATACCCTTGGAAGCTATTTTAAGTTATGTATTATTGTTTTATGTATGCGGTGATACATGTAAAATGTATTTTTGAACAATTAAATTATTTTTACATTGCGATCACTTGAATTACATTTGCTGTCGTGTTTTGAACGTGTGTTCTAGGCGCTTTGTGGCTGTGTTGACAGGTATTTTTTCATTAGTTTCTGGCAAACGTGTTTCATTTATCATTTTTCCGTTTCTAAGGGAAACGTATTAAGTTGCCAAAAATGTAGTATAAAAGTGCTTTAGATGACTGATAAAGATTTCTTTCCTGGTAGAGCTTGGGAACACTGCTGGACCCGGAGTTCACATCGTACGCCACAGACATCCAGACTTTCCTCGACTGGGTGAAACACGAGGCGCCCTACACCCCAGGTGGTCTTGTTTACCTCGACACCTGGGGACCAAATCGTCACGCAGCTAACGTGGCCTTCCTTATGTTCTGGGTAATAAGACTGAATTCTTGCATTCCTCGTGTTCAGGGTAACGAGAATAGTTATTTGCATTCCTCATGTTAAGGGTTACCGGGGTAAATTATTGCATTCCTCATGTTCAGAGTAACAAGATTAGGTTCTTGCATTCTTCGTGTTCTGGGCAACTAGAGTATACCTTCAGAATTAAGCTACTGAGTATAGTCACATTCAAGATCAGCCACAGATAAAAATGCAAGCATAGGTACAGATGTATGTATTGGCACAAGTAAATGTGTGGTTACAGGTGCAAATATAATTGCGGGTTAGAAGTGCATGTGTAAGAGCATTTACCGATACATGTGAAATTAAAAGTCAAGCGATTGCAATAGATAGATACAAATACTGGCACAGTAATTAACATTTGGCAGAAATATGGAGCCTGATCACGTTTTGCAATATATATATATATATATATATATATATATATATATATATATATATATATATATATATATATATATATATATATATATATATATATATATATATATATATATATATATATATACATATTAAACTGAATGGTAATATGAAAAATATTAGCTTATCTATGACGAGGGAAATATTGTGGTACATTTAAACCAGGGGAAGAATATTGCTAACTCATTGACTAACTAATTCACTCACTCAGTCGGTCTGTTAATGCTTACGTTATCTTCCTTCAGAACGCAAACCAGGGTCTGGACGCTGCGGAGAACCGCCAGTGGGCCCAGGGACAGATTGGCTACATCTTGGGAGACACTGGCCGCTCCTTCGTGATCGGCTACGGTCAGAATTACCCCAAGAGGCCTCACCACCGCTCCAGGTAAACATGCTTGTAAATACTTTTATAGTGCGGAAGCTGAGGAGTACCACACAGTAGAAGCAAAACAAATTATAAATGTAACTAAAGTCATTTCAGTTCAGAGGCACTCCAAAGAACTGGGTCTCAAAAAAAAAAAAAAAAAAGGAACTAGATATTAAATGACTCAGTTAATCTCTCTCTCTCTCTTTCTGACACAGACACAGACACACACACACACACACACACACTCTACCTCCCCCCCCCCACACTCTGACATGCACAATACTAACCTAACATACAGAATTACATAGGTTTCCCACTCTGAGGCAATCAGGATAAAACAAAAATGGGTTGCCAGAGAGCAACAAGAAAAACCAAGGGACAGGAGGAGGAAACTGCAAATGAAGATTGGGCAGCAGACCTCACAAAAAGGGAACATGAATGGGAAAAGAAACTAGAAGAACTTAGCATGAGAATGGAAGAGAGGATAGACATGGAAAGCAGGAAGTGGGAGGTGCAAGTCAAAGCAGCAGAGGCCAGGATACAGAGTTTAGAAGAGGAACTGAAAAATCTGAAACAGCCTAAAGAACTAAAGACCATTTTGGGATTGACAACAGAGACTGCTACCTCAGTCACAAATAAGGGGACTGTAGGGAAAGAAAGAGGAAAACTGCATGTAGAAGCTCAATCAGTGGAGACTGTAGTAAATGAAAAAGCTAAGCTATATGTGGAGGCCCAAACAGACCACAGCAGAGCCCAGGGAAAGCCGAGAAGGGAAAATGACAGGCCATTGAGCCCAAGTACATTAGCTAGTGAAACTGAAGAAAGGAAAGCTGAAATGGATGAAATCAAATTGAATGAGGGGATACACAGGGATATGCAGTGGGAGAATGAAAGGGTGAGGTCAATCTTTGTGTATGGGCTCCAGGAAGTTGAAGGGGAAACATATGAAGCAAGAAAACAAGGGGAAAAAAAGTAATTGAAAGCATCATGAAAGCAATAGGAGAAGACGACATGACCCAGCTGGAAAATTTTCAGAGAATAGGGGGGTTTGTAAAAAAAAGAACCCGGCCAGTGAAAGTGACCTTCAAGGCAGAATCGACTCGGAACAGGATCCTGCAGGAGAAAGCATGATTAAGGGGCATGCCGGCATACAGGAAGGTGTATCTCGACTGCGACAGAACACAAGCAGAAAGGCAGAAACTGAGGGAGATGGTACAAAGGTGAAAGGAGGAAAGAGAGGGGATGGAGAAGACAGATAGGAGATCCCAGACACAGGAAGATCAAATACAGCCTCCCTCACAACTTCCTATAGAAGCCTCCCAACCAGGTCAACCCCAGTGCAACCAAACACTCTAAACCAAAACTCCCATGCCATATCCAATGCCCCCACCCACTGCATTACAAACTCCACCCCCACAGCAACCACCCATAGTTCCTTATCAGGTCACCCACTTCCCCAACCCCAATACAACTCCCAGACCACAATCTTAGAAAAGAAGTTGAAGGTGTGGTATACAAATGCAGATGGAATAACAAATAAGTATGGGGAGTGGCACGAAAGAATCAAGGAGACATCCCCAGACATAATAGCACTCACAGAAACAAAACTCACCAGAACAATAACAGATTCAATCTTTCCATCCGGATATCAAATCCTCAGGAAAGACAGATTGAGGAGAGGGGGAGGAGGAGTTGCACTGCTCATTAAAAACCAGTGGGGGGTTGAGAAAATGGAAGGAATGGATGGCACGAGCGAAGGGGACTACTTAGTAGGAACAATCCAGTCTGAGGGACAAAAGGTGATAATTGCAGTAATGTACAGCCCACCACAGAACTGCAGGAGGCCAAGAGAAGAATACGATGAGAGCAACAGAGCAATGGTCGACATACTAGCCGAGGTGGCCAGGAGAGCACACATGGGGGGAGCAAAGTTACTAGTTATGGGTGATTTCAATCACAAGGAGATTGACTGGGAAAACCTGGAGCCCCATGGGGGTCCCGAAGCATGGAGAGCCAAGATGATGGATGTGGTACTGGAAAACCTCATGCATCAACATGTTAGAGACACTACCAGAGAGAGAGAGGAGAGGATGAACCAGCAAGACTGGACCTTGTATTCACCTTGAGTAGTTTGGACATCGAGAATATCATGTGTGAAAGGCCCCTGGGAGCTAGTGATCATGTGGTTCTGTGCTTCGACTACATAGTTGAGCTCCAAGTGGAGAGAGCAGCAGGAATAGGTTGGGAAAAACCAAACTACAAAAGGGGGAACTACTCAGGCTTGAGGAACTTCTTTCAAGACATTCAGTGGGAGGGGGGACTGACAGGAAAACCAGTACAAGAAATGATGGACTATGTCGCAACAAAATGCAAGGAGGCAGAGGAGAGGTTTGCTCCCAAGGGAAACAGAAATAATGGGAAGAACAGAACGAGTCCTTGGTTCACCCAAAGGTGTAGGGAGGCAAAAACTAGGTGTACTAGAGAATGGAAAAGATACAGAAGACAGAGAACTCAGGAAAATAAAGAGATTAGCTGAAGAGCCAGAAACGAATATGCACAGATAAGAAGGGAGGATCAACGGCAATACGAAAATTATATAGCATCGAAAGTCAAGACTGACCCGAAGCTGTTGTACAGCCACATCAGGAGGAAAACAACAGTCAAGGACCAGGTAATCAGAATGAGGAAGGGTGATGGGGAATTCACAAGAAACGACCGGGAGGTATGTCAGGAGCTCAACACGAAATTTAAAGAAGTATTTACAGTGGAAACCAGTAGGAGTCCAGGAAATCAGAGCAGGGGGGTGCACCAGCAAGTGCTGGATGAGGTACATATAACCAAGGAGGAGGTGAAGAAGCTGCTATGCGAACTTGACACCTCAAAGGCGGTGGGACCAGACAACATCTCTCCGTGGGTCCTTAAAGAGGGAGCAGAGATATTGTGTGTACCATTAACAAAGATCTTCAACACATCATTTGAAACTGGGCAACTCCCCGAGGTATGGAAGATGGCAAATGTAGTCCCAATTTTTGAAAAGGGAGACAGACATGAGGCACTAAACTACAGACCTGTATCACTAACGTGTATAGTATGCAAGGTCATGGAGAAGATCATCAGGAGGAGAGTGGTGGAACACCTTGAAAGAAACAAGTGTATAATTGACAACCAGCATGGTTTCAGGGAGGGAAAATCCTGTCACAAACCTACTAGAGTTTTATGACAAGGTGACAGAAGTAAGACAAGAGAGAAAGGGGTGGATCGACTGCATTTTTTTGGACTGCAAGAAGGCCTTCGACACAGTTCCTCAAAGGAGGTTACTGCAAAAGCTAGAGGATCAGGCACACATAGCAGGAAAGGCACTGCAATGGATCAGAGAATAACTGACAGGGAGGCAACAACGAGTCATTGTACGTGACGAGGTGTCAGAGTGGGCGCCTGTGACAAGCGGGGTTCCACAGGGGTCAGTCCTAGGACCTGTGCTGTTCTTGGTATATGTGAATGACATAACGGAAGGGATAGACTCAGAAGTGTCCTTGTTTGCGGATGATGTGAAGTTAATGAGAAGAATCAAATCGGATGAGGATCAGGCAGGACTACAAAGAGACCTGGACAGGCTACAAGCCTTGTCCAGCAACTGGCTCCTTGAGTTTAACCCTGCCAAATGCAAAGTCATGAAGATTGGGGAAGGGCAAAGAAGACCGCAGACACAATATAGTTTAGATGGCCAAAGTCTGCAAACCTCACTCAAGGAAAAATATCTGGGGGTGAGTATAACACCGAGCATATCTCCTGAGGCGCACATCAATCAGATAACTGCGCAGCATATGGGCGCCTGGCAAACCTACGGATAGCGTTCCGATACCTCAGTAAGGATTTGTTCAAGATTCTGTATACCATTTACGTCAGGCCCGTACTGGTGCTGCGCACCAGGTTGGAATCCACACCTAGTCAAGCACGTCAAGAAATTAGAGAAAGTGCAAAGGTTTGCAACAAGACTAGTCCCAGAGCTAAGGGGATTGTTCTACGAAGAAAGGTTGAGGGAAATCGGCCTGACGACACTGGAGGCCAGGAGGGTCAGGGGAGACATGATAACGACATATAAAATACTGCGCGGAATAGACGAGGTGGACAAAGACGGGATGTTCCAGAGATGGGACACAGACACAAGAGGTCACAATTGGAAGTTGAAGACTCAGATGAGTCAAAGGGATGTTAGGAAGTATTTCTTCAGTCACAGAGTAGTCAAGCCGTGGAATAGCCTAGAAAGTGAAGTAGTGGAGGCGGGAACAATACATAATTTTAAGGCGAGGTATGATAAAGCTCATGGGGCAGGGAGAGAGAGGACCTAGTAGCAATCAGTGAAGAGGTGGGGCCAGGAGCTATGAATCGACCCCTGCAACCACAAATAGGTGAGTACACGCGCGCACACACACACACACACACACACACACACACACACACACACACACACACACACACACACGCACACGCACACACACGAGGACCAGGCAGAACTACAAAGGGATCTGGACAGCCTGCAGACCTGGTCCAGCAACTGACTCCTGGAGTTCAACCCCACCAAGTGCAAAGTCATAAAGATTGGGGAAGGGCAAAGAAGACCGCAGACGGAGTACAGTCTAGGGTACCAGAGCCTACAAACCTCACTCAAGAAAAATGATCTTGGGGTGAGTATAACACCAGGCACATCTCCTGAAGCGCACATCAACCAAATAACAGCTGCAGCATATGGGTGCCTGGCAAACCTCAGAACAGCATTCCGACATCTTAATAAGGAATCGTTCAGGGCCCTGTACACCATGTACGTTAGGCTGATATTGGAGTATGCGGCACCAGTTTGGAACCCACACCTAGCCAAGCACGCAAGGAAACTAGAGAAAGTGCAAAGGTTTGCAACAAGACTAGTCCCGGAGCTAAGGGGCATGTTAAGGGAAATCGGCCTGACGACACTGGAGGACAGGAGAGATAGGAGTGAAGTGATAACTATATATAAAATACTGAGAGGAATCGACAAGGTGGACAGAGATAGGATGTTCCAGAGATTGGACACAGCAACAAGGGTTCACAGTTCGAACCTGATGACTCAGATGAGTCACAGGGATGTTAGGAAGTATTTCTTTAGTCACAGAGTTGTCAGGAAGTGGAATAGTCTGGGAAGTGATGTAGTGAAGGCAGGATCCATACATAGCTTTAAGAAGAGGTATGAGTAAGCTCATGGAGCAGGAAGAGTGACCTAGTAGCGACCAGTGAAGAGACGGGGCCAGGAGGTGTGAGTCGACCCTTGCAACCACAAGTAGGTGAGTTCAGTTAGGTGAGCACATACACACACACACACCTCACACACTGATCGCGGTGTGTGAAGCACTGAGCGCAGAGAGACGCTCAGTGCCTCTCTGTGAGGACTGCTAGGCTAGATTCTCAGCTCATCTAGAAGCACATAGATTTAACTTCCTACATCTCAAACACCATGACACTCCTACCTTAAACTTACCTCCTTGCCAAAACTCCCACCTTCATTGCTGACTCTCTCTCTCTCTCTCTCTGACTTTTTTTTTTTACAAAAGTTAACCTATTGTACCAACATTAAAAACATTAACTTCGCACCAGTACAAACTTCTGACTGTACTGATCCCTGCCACTACACATCCTCGCACCTTGGCACAGTTCCACCCAAACGGGTTTAGTATTTTTCGGTATAAAAATATAATCCATATTCTGTTTTTATAGAAACGAAACCATTTTTATTTATAATTTATTGCCTTCAGTTTTAATTCATTATTTTCGCTCTAGCGAAAGTAAAGTGAGATAAAGACTTTGCTTCCACCCAAGAAAATCTGTAACAGCATCTGTAAGAATGTCTCGGTTGTGTTGTATTAATAATGTCTTCTTTTGCGTACTTCTCAGTTCGTGTCCATCACTGCCGGGTACCTGTCATGACGGGTGGGCTGAGAAACAGGATGGACCTAACCCCCAGACCCTCTATGGTGCCCTCGTCGGTGGTCCTGGCGCGGTAAGGCTTCCCTTTCTTCTACCGAATCTTACAAATATTTCTCTGGAGTATTACCTGGAGTTTACCTGGAGAGAGTTCCGGGGGTCAACGCCCCCGCGGCCCAGTCTGTGACCAGGCCTCCTGGTGGATCAGAACCTGATCAACCAGGAAAGATTGAGTCACAGACACACAGGAAGTGTCAGGTTGCAACTGGCGTATATACACGTTATATGAAATGTTAGTCTAAATCTCGTTTACCGACTGCTGTCACTTATCTGTTTTTACTTCCCTCCAGAATGACGAATACACTGATGATCGCATGGACTACGTCCACAATGAGGTCGCCTGCGACTACAACGCAGCCTTCGTCGGGGCTCTTGCAGCCTTGGTCGAGCTCAACTAAGAATACCGGCAGGAAGGAATGATGAATGAAGAGAAGCTCTTTTCAAATTAATTTTCTTTTGTTTTCCAAGGGGATCTTTGTCAACCACATGCCAGTACTCCACTACAAGTATGTCAGCTTGTCAGAGGTCCTCCACGATTTCCTGAATAAAGTGAAAAGTAAATCCATCTCTTACTGTTTTTTCAGTCTTTTAATTAGCTTCTAGTGTTAATAACCAAAGTGTAATGAACACTTACCAATAATAACTCAGGAGATTGATTGATATGTATATTTCGAGCTCCTTCTGGGATCGTCTTCAGATGAAGAGGATCAAATGAGTTTCTTTAAAGAAACACAAATACAAATATTTTTCTTAGAGGTTTGAAGAGAATTCTAAATAGAATACACCCTATAAAGTTGCCAAGAGAATTGTTAATAGAACAGAATTGCCATAAGAAAATATAGAAATATTGATAACTCACGTTTATGGAATTTTTAATTTTCACGAGTTTAGTGAACGCTTAAGATGTTTGTGTGACACTGTAAGCTACAGTGTCGTCTTGTACCACTACCTCGCTCCGAGAACTCCAGCTTCAGGACGTCTTATCCGATAGGGATCAAATGTTCAGCCCTGGCAAAGAATTACTAGATGATGATCTGTGGAACAAGTGACAAGTGCAAGTGACCTTTGCTCAATTTATATTAACCATTCCCTAAATTGGCTTCAAATAAATAAGTTTAGAATCCGTTTCTGATCGGATTCAAAATATCAACACTTATATCCTACTTAGAAGAAAATTGTAGTGTTAATGAAGTGTGTAAGTGACATTTTGTCACTTTTATCCAGTGCACTGCGCTTCCTGAAGCGCAGTGCACTGTTACTGATGAGGAATTGTTGATCCAAGGAACTGGACTTATCTTCCCCTTGGACTGAATTTGAAAGATTCCCATGCCACAGGCACTATGTGACCCATACGGGTTCAGCGCTTTCCCGTAATTAAAAGAAAGTGTGAAAGGCATTAATGTTCAGTGGCTGATTTTCTAGAAAATGAATAAATCGTGCCTTGGCTATAGGCTGTGTAGCTGCAAATTTTCCTGCAGTCCGGACAAAAACTAAAATATTCCAGTCAACTTCAAACGTTAAGTGGTTATGCTTTTTTTTCTCTAAGGAAGCTTTCACTTGATGGTAAGTTATGTAAGTTTTATTGTACTAGTTTTATTAATCAAGTTGGTTTCTGTGAAATAACTTGGAGACTGACTCTTCTTATCAGAAGTCACAGAGCTTGACTTTACTGACTTATCTTAGGCTGAAGCTGTTGTATTTGTTGTCCTTTTATGTTCCTGTAACATCTGTGCGCCACGAACACCACTGTAATAATAATAATAATAATAATAAAAGTAATAATAATATTATTATTATTATTATTATTATTATTATTATTATTATTAATCCTTATTTCTACAAGTACATGTACAAGGTATATACGCCTAGCTGACATCAATGACATACTATTATATAGAAAGTCCCTTGTAATACAAATTACATCAGTTTTCTCCCCAGGATGCGACCCACACCAGTCGACTAACACCCAGGTACCTATTTTAACCTGAACATGGACATGGACCTGTACTGGAAATCGAACCACGGACTTCAGTGTATTAGCTGAGTGCGCTAGCAGTCGAGCTGAAAGAAGATTTACTTATTTGCTTACTAACTAATTATTGAATTAACTAATTAAAATCTGGTCAATCTAATTACTTAGAGGAAAATTGGGAATGATTTTGGCTTGTGTAGGTTCCAATTTGCCTTCTGGGGGAGATGAAATTGGGAAGATTAAAATATTACTTTTCAGGCGATAATTTCTTAGTGTCACAATCAATTAACTTAAAACTTTCAAGGCTGATAGCCTGAAATTGCAAGTTTTAAGTGACTTCAAACTTAATGTGTTGGTGCAGTTTAGGATATTGGTCTACCTGAGAGTTCAAGATAATGCTTCTTTAATTTAGCTTCTAATTTGCTGTTTCTTAGTATAAAGTTTGGACCTAATTTGAGCAATGTGTCCTCATCAAGAGATGAAATCAGTCGGCTTGAGTTGGAAAACTTCAGTAATGCGCTGAGGGTATCGTCAAGTATACCACTAAGGATACGGTAGTTACGGCAGTTTCATGCAAGAATTTCCTTTCTACCGAGCTGTAGTTACGCTTTCTTTAGGAATTACTATCTCTCAGGAAGGACTCTCCCACACAAAGGGGAACTGGAACTACAATAACAAAAAATGATAATAATAATCTTTATTTCTACAAGTACATTATACACTTTATACGGATCTACTTGATGTTACTAACATACCATTTAGAAATCCCCCTGATTATGCAAAGCATTTCAGGCAACTTAGGTTAACCTTGTCCCCCGGAATGCCACCCACATCTTCGGCTAAAACCTAGGTACCTACTGTATTGCTAGGTGAACAGGGACAGCAAGTGTCTTAAGGGAACACTCCCAATGTTTCCACCCCCACCGGAGATCAAACCACGGACACTCAGTGTATGAGCTGGGTGCACTACCAACCGAGCTACGGGACACGAAGATGTGAATGCACAGGAGCCAGATGGAAAAACAAAGTCAGAAAAGGGAAGTATGAAGTATGAGAAGTCTGTGTGAGAGACGACACCCCCTCCCCCGCTGAGTATGACGACCAGTCTCTGTGAGAGACGACACCCTCTCCCCCGCTGAGTATGACGACCAGTCTGTGTGAGAGACGACACACCTCCCGCCGAGTATGACGACCAGTCTGTGTGAGAGACGACACCCCCTCTCCCCCGCTGAGTATGACGACCAGTCTGTGTGAGAGACGACACCCCCTCCCCCCCGCTGAGTATGACGACCAGTCTGTGTGAGAGACGACACCCCCTCCCCCGCTGAGTATGACTACCAGTCTGTGTGAAAGACGACACCCCCTCCCCCCGATGAGTATGACGACCTGTCTGTGTGAGAGACGACACCCCCTCCCCGCCGCTGAGTATGACGACAAGTCTGTGTAAGAGACGACACCCCCTCCCCCCGCTGACTATGACGACCAGTCTGTGTGAAAGACGACACCCCCTCCCCCCGCTGACTATGACGACCAGTCTGTGTGAGAGACGACACCCCCTCCCCCCCGCTGAGTATGACGACCTGTCTGTATGAGAGACGACACCCCCTCCCCCCGCTGACTATGACGACCAGTCTGTGTGAGAGACGACAACCCCTCCCCCCCGCTGAGTATGACGACCTGTCTGTTTGAGAGACGACACCCCCTCCCCGCCGCTGAGTATGACGACAAGTCTGTGTGAGAGACCACACCCCCTCCCCCCGCTGAGTATGACGACCTGTCTGTGTTAGAGACGACACCCCCTCCCCCCGCTGAGTATGACGACCTGTCTGTGTGAGAGACGACACCCCCTTCCCCCGCTGAGTATGACGACCAGTCTGTGTGAGAGACGACACCCCCTCCCCCCGCTGAGTATGACGACCTGTCTGTGGGAGAGACAACACCCCCTCCCCCCGCTGAGTATGACGACCTGTCTGTGGGAGAGACGACACCCCCTCCCCCCCGCTAAGTATGACTACCAGTCTGTGTAAGAGACGACACCCCCTCCCCCGCTGAGTATGACGACCTGTCTGTGGGAGAGAAAACACCCCCTCCCCCCGCTGAGTATGACGACCAGTCCGTGTGAGAGACGACACCCCCTCCCCCGCTGAGTATGACGACCTGTCTGTGGGAGAGACGACACCCCCTCCCCCCGCTGAGTATGACGACCTGCCTGTGGGAGAGACGACACCCCCCGCTGAGTAAGACGACCTGTCTGTGGGAGAGACGACACTCCCCTCGCTGAGTATGACGACCTGTCTGTGGGAGAGACGACACCCCCGCTGAGTATGACGACCTGTCTGTGGGAGAGACGACACCCTCTCCCCCCGCGAGTATGACGACCTGTCTGTGGGAGAGACGACATCCCCCGCTGAGTATAACGACCTGTCCGTGGGAGAGACGACCCCCCGCTGAGTATGACGGCCTGTCTGTGGGAGATACGACACCCCCTCCCCCCGCTGAGTATGACGACCTGTCTGTGGGAGAGACGACACACCTCCCGCTGAGTATGACAACCAGTCTGTGAGAGAGACGACACCCACTCCCCCCGCTAAGTATGACTACCAGTCTGTGTGAGAGACGACACCCCCTCCCCCCGCTGAGTATGACGACCAGTCTGTGTGAGAGACGACACCCCCTCCCCCGCTGAGTATGACGACCTGTCTGTGGGAGAGACGACACCCCCTCCCCCCGCTGAGTATGACGACCTGTCTGTGTGAGAGACAACACCCCCTCCCCCCGCTGAGTATGACGACCTGTCGGTGGGAGAGAAAACACCCCCTCCCCCCGCTGAGTATGACGACCAGTCCGTGTGAGAGACGACACCCCCTTCCCCCGCTGAGTATGACGACCTGTCTGTGTGAGAGACGACACCCCCGCCCCCCCCTGAGGATGACGACCTGTCTGTGGGAGAGACAACACCCCCTCCCCCCGCTGAGTATGACGACCTGCCTGTGGGAGAGACAACACACCCTCCCCCCGCTGAGTATGACGACCTGTCTGTGGGAGAGACGACACTCCCCTCGCTGAGTATGACGACCTGTCTGTGGGAGAGACGACACCCCCGCTGAGTATGACGACCTGTCTGTGGGAGAGACGACACCCCCCGCTGAGTATAACGACCTGTCTGTGGGAGAGACGACCCCCCGCTGAGTATGACGGCCTGTCTGTGAGAGATACGACACCCCCTCCCCCCGCTGAGTATGACGACCTGTCTGTGGGAGAGACGACACACCTCCCGCTGAGTATGACAACCAGTCTGTGAGAGAGACGACACCCACTTCCCCCGCTGAGTATGACGACCTGTCTGTGGGAGAGACGACACACCTCCCGCTGAGTATGACTACCAGTCTGTGTGAGAGACGACACCCCCTCCCCCCGCTGAGTATGACGACCAGTCTGTGTGAGAGACGACACCCCCTCCCCCGCTGAGTATGACGACCTGTCTGTGGGAGAGAAAACACCCCCTCCCCCCGCTGAGTATGACGACCAGTATGTGTGAGAGACGACACCCCCTCCCCCCGCTGAGTATGACGACCAGTCTGTGGGAGAGACGACACCCCCACCCCCCGCTGAGTATGACGACCAGTCTGTGGGAGAGACGACACACCCTCCGCTGAGTATGACGACCAGTCTGTGGGAGAGACGACACACCCCCTGCTGAGTATGACGACCAGTCTGTGGGAGAGACGACACACCCCCTGCTGAGTATGACGACCAGTCTGTGGGAGAGACGACACACCCCCTGCTGAGTATGACGACCAGTCTTTGAGGAGCAAGAAAAGTGTACCACGTAATGGAAACAAGTCACTTCGTCAGACTTCTCTGGGTTATCCTGGATAATCTACACATGTGCTGCTATGTATGATCATTTATGTAACTGTATATATGTGTACCTGAATAAACTGACTTAACCAAGCGGTCAATAACTGAACCCACAAGTTGTACATGAACCGTATGCAATACCAACAACATGAATAATTACTCACCTAGGTGTTGCACTTACGTCTAATTCTTTAGTCCATAAGTGCCATGAGCCGCTTGGAGAATGGAAGTTGATCGAGTTTGATCCGATGAACGGGACGTTATATCCAGTTTTCTCTCTGGGGAGGAGTAAAGAGCTCTGCATTAGCATTATGGAAATCCAACTTGATTCAGCATATTAAAATTGCCAACAGGTGTGGTGACGATGGCAGTTGTGGTGAGGATGACAGGTGTGGCGAGAAGGGTCAGGTGTGGTGAGGATGGCAGTTGTGGTGAGGATGACAGGTGTGGCGAGAAGGGTCAGGTGTGGTGAGGATGGCAGTTGTGGTGAGGATGACAGGTGTGGCGAGAAGGGTCAGGTGTGGTGAGGATGGCAGTTGTGGTGAGGATGACAGGTGTGGCGAGAAGGGTCAGGTGTGGTGACGATGGCAGTTGTGGTGAGGATGACAGGTGTGGCGAGAAGGGTCAGGTGTGGTGAGGATGGCAGTTGTGGTGAGGATGACAGGTGTGGTGAGTAGGGTCAGGTGTGGTGAGGATGGGTAGGTGTCGTGAGGATGACAGGTGTGGTGAGTAGGGTCAGGTGTGGTGAGGATGAGTAGGTGTGGTGAGGATGACAGATGTGGTGAGAAGGGCCAGGTGTGGTGAGGATGGGTAGGTGTGGTGAGGATGGCAGGTGTGGTGAGAAGGGCCAGGTGTGGTGAGGATGGGTAGGTGTGGTGAGGATGACAGGTGTTGTGAGAAGTGCCAGGTGTGGTGAGGATGGGTAGGTGTAGTGAGGATGGCAGGTGTGGTGAGAAGGGTCAGGAGTGGTGAGGATGTGCAGGTGTGGTGAGGATGGCAGGTGTGGTGAGAAGGGCCAGGTGTGGTGAGGATGGGCACGTGTGGTGAGGATGGCAGGTGTGGTGAGAAGGGCCAGGTGTGGTGAGGATGTGTAGGTGTGGTGAGGATGGCAGGTGTGGTGAGGATGGCAGGTGTGGAGAGGATGGGCAGGTGTAGTGAGGATGGCAGGTGTGGTGAGGATGGGCAGGTGTGGTGAGGGTGGCAGGTGTGGTGAGAAGGGCCAGGTGTGGTGAGGATGGGTAGGTGTGGTGAGGATGGCAGGTGTGGTGAGAAGGGTCAGGTGTGGAGAGGATGGGCAGGTGTGGTAAGGATGGCAGGTGTGGTGAGAAGGGCCAGGTGTGGTGAGGATGGGCAGGTGTGGTGAGGATGGCAGGTGTGGTGAGAAGGGCCAAATGTGTTGAGGATGGGTAGGTGTGGTGAGGATGAGTAGGTGTGCTGAGGATGGCAGGTGTGGTGAGAAGGGTCAGGTGTGGTGAGGATGGGCAGGTGTGGTGAGGATGGCAGGTGTGGTGAGAAGGGCCAGGTGTGGCAAGGAAGGGCAGGTGTGGTGAGGATGGCAGGTGTGGTGAGGATGGCAGGTGTGGTGAGAAGGGATACATGTGGTGAGAAGGGCTAGGTGTGGTGAGGATGGGCAAGTGTGGTGAGGAGGGCAGGTGTGGTGAGAAGGGCCAGGTGTGGTGAGGATGGGCAGGTGTGGCGAGGATGGCAGGTGTGGTGAGAAGGGTCAGGTGTGGTAAGAAGGGTCAGCCGTGGTGAGGATGGGCAGCTGTGGTGAAGATGAACAGGTGTGGTGAGGATGGGCAGGTGTGGTGAGGATGGGCAGGTGTGGTGAGGATGGCAGGTGTGGTGAGAATGGTCAGGTGTGGTGAGGATGGGTAGGTGTGGTGAGGATGGGCAGGTGTGGTGAGGATGGCAGTTGTGGTGAGGATAGGCAGGTGTAGCGAGGATGGCACGTGTGGTGAGGATGGACAGGTGTGGTGAAGATGGCAGGTGCGGTGAGAAGGGCCAGGTGTTGTGAGGATGGGTAGGTGTGGTGAGGATGGCAGGTGTGGTGAGAAGGGCCAGGTGTGGTGAGGATGGGTAGGTGTGGTGAGGATGGCAGGTGTGGTGAGAAGGGTCGGGTGTGGTGAGGATGGGCATGTGTGGTGAGGATGGCAGGTATGGTGAGAAGGGCCAGGTGTGGTGAGGATGGGTAGGTGTGGTGAGGATGCCAGGTGTGGTGAGGATGGCAGGTGTGGTGAGCATGGGCAGGTGTGGTGAAGATGGCAGGTGTGGTGAGAAGGGCCAGGTGTTGTGAGGATGGGTAGGTGTGGTGAGGATGGCAGGTGTGGTGAGAAGGGCCACGTGTGGTGAGGATGGGTAGGTGTGGTGAGGATGGCAGGTGTGATGAGAAGGGTCGGGTGTGGTGAGGATGGGCAGGTGTGGTAAGGATGGCATGTGTGGTGAGAAGGGCCAGGTGTGGTGAGGATGGGTAGGTGTGGTGAGGATGCCAGGTGTGGTGAGGATGGAAGGTGTGGTGAGCATGGGCAGGTGTAGTGAGGATGGAAGGTGTGGTGAGGATGGACAGGTGTGGTGAGGGTGGCAGGTGTGGTGAGAAGGGCCAGGTGTAGTAAGGATGGGTAGGTGCGGTGAGGATGGCAGGTGTGGTGAGAAGGGTCAGGTGTGGTGAGCATGGGCAGGTGTGGTGAGGATGGCAGGTGTGGTGAGGATGGGCAGGTGTGGTGAGGATGGCAGTTGTGGTGAGGATGGGCAGGTGTAGTGAGGTTGGCAGGTGTGGTCAGGGTGGGCAGGTGTGGTGAGGATGGCAGGTGTGGTGAGAAGGGCCAGGAGTTGTGAGGATGGGTATGTGTGGTGAGGATTCCAGGTGTGGTGAAAAGGGCCACGTGTGGTGAGGATGGTTAGGTGTGGTGAGGATGGCAGGTGTGGTGAGAAGAGTCAGGTGTTGTGAGGATGGGGAGGTGTGGTGAGGATGGCAGGTGTGGTGAGAAGGGCCAGGTGTGGTGAGGATGGGCAGGTGTGGTGAGGATGGAAAGTGTGGTGAGAAGGGCCGAATGTGGTGAGGATGGGTAGGTGTGATGAGGATGAGTAGGTGTGGTGAGGATCGCATGTGTGGTGAGAAGGGTCAGGTGTGGTGAGGATGGGCAGGTGTGGTGAGGATGGCAGGTGTGGTGAGAAGGGCCAAATGTGGTGAGAAGGGCTAGGTGTGGTGAGGATGGGCAAGTGTGGTGAGGATG
Organism: Cherax quadricarinatus; assembly: GCF_038502225.1. NCBI lineage: Eukaryota > Metazoa > Arthropoda > Malacostraca > Decapoda > Parastacidae > Cherax > Cherax quadricarinatus. The sequence goes on along the minus strand of NC_091293.1, from coordinate 13,141,428 downwards.
GCAGGTGTGGTGAAAAGGGCCAGGTGTGGTGAGGATGGGCAGGTGTGGTGAGGATGGCAGGTGTGGTGAGAAGGGTCAGGTGTGGTGAGAAGGGTCAGGCGTGGTGAGGATGGGCAGCTGTGGCGAAGATGAACAGGTGTGGTGAGGATGGCAGGTGTGGTGAGGATGGGCAGGTGTGGTGAGGATGACAGGTGTGGTGAGAAGTGCCAGGTGTGGTGAGGATGGGTAGGTGTGGTGAGGATGGCAGGTGTGGTGAGAAGGGTCAGGAGTGGTGAGGATGTGCAGGTGTGGTGAGGATGGCAGGTGTGGTGAGAAGGGCCAGGTGTGGTGAGGATGGGCACGTGTGGTGAGGATGGCAGGTATGGTGAGAAGGGCCAGGTGTGGTGAGGATGGGTAGGTGTGGTGAGGATGGCAGGTGTGGTGAGGATGGCAGGAGTGGTGAGGATGGGCAGGTGTAGTGAGGATGGCAGGTGTGGTGAGGATGGGCAGGTGTGGTGAGGGTGGCAGGTGTGGTGAGAAGGCCCAGGTGTGGTGAGGATGGGTAGGTGTGGTGAGGATGGCAGGTGTGGTGAGAAGGGTCAGGTGTGGAGAGGATGGGCAGGTGTGGTGAGGATGGCAGGTGTGGTGAGAAGGGCCAGGTGTGGTGAGGATGGGCAGGTGTGGTGAGGATGGCATGTGTGGTGAGAAGGGCCAAATGTGTTGAGGATGGGTAGGTGTGGTGAGGATGAGTAGGTGTGGTGAGGATGGCAGGTGTGGTGAGAAGGGTCAGGTGTGGTGAGGATGGGCAGGTGTGGTGAGGATGGCAGGTGTGGTGAGAAGGGCCAGGTGTGGTGAGGATGGGCACGTGTGGTGAGGATGGCAGGTATGGTGAGAAGGGCCAGGTGTGGTGAGGATGGGTAGGTGTGGTGAGGATGGCAGGTGTGGTGAGGATGGCAGGAGTGGTGAGGATGGGCAGGTGTAGTGAGGATGGCAGGTGTGGTGAGGATGGGCAGGTGTGGTGAGGGTGGCAGGTGTGGTGAGAAGGCCCAGGTGTGGTGAGGATGGGTAGGTGTGGTGAGGATGGCAGGTGTGGTGAGAAGGGTCAGGTGTGGAGAGGATGGGCAGGTGTGGTGAGGATGGCAGGTGTGGTGAGAAGGGCCAGGTGTGGTGAGGATGGGCAGGTGTGGTGAGGATGGCATGTGTGGTGAGAAGGGCCAAATGTGTTGAGGATGGGTAGGTGTGGTGAGGATGAGTAGGTGTGGTGAGGATGGCAGGTGTGGTGAGAAGGGTCAGGTGTGGTGAGGATGGGCAGGTGTGGTGAGGATGGCAGGTGTGGTGAGAAGGGCCAGGTGTGGCAAGGAAGGGCAGGTGTGGTGAGGATGGCAGGTGTGGTGAGAAGGGCCAAATGTGGTGAGAAGGGCTAGGTGTGGTGAGGATGGGCAAGTGTGGTGAGGATGGCAGGTGTGGTGAGAAGGGCCAGGTGTGGTGAGGATGGGCAGGTGTGGCGAGGATGGCAGGTGTGGTGAGAAGGGTCAGGTGTGGTAAGAAGGGTCAGCCGTGGTGAGGATGGGCAGCTGTGGTGAAGATGAACAGGTGTGGTGACGATGGCAGGTGTGGTGAGGATGGGCAGGTGTGGTGAGGATGGCAGGTGTGGTGAGAAGGGTCAGGTGTGGTGAGGATGGGTAGGTGTGGTGAGGATGGCAGGTGTGGTGAGGATGGGCAGGTGTGGTGAGGATGGCAGTTGTGGTGAGGATAGGCAGGTGTAGCGAGGATGGCACGTGTGGTGAGGATGGACAGGTGTGGTGAATATGGCAGGTGTGGTGAGAAGGGCCAGGTGTTGTGAGGATGGGTAGGTGTGGTGAGGATGGCAGGTGTGGTGAGAAGGGCCAGGTGTGGTGAGGATGGGTAGGTGTGGTGAGGATGACAGGTGTGGTGAGAAGGGTCGGGTGTGGTGAGGATGGGCATGTGTGGTGAGGATGGCAGGTATGGTGAGAAGGGCAAGGTGTGGTGAGGATGGGTAGGTGTGGTGAGGATGCCAGGTGTGGTGAGGATGGCAGGTGTGGTGAGCATGGGCAGGTGTGGTGAAGATGGCAGGTGTGGTGAGAAGGGCCAGGTGTTGTGAGGATGGGTAGGTGTGGTGAGGGTGGCAGGTGTGGTGAGAAGGGCCAGGTGTGGTGAGGATGGGTAGGTGTGGTGAGGATGGCAGGTGTGGTGAGAAGGGTCGGGTGTGGTGAGGATGGGCAGGTGTGGTAAGGATGGCATGTGTGATGAGAAGGGCCAGGTGTGGTGAGGATGGGTAGGTGTGGTGAGGATGCCAGGTGTGGTGAGGATGGAAGGTGTGGTGAGCATGGGCAGGTGTAGTGAGGATGGAAGGTGTGGTGAGGATGGCAGTTGTGGTGAGGATGGGCAGGTGTGGTGAGGATGGGCAGGTGTAGTGAGGTTGGCAGGTGTGGTCAGGATGGGCAGGTGTGGTGAGGATGGCAGGTGTGGTGAGAAGGGCCAGGAGTTGTGAGGATGGGTAGGTGTGGTGAGGATGGCAGGTGTGGTGAGAAGGGCCACGTGTGGTGAGGATGGGTAGGTGTGGTGAGGATGGCAGGTGTGGTGAGAAGAGTCAGGTGTTGTGAGGATGGGCAGTTGTGGTGAGGATGGAAAGTGTGGTGAGAAGGGCCGAATGTGGTGAGGATGGGTAGGTGTGGTGAGGATGGCAGGTGTGGTGAGAAGGGTCAGGTGTGGTGATGATGGGTAGGTGTGGTGAGGATGGCAGGTGTGGTGAGAAGGGTCAGTTATGATGAGGATGGGCAGGTGTGGCGAGGATGGCAGGTGTGGTGAGAAGGGCCAGGTGTGATGAGGATGGGCAGGTGTGGTGAGGATGGCAGGTGTGGTGAGAAGGGCCAGGTGTGGTGAGGATGGGTAGGTGTAGTGAGGATGGAAGGTGTGGTGAGGATGGGCAGGTGTGGTGAGGGTGGCAGGTGTGGTGAGAAGGGCCAGGTGTGGTAAGGATGGGTAGGTGTGATGAGGATGGCAGGTGTGGTGAGAAGGGTCAGGTGTGGTGAGCATGGGCAGGTGTGGTGAGGATGGCAGGTGTGGTGAGGATGGGCAGGTGTGGTGAGGATGGCAGTTGTGGTGAGGGTGGGCAGATGTAGTGAGGATGGCAGGTGTGGTGAGGATGGGCAGGTGTGGTGAGGATGGCAGGTGTGGTGAGAAGGGCCAGGTGTTGTGAGGATGGGTAGGTGTGGAGAGGATGGCAGGTGTGGTGAGAAGGGCCACGTATGGTGAGAATGGGTAGGTGTGGTGAGGATGGTAGGTGTGGTGAGAAGAGTCAGGTGTTGTGAGGATGGGCAGGTGTGGTGAGGATGGCAGGTGTGGTGAGAAGGGCCAGGTGTGGTGAGGATGAGCAGGTGTGGTGAGGATGGGCAGGTGTAGTGAGGGTGGCAGGTGTGGTGAGGATGAGCAGGTGTGGTGAGAAGAGCCAGGTGTGGTGAGGATGGGTAGGTGTGGTGAGGATGGCAGGTGTGGTGAGAAGGGCCAGGTGTGGTGAGGATGGGTAGGTGTGGTGAGGATGGCAGGTGTGGTGAGGATGGCAGTTGTGGTGAGGATGGGCAGGTGTAGTGAGGATGGCAGGTGTGGTGAGGATGGGCAGGTGTGGTGAGAAGAGCCAGGTGTGGTAAGGATGGGTAGGTGTGGTGAGGATGGCAGGTGTGGTGCGAAGGGTCAGGTGTGGTGAGGATGGGCAGGTGTGGTGAGGATGGCAGGTGGGGTGAGGATGGGCAGGTGTGGTTAGGATGGCAGGTGTGGTGAGAAGGGCCAGGTGTGGTGAGGATGGGTAGGTGTGGTGAGGATGGCAGGTGTGGTGAGAAGGGTTAGGTGTGGTGAGGATGGGCAGGTGTGGTGAGGATGGCAGGTGTGGTGAGAAGGACCAGGTGTGGTGAGGATGGGCAAGTGTGGTGAGGATGGCAGGTGTGGTGAGAAGGACCAGGTGTGGTGAGGATGGGCAGGTGTGGTGAGGATGGCAGGTGTGCTGAGGATGGGCAGGTGTGGTGAGGATGGCAGGTGTGGTGAGAAGGGTCAGGTGTTGTGAGGATAGGCAGGTGTGGTGAGGATGGGCAGGTGTGGTGAGGATGGGCAGGTGTGATGAGGATGGCAGGTGTGGTGAGAAGGGTCAGGTGTGGTGAGGATGGACAGCTGTGGCGAAGATGAACAGGTGTGGTGAGGATGGGAAATGTGGTGAGGATGGGCAGGTGTGGTGAGGAGAGCAGATGTGGTGAGAAGGGCCAGGTGTGGTGAGGATGGGTAGGTGTGGTGAGAATGGCACGTGTGGTGAGAAGGGTCAGGTGTGGTGAGGATGGGCAGGTGTTGTGAGGATGGCAGGTGTGGTGAGAAGGGCCAGATGTGGTGAGGATGGGTAGGTGTGGTGAGGATGGCAGGTGTGGTGAGAAGGGTCAGGTGTGGTGAGGATATGCAGGTGTGGTGAGGATGGCAGGTGTGGTGAGAAGGGCCAGGTGTGGTGAGGATCGGTAGGTGTGGTGATGATGGCAGGTGTGGTGAGGATGGCAGTTGTGGTGAGGATGGGCAGGTGTGGTGAGGATGGCAGGTGTGGTGAGAAGGGCCAGGTGTGGTGAGGATCGGTAGGTGTGGCGAGGATGGCAGGTGTGGTGAGGATGGCAGTTGTGGTGAGGATGGGCAGGTGTAGTGAGGATGGCAGGTGTGGTGATTATGGGCAGGTGTGGTGAGGATGGCAGGTATGGTGAGAAGGGCCAGGTGTGGTGAGGATGGGTAGGTGTGGTGAGGATGGCAGGTGTGGTGAGAAGGGTCAGGTGTGGTGAGGATGGGCAGGTGTGGTGAGGATGGCAGGTGTGGTGGGAAGGGCCAGGTGTGGTGAGGATGGGCAGGTGTGGTGAGGATGGCAGGTGTGGTGAGAAGGGCAAGGTGTGGTGAGGATGGCAGGTGTGGTGAGAAGGGTCAGGTGTGGTGAGGATGGCAGGTGTGGTGGGAAGGGCCAGGTGTGGTGAGGATGGGCAGGTGTGGTGAGGATGGCAGGTGTGGTGAGAAGGGCCAGGTGTGGTCAGGAAGGGTAGGTGTGGTGAGGATTGCAGGTGTGGTGAGATGGGTCAGGTGTGGTGAGGATGGGGAGGTGTGGTGAGGATGGCAGGTGTGGTGAGAAGGGCCGGGTGTGGTGAGGATGGGCAGGTGTGATGAGGATGGCAGGTGTGGTGAGAAGGGCCAGGTGTGCTGAGGATGGGCAGGTGTGGTGAGGATGGCAGGTGTGGTGAGAAGGGTCAGGTGTGGTGAGGATGAACAGGTGTGGTGAGGATGGCAGGTGTGGTGAGGATGGGTAGTTGTGGTTAGGATGGCATGTGTTTTGAGAAGGGTCAGGTGTGGTGAGGATGGGCAGCTGTGGTGAAGATGAACAGGTGTGGTGAGGATGGCAGGTGTGGTGAGGATGGGTAGTTGTGGTTAGGATGGCATGTGTTTTGAGAAGGGTCAGGTGTGGTGAGGATGGGCAGCTGTGGCGAAGATGAATAAGTGTGGTGATGATGGCAGGTGTGGTGAGGATGGGCAGGTGTGGTGAGGATGGCAGGTATGGTGAGAAGGGCCAGGTGTGGTGAGGATGGCAGGTGTGGTGAGAAGGGTCAGGTGTGGTGAGGATGGGCATGTGTGGTGACAAGGGTCAGGTGTGGTGAGGATGGGCAGGTGTGGTGAGGATGGCAGGTGTGGTGAGAAGGGTCAGGTGTGGTGAGGATGGGCAGGTGTGGTGAGAAGGGTCAGGTGTAGTGAGGATGGGCAGGTGTGGTGATAAGGGCCAGGTGTGGTGAGGATGGGCAGGTGTGTTGAGGATGGGCAGTTGTGTTGAGGATGGGCAGGTGTGGTGAGGATGGGCAGGTGTGGTGAGAAGGGTCAGGTGTGGTGAGGATGGGCAGGTGTGGTGAGAAGGGTCAGGTGTGGTGAGGATGGGCAGGTGTTGTGAGGATGGGCAGGTGTGGTGAGGATGAGCAGGTGTGGTGAGAAGGGTCAGGTGTGGTGAGGATGGGCAGGTGTTGTGAGGATGGGCAGGTGTGGTGAGGATGGGCAGGTGTGGTGAGAAGGGTCAGGTGTGGTGAGGATGGGCAGGTGTGGTGAGAAGGGTCAGGTGTGGTGAGGATGGGCAGGTGTGGTGAGAAGGGTCAGGTGTGGTGAGGATGGGCAGCTGTTGAGAAAACTTAAGACACACGTAATAGGAGGAGAAATTTTATCTTGGGTAGAGGCATGGCTGACAAATAGGCAGCAGAGAGTTTGCATAAATGGGGAGAAATCGGAATGCGGGCACGTCACAAGCGGTGTTCCACAGGGTCACTGTTCAGCCTCTTATTGTTCAAATTTACATAAACGACATAGATGAGGTAATAAATAGCAACATGAGCAAATGTGCTGATGACACCAAAATAGGCCATCCAATTCATTCTAATGAGGACATTAGTGCACTGCAGGATGATTTGAATAGACTGATTAAGTGGTCGGAAAAGTGGCAGATGCAGTTTAATATAGACAAATGCAAAGTTCTAAATGTTAGACAGTTAAATAACAATGCCACATATAAACTAAATAATGTAGATCTTAATATTACAGATTGCGAAAAGGATTTAGGAGTTCTGGTTAGCAGTAATCTAAAACCAAGACTAGCATTAGTGTTTGCAATAGAGCTAACAGAATTCTTCGCTTTATATCTAGAAGTATAAATAATAGGAGTCCTCAGGTTGTTCTTCAACTCTATATATCCATGGTTAGGCCTCATTTAGATTATGCTGCTCAGTTTTGGTCACCATATTACAGAATGGAAATAAATGCACTGGAAAACGTACAAAGGAAATCAGAAATCTTCCCTGTGAGGATAGACTGAGGGCCCTGAATCTGCACTCTCTATAAAGGCGTAGAATTAGGGAGGATAAGATTCGGGTGTATAAATGGAAAACAGGAATTAATAAAGGGGATGTAAATTGCGTTCTAAAAATATCTGGCCGAGACAGGACTCACAGCAATGGTTTCAAGTTGGAAAAATTTGGATTCAGGAAAGATATAGGAAAGCACTGGTTTGGTAAGAGTTGTGGATGAGTGGAACAAACTCCCGAGTACCGATTTAGAAGCTAAGACATTGTGTAATTTTAAAAATAGGTTGGAATGACTTCGAGAGCTTATAAATCTGTAGTGGAGGGCAGGCGGGGTAGGGGTAGGCCTACGGAATGTTAGAGGGAGGGGGTGAAGGGGTTTTGTGTGCGAGGTGCTTAGACTTCCAGCAAGCATGCGTGAGCATATTTGATAGGAGTGAATGGCGACAAATGGTTTTTGGGACTTCACGTGCTGTTGGACTGTGATCAGGGTAAATTTATGAAAGGATTCAGGGAAACCAGCATGCCGGACTTGAGTCCTGGTGAGGACAAGTACAGTGTCTGCACTCTGAATGAGAGGTGATAATGTTGCAGTTTTATAATTGTAGGTTAAGCACGCCTCTGGAAACACAATGATGAAGTGAATGACGATGAAAGTTTTTCTTTTTCTGGCCACCCTGCCTTGGTGGGAGACGGGCGATGTGTTAATATATACATACATACATATATATATTTATATATATATATATATATATATATATATATATATATATATATATATATATATATATATATATATATATATATATATATATATATATATATATATATATATATATATATATTATATATATTTCGTGCCGAATAGGTAGAACTTGCGATCTTGGCTTAAATAGCAACGCTCATCTTGCCATATAGGACAAGTGAAAATTTGTGTATGCAATAATTTCACCAAAATCATTCTGAACCTAACGAAAACAATATATTTCACTGTGTTGTTAAGTATTAAATTATTGTAAACAAGTCTAAGATATATTTAGTTGGGTTAGGCTAAAATAAATTGCTCTTGTTATAATAAGGTTAGAGAAGTTTTCTGAGATTCTTTTGGTGCAAAATTATAAATTTTTATATTAACATTAGTGAAAAAAATATATCTTTAAACGTATAAGAGAAAATTTTAGAAAACACTTAATTTTAAATGAGTTATTGCTAAATGACCAGTTTTACGTATTCGGCACGATATATATATATGCATGCATGTATATATATATATATATATATATATATATATATATATATATATATATATATATATATATATATATATATATATATATATATATATATGTATATATATATATATAATATATATATATATATATGTATACATGTATATATGTATATATATATATATATATATATATATATATATATATATATATATATATATATATATATATATATATATATATATATATATGTATATATATATATATAATATATATATATATATATGTATACATGTATATATGTATATATATATATATATATATACACATATACAAATATATATATAATATATACATATATATATATATATATATATATATATATATATATATATGGACATATATATATAGATATATGTATATATATATTATAGAGATATATGTATATATATATATATATATATATATATATATATATATATACATATATATATATATATATATATATATATATATTTATATATATATATATATATATATATATACATATATATATACATATATATATATATATATATATATATATATATATATATATATATATATATATTTTTTTAGATATGTATATATATATATATATTTATGTATATATGTTTGTATATATATATATATATATTTATGTAGATATTTATATATATATATATATATATATATATATATATGTATGTAGATATGTATGTATATATATATATATATATATATATATATATATATATATATATATATATATATATATATATATATATATATATATATATGTATGTATATATATATATATATATATATATATATATATATATATATATATATATATATATATATATATATATATATATTAAGAAAAAGAAAATAAATAAGTATACAAGATATGATGTAGGGCGAAATGACAGTAGTTTGTTGGATTATGTATTGGTAGATAAAAGACTGTTGAGTAGACTTCAGGATGTACACGTTTATAGAGGGGCCACAGATATATCAGATCACTTTCTAGTTGTAGCTACACTGAGAGTAAAAGGTAGATGGGATACAAGGAGAATAGAAGCATCAGGGAAGAGAGAGGTGAAGGTTTATAAACTAAAAGAGGAGGCAGTTAGGGTAAGATATAAACAGCTATTGGAGGATAGATGGGCTAATGAGAGCATAGACAATGGGGTCGAAGAGGTATGGGGTAGGTTTAAAAATGTAGTGTTAGAGTGTTCAGCAGAAGTTTGTGGTTACAGGAAAGTGGGTGTGGGAGGGAAGAGGAGCGATTGGTGGAATGATGATGTAAAGAGAGTAGTAAGGGAGAAAAAGATAGCATATGAGAATTTTTTACAAAGTAGAAGTGATGCAAGGAGGGAAGAGTATATGGAGAAAAAGAGAGAGGTTACGACAGTAGTGAAGCAATGTAAAAAGAGAGCAAATGAGAGAGTGGGTTAGATGTTATCAACAAATTTTGTTGAAAATAAGAAAAAGTTTTGGAGTGAGATTAACAAGTTAAGGAAGCCTAGAGAACAAATGGATTTGTCAGTTAAAAATAGGAGAGGAGAGTTATTAAATGGAGAGTTAGAGGTATTGGGAAGATGGAGGGAAAATTTTGAGGAATTGTTAAATGTTGATGAAGATAGGGAAGTTGTGCTTTCGTGTATAGGGCAAGGAGGAATAACATCTTGTAGGAGTGAGGAAGAGCCAGTTGTGAGTGTGGGGGAAGTTCGTGAGGCAGTAGGTAAAATGAAAGGGGGTAAGGCAGCCGGGATTGATGGGATAAAGATAGAAATGTTAAAAGCAGGTGGGGATATAGTTTTGGAGTGGTTGGTGCAATTATTTAATAAATGTATGGAGAGGGTAAGGTACCTAGGGATTGGCAGAGAGCATGCATAGTTCCTTTGTATAAAGGCAAAGGGGACAAAAGAGAGTGCAAAAATTATAGGGGGATAAGTCTGTTGAGTATACCTGGTAAAGTGTATGGTAGAGCTATTATTGAAAGAATTAAAAGTAAGACGGAGAATAGGATAGCAGATGAACAAGGAGGCTTTAGGAAAGGTAGGGGGTGTGCGGACCAGATGTTTGCAGTGAAACATATAAGTGAACAGTATTTAGATAAGGCTAAAGAGGTCTTTGTGGCATTTATGGATTTGGAAAAGGCGTATGACAGGGTGGATAGGGGGGCAATGTGGCAGATGTTGCAGGTGTATGGTGTAGGAGGTAGGTTACTGAAAGCAGTGAAGAGTTTTTACGAGGATAGTGAGGCTCAAGTTAGAGTATGTAAGAAAGAGGGAAATTATTTCCCAGTAAAAGTAGGCCTTAGACAAGGATGTGTGATGTCACCGTGGTTGTTTAATATATTTATAGATGGGGTTGTAAGAGAAGTAAATGCGAGGGTCTTGACAAGAGGCGTGGAGTTAAAAGATAAAGAATCACACATAAAGTGGGAGTTGTCACAGTTGCTCTTTGCTGATGACACTGTGCTCTTGGGAGATTCTGAAGAGAAGTTGCAAAGATTGGTGGATGAATTTGGTAGGGTGTGCAAAAGAAGAAAATTAAAAGTGAATACAGGAAAGAGTAAGGTTATGAGGATAACAAAAAGATTAGGTGATGAAAGATTGGATATCAGATTGGAGGGAGAGAGTATGGAGGAGGTGAATGTATTCAGATAATTGGGAGTGAACGTGTCAGCGGATGGGTCTATGAAAGATGAGGCGAATCATAGAACTGATGAGGGGAAAAGGGTGAGTGGTGCACTTAGGAGTCTGTGGAGACAAAGAACTTTGTCCTTGGAGGCAAAGAGGGGAATGTATGAGAGTATAGTTTTACCAACGCTCTTATATGGGTGTGAAGCATGGGTGATGAATGTTGCAGCGAGGAGAAGGCTGGAGGCAGTGGAGATGTTATGTCTGAGGGCAATGTGTGGTGTGAATATAATGCAGAGAATTCGTAGTTTGGAAGTTAGGAGGAGGTGCGGGATTACCAAAACTGTTGTCCAGAGGGCTGAGGAAGGGTTGTTGAGGTGGTTCGGATATGTAGAGAGAGTGGAGCGAAACAGAGTGACTTCAAGAGTGTATCAGTCTGTAGTGGAATGAAGGCGGAGTAGGGGTCGGCCTAGGAAAGGTTGGAGGGAGGGGGTAAAGGAGGTTTTGTGTGCGAGGGGCTTGGACTTCCAGCACGCATGTGTGAGCGTGTTTGATAGGAGTGAATGGAGACAAATGGTTTTTAATACTTGACGTGCTGTTGGAGTGTGAGCAAAGTAATATTTATGAAGGGGTTCAGGGAAATCGGCAGGCCGGACTTGAGTCCTGGAGATGGGAAGAACAGTGCCTGCACTCTGAAGGAGGGGTGTTAATGTTGCAGTTTAAAAACTGTAGTGTAAAGCACCCTTCTGGCAAGACAGTGATGGAGTGAATGATGGTGAAAGTTTTTCTTTTTCGGGCCACCCTGCCTTGTTGGGAATCGGCCAGTGTGATAATAAAATAATAATAAAATATATATATAAATATATATATATATATATATATATATATATATATATATATATATATATATATATATATATATATATATATATATATATATATATATATATATATATATATATATATATATATATATATATATATATATATATATATGTATATATATATATATTGTTTTATCCTGTAATTGTTTGACATGATGGTAGGATTGCTGGTGTCTTTTTTCTGTCTCTTAAACATGCAAGATTTCAGGTACGTTTTACTACTTCTACTTACACTTAGGTCACACTACACATACATGTACAAGCATATATATACACATCCCTCTGGGTTTTCTTCTATTTTCTTTCTGATTCTTGTTCTTGTTTATTTCCTCTAATCTCCATGGGGAAGTGGAACAGAATTCTTCCTCCGTAAGCCATGCGTGTTGTAAGAGGCGACTAAAATGCCGGGAGCAAGGAGCTAGTAACCCTTTCTGTATAAATTACTAAATTTAAAAAGAGAAACTTTCGTTTTTCTTTTTGGGCCACCCTGCCTCGGTGGGATACGGCTGGTTTGTTGAAAAATATAAATATATATATATATATATATATATATATATATATATATATATATATATATATATATATATATATATATATATATATATATATATATATATAGTATATATATATTATATAAATATATGTATATATATATATATATATATATATATATATATATATATATATATATATATATATATATATATATATATATTTACGTATATATATATATATACGTATATACGTATATATATATATATATATATATATATATATATATATATATATATATATATATATATATATATATATATATATATATATATATATATGTGTGTTTGTGTGTGTGTGTGTGTTATGCAGAGTTCTGCATGACATTGTAATGTATATACAGCAGAGAAGGGTGTCATAATAGTATGAATGTTATAATTGTAAAGAATAATTTTATAATTCATAATTTGCATTTGGGGGCACTGTAAAGTACTCTAACTGCATAACATGGGGGCCTGTATATGGGAGAATTATCAAATTTTATGTGGTAATTCAAGTTTGCAACCTGGAAAGTCAATAATCATTCTTTACTGGGTTGGTCAGAGGAAGCATTCACTATAACACTCACACTAAAATAATAATTTATCTTTGTTTGCAATATTGCTGGTTTTTAGGTTGTTATTATTAACTAATACCCTGTGCATAATTTACCTTTGTGTGCAATATTTTGCTGTTTTTTAGGGTGTTATTATTAATTAATGCTCTATGAATAATTTACCTTTCTGTGCAATATTGTTGATTAATACCTGATATTTTGTGCATAATTTCCCTTGCAGGTGCAATCTTGTTGATTTTTGGGGAGGCTATGCTTACCTAAATTTCTGGGAATAATTTTCCTTTGCAGGTGCAACAGCTCCATTGTTCTGCCAGGATTTTCTTGTTGTGTGCAATCCTGTTTAATTTTAGGGAGTCACATGACAATCACTCCTTGTGAATATACTATTTCAGTGTATGTACTTTGCTGTGTGCTTTATTATTTTATATCAGTAAGTTCTGTGGCTGATAGCAAGATTTGGTGCTATTGTTTCTCAAAATTGCTGACACTAGTGAAAATTCTGGGGATGACATGTATTTGGAAGGTGACATTGAATCAAATTCCCATGATAGGGACCTGGATAAGGAAGTAGAAATTTTACGAATGAAATTAGCCCTAGTTGCGGAAGAAAAGGAACGGTTAAGGATTGAACGTACAAAGATCCAGGAACAGAGAGCCTTAGAGGAGTTTAGGGCTAAAGAAAGAGCTAAAGAGAGGCAGTTTGCTTCTCACCCAGACACAGACACGAGGGTAGATGTTTTTCATTTGGATAAAGCCATAAAATTTGTGCCCAAATTCCTAGAGAAAGATCCAGACCAGTTTTTTCTGTTATTGAAAGTACGGCCAAATCCCAAATTTGGCCGGAAAAGGAATGGGCGACATTAGCAAGAACCCAATTAGTTGGTAAAGGGTTACAGGCTGTTAGTTCTCTAGAGGGATCGGCCTTTTCTGATTATCATAAACTAAAAGAGGTAGTTTTACTGGCTTATCAAATGTTGCCCGAAAGGTACCGGCAGAAGTTTAGAGGACTAAAGTTTCAGTCAGGGCAGTCTTTGGTGGAATATGGTAAGGAGAAGATGTCACTTCTAAATAGGTGGTGTCGCTCAAAGGGGGTGGTAGGCAATTATGAAATTGTAATTACCTTAATTTTGTTAGAGGATCTTTTGAGAACTGTTCCTCCTGACCTTAAGGCATATCTTGAGAAGGACCTTGATGATTTTAATAATGCTTTAGAGCTGGGTGACAGATTTTTAGCTAACCAAAAATTTGGTAGTAGTTACCACACCCCGCATACTAATAATGGTAAGTTTTCTCCATCCACCAATAGGAATAACAAATTTCAGAAGTTTAAGCCACCCATTTATCAGCCTAATAACCACCAGAGTTTTAATAAGCTTAATTTTCTGGTACCCACTCGGGGAGGTTTTAAGTCAGCTGTCACAGGTCCAGGACTACAAGGAACAGGTGGGACGAGCCCAGTTCCCCAGAGTCAAGGGATCCAACCTAGGTCAAATGGGCAGGGGGGCTTTAAACCCTATTACTGTACTTATTGTCATAAACAGGGCCATCTGCAGCCGTATTGCAAGATGCGTAGAGATCAGGTGCTTGCTGGAGTTTCTCAGGTAGATACACCAGGTACCCACACGGTAGCTAATATTGAAGCACCACCTCTGGGTATATCAGGTAACTCAGCAGTTTTGGACCCTCGGATGAAGGTCTTTACAAGCAAGTCCACCGTGGCCTTACACCAAAATGAAGGTAGGGTAACAGGTGTTATGTAGCACGTACACCTTGCTTCGTAGGGGCATACTGCCAGTGTCGGATGACACATACACCGGGTTGGACGTTTTGCTCAAAGGAATTACCGATTCACTGTCAAGACTCCAGTGCACAGGTTATGGGTGGAGTCTGCATACCAGTGTGGTTACTTAGCTGTATGTATCACAGAGGATATACCTTGTGCATGTGTTGACTTACTCTTAGGCAATAATGTCATGGGTTGTCTTGAAAGTGAAGAACCTCTGGTTTGGAGGGACCCAGCCTCACAGAGTTGGGAGGAAAAAGCTAGGGCTACCTTGCCCGAGTTATTTCCGGTGTGTGCAGTAACCAGGAAAATGTCAAAAGATAAGAGGGCAGTCTCTCTCTGTGACTCTTTAGATCCTGGGGATGATTTGGGTTTGGGAAATTTATTCCTCGAGCCTAGCCTGCAGTTGGCTCGGGGTTGTGATGAACCATCCCATGCAGGACCCTGTTTGAGTGGGGGTCTTGGAGCTGGTATAGGGGGATGGCGACTCCTACTCGAGAGCAGCTGATCGAGGCCCAGGGGTATGACGACACCCTAAAAGCTATTCGGTCATCTGCTGTTACGGAGGAAGAGGACTCTCAACTAACTAAATGTTTCTTTTCTTGCAGACGGTATTTTGATGCGAAAGACCCTATCGGATGCGACATCTAATGATGGAGCAAGGCAGGCACTCTACAAAGTGGTGGTGCCGGAACCATTTAGGTATCAGGTTTTTGTTTGGTCAACGATGTTCCCATGGGAGGACATTTAGGTGTTAAAAAGACTATGGGCAAGATTTCTAAACATTTTTACTGGCCCCAGGTATGGGAATCAGTGGGTAAGTATGTAGAATCATGCCCAGTTTGCCAAAGGGTAGGAAAACCTAATCAGGGAATTAAACCTGCCCCTCTTAACCCTATTACAGTAGCCGGAGAATCTTTTAGCAGGCTGGTGGTGGATTGTGTGGGGCCACTACCCAGGACCAAGGTGGGAAACCAGTACTTACTTACTATTATTTGTTCCTCTACCAGGTTTCCGGAGGCCATTCCACTACATTAAATTATAACACGCGTGGTCTTGAGAGCATTGGTGAAATTTTTTACACAGGTCGGGATCCCTAAGGAAATTCAAACAGATCAGAGGTCAAATTTTACATCTAAACATTTTTGCACGGTTTTGGGGGAGTTTAATATTAAAATGACGACCTCCACCACCTATCACCCAGAGAGTCAAGGGGTTGTGGAGTGGTTTCACCAGTCTCTCAAAACTATGCTGTGGGCTTATTGTGCCCAGTACTAGAAGGACTGGGATGAGGGTATCCCCTTCCTTTTATTTGCCGTGCGGGACAGCACTCAGGACTCATTACGCTACAGTCCCTTCGAACTGATCTATGGTCACCAAGTGCGGGGACCACTGACGATTTTGAGGGATTACTGGCTTGGTGAGGATTGTGAGGCTGCCCCCTCGGAGGATTTTCTCGCTTTCAGAGACCGTTTGGCTCACATGAAGCGTCTGGCGGCTGAGAACCTGCACATCAGCCAAACCAAGATGAAGAAACAATTTGACCGCAAGGCTGTGCCTTTGAAGTGGGAAAGGAGGTACTATCATTAGAGCCGGTGCCTGGAAATGCCTTAAAAGCAAAGTTCAGTGGGCCGTACAAGGTAGTGGAAAAGGTCACAGATCAAAATTACAGAATTCACACACCTGGGCGACGGAAGTCTGAATGGGTGGTACATATAAACAGGCTGAAAAGGTACCACCAAAGAGGTGTGGCATGTGTAAATATAGTAGGTGACCCAGGGGCGGACACTGATGTGCAGGGGGCCACAGATGTACACCTTAGTAACAGGGCATTGTTAAAAGATCCTTCACAATGTATGTTAGGTCTTAGTAAGGAAAGGGTTGCTGAGATGGTTCAGCTTCTCTGGAATTTTGAGGATTTGTTTGGGGATATCCCTCATGTAAGCAAGCTAAAGCCCCATGATATAGATGTAAGGGAAGCTGAACCAATTTGGCAGGTCCCTTACAGAATGAACCCACAAAAGAGAAAAAGTATGGAGAAGGAGGTGAAATTTCTACTTGACAATGATTTAATAATACCAAGCGAAAGTGAGTGGGCATCCCCCTGTCTGATGGTTCCCAAACCATATGGCACCATGAGGATGTGCACTGACTACCGTAAGGTTAATTTAATAACTAAGGCCAATTGTTTTCCTCTTCCCATAATGGATGATGTCATTGATGCAGTGGGGAGAGCTAAATATGTAAGTAAATTAGACCTGTTGAAGGGTTATTACCAGATACTTTTAACCCCACGTGCCAGTGACATCTCTGCTTTTGTAACGCCAGATGGGCTTTTTCAGTACAAAGTTCTTCCCTTTGGGCTTCGTAATGCACCCTCCTGTTTTCAACACAGAATGCAGGAAATTATATGTGGTCTAAAGGACGTGAGGTGTTATATTGATGACCTGGTTATTTTTAGCGACTGTTGGACAGAGCATGTGAGGCAGCTTAGAGAGCTTTTATCTAGGCTTGCTGGTGCTCAGCTCACAGTTAATTTGGCAAAGAGTGTTTTCGGGCAAGCCCAGGTAACTTTTCTAGGACATGTTATTGGCCAGGGGAAGGTGGCCCCAGTGAATGCCAAGGTGGAGACTATAGACAATTATCCTGTACTAAAGACCTGGAAGGGGGTTATGCATTTTGTGGGCATGGTAACATTTTATAGAAAGTTCTGTCCAAATTTTCAAAGGTGATCTCTCCACTCACTGACCTGACTAGCCCCAAGCGTACATTTGTGTGGGATATGAAGTGTCAGAGGGCATTTGAACATGTAAAAGCTTTGCTTACAAGTGCTCCTGTGCTGGCTAGTCCTAATTTCACATTACCATTTTCTCTACAAGTAGATGCCAGTCATACTGGTGTTGGGGCTGTGTTACTGCAAGAAGTAGCGGGACAATTATTGTCAGTCAGCTACTTGTCGGCAAAACTGTAGAAACACCAGCAGCACTATGCCACCATAGAAAAGGAGGCTCTTGCATTAGTGTTGGCAGTGCAACATTTTGAGGTGTATATATCATCATCAGTTCACGCTATAACTGTGTATAGTGACCATAATCCTTTACGTTTCCTTCACTTAATGAGGAACCACAATCAGAGACTTACAAGGTGGGCCTTGTTTCTCCAACTTCTTAATCTTGTGATTCATTATGTGAAGGGAGCGGAGAATGTGGTTGCTGATGCCTTGTCTCGTGTTTAAAGTGCATGATGTAGTGTATAGATCACTTATCTCTTCTTATTTTGCAGTGATTTGTGGTAGACGAGAAGTTGGAACCCTGGACCACCCAAAGGAGAAGGGCAGGTTGAGCTGGAGTTGGAGGTATCAGGATTCCCTTGTGTTTTGTGTGTGTTTTGGGGGTAGTCACATCAAGTGCCATGCCTAGGTAAGGTATGCTACATTTTTTAGGTGTTGACTGGGATGCCTCGCCTCCATTTTACGTTGGTGTAGGGACTGTTGGATCTAATGTTTTAGTGAATGTGGGGCTGGCGGTGATGCCCCCACTGTTTGGGTCATAACTCTTGATACAAGGTGTTTTGGTTCTCCAGGACCTTTTAATTTTTTTTTCTTCTTTTTGGATCACCGCTGGGGTGACTCCAGGGTCCTTGGAATGACATGTAGGTGTTGGCCTGGAAGGTCCACCTTTTGGGGGTCTTCATTGATGACTCCAGTTTTACGGCCGCAGTCCCACCAACCCCATGTGTGACTATTCAACTGGTGTTTGTGGGGCCTGATACTTTTCCCTCTCCTGTGCTCTCCTGATTCTCGTGGAGGTGTGTCATGGGGAACCAGTTTCGTTTACTAAAAATTGCTGTGAGATGGGAGAGATAATGTGATGTTGCTTACTAAGTAGAATTTAACATGTAAAATCTGTTTTCCTTTTCGTTGAACTCCTCCTGGAAAATGTACTTACTGTTTAAGAGTTTTTTGTTGGCACATACAGTTTGGTCTGCCTTGCAACATACTGAACTTTGGTGTTACTTCATAAAAACGGCATTCCTCAGGGGCACTTTTGTACAAAGTTAACTTGCTCGTTTATAAGCTTGCTTGATGTAATTTAGGTAAAATGCATCAACGCCAGTGTCTGGCCAGCGCTGTGTTGTGATGGCGCCTTTTCCTAACACAATTGTCTAAGAGCGTGACTGTGGGCTCGTCTGGCATAGAACTTGATCACTTTTATGTTCGGTCAGCAGTCTAGTACCTCAGTTTGTTAATATTACATATTTGTAGTACCAAAAGACCGTGATTGTATGGTAGTCATTCCCCAGTTATCATTTTGCCCGTTGCCTCAGACCTTAATGTGAGGTTTATTTTCTTTCTTTTTCCTTTTGCCTAGCAGTGTCCGTAGGGACCCCGCTAGCAGAGTGAGACCTATGGTCTGGGGGTGGGGGTGTTATGCAGAGTTCTGCATGACATTGTAATGTATATACAGTAGAAAAGGGTGTCATAATAGTATGAATGTTATAATTGTAAAGAATAATTTTATAATTCATAATGTGCATTTGGGGGCACTGTAAAGTATTCTAACTGTAATTATAAAGAAATCCTTCTAGGTAGTTATTTTCCAAGTGTGTTTGGGTATGCGGAGTAAGGAGTAAGCGTAGCTGGGGGAGTCACATGGAGTCAGTATGGTGTGGAGGCTGGCGTCGGAGATGCTGTGTATTTAAGCTAAGTTTTTAGTTGTGTACTTCTTTTGTTTAACTAACCCGAACCATAGGCTCTTCTATGGCTTACCTGTATGCCCACCTAGGCTCTGACATGGTCAGAGTGAGTGAGAAATAAAAAAAATGGGGCTTGTAGTGGAGTAGTGACGGCCTGGCGCTGACTAGGCCTAGTGGTTATGGTGGCTGGACCTCCAGCCAGCTGTTTCTTGTGTACCCTCATTTGGGCATTTAGGATTAAGGTGTTTCTAGAGTGTGTATATAGTGTTATGTTGAGTAAATAGATATATTTTCCTAACTGGGATTTTTGCCTAACCCTCTGTTAACCAACCCATTGAAGTAACACATACTGGTTTAGCGCATTCTGTTTTGACTGGGATAGCCCTGGGTGGCCTGTTTATGCTTGAGATGTGTGTAACTTTTACCTTCGCCCTTAGACAAGGCTCAAGCCCCCAGGTATCCCACATTTCTGCTTAACAATACATACATATATATATATATATATATATATATATATATATATATATATATATATATATATATATATATATATATATATATATATATATATATATATATGTATATATATATATATATATATATATATATATATATATATATATATATATATATATATATATATATATATATATATATATATATATATGCAAGACAATCCACAAGGGGGTGGAAATCTTTAGCTTAAGTGCCTTCGCACGTCATCAGGAGCTATGCAACGTTGCAACGTTGCAACTGAAGGAGCGAGGGGAATTTTTTGCTTAGAATAGCGCAGAATGGGCCGAGGTTTACGAGGTTTACGAGGTTCTGACCTGAGGATTGGTGAGAATGGGAAGGAAGAGGGAGGGGAGGGATGGAAAAATGGAAGAGGTTGGGAGGGTGGAGCAGGAGGTGGGGAAGTATAGGTGAGTGGCCCGACTACTCTGGAGCGTGATGTGCAGAGATACTGCAGGGGGTTGTGCTGGAGCGAGATGTGCTGGAGGCAGCAGAGTCTGTAGAGTAGGGCTGATTCTCAGATCTCTGGCAGGAGATGGCTGGAAGGGCAGTAGTGTCTAGGAAAACAGTGTCGTTTTGGAGCCACACCCCAGCTTTAGCTAAATAGCAAAGTGCTGGGGGACTTTGGTTACTGGTAGGTGATGATTAGACTGTGCATCTGTCGGGGCCATTTCTGACTGTGTTGAATTTTGCTCTTGAGAGGTGTAGTACCTTCATTTTGGAGTTGATGTGAATTTTATCGTTGAGGATGTCGAGTATGGATTGTAGGGTTGGAGGTGAAACTCCGTGAACGGTGTACTTTGCAGTGTTGTCTTGGAGTCGTAGGCTGAGTTCTGGGAAGGGCATAGCTCTACTGCAAGGTTTCGTGGTGTAGAACGTGGCATAGTCGTGTTTGAGGGTCTGTGCTGTTGCTGGTGGGGGTTGAGCTGGGTGAGTCGGGGTTTGTGATAGGTCAGTAGTAGTAGGGGTGGCAGGTGGTGGTGGGTTCTTCTGAGGTCTCAGAGGTCTCTGGTTGGTTCTCGTTGGTGGGTTCTTCTGAGGTCTCAGAGGTCTCAGGTTGGGTCAACTCAGTGTCTGGTGGAGGTTGAGGTAGCGGTGGAGCAGCGACAATGTTAGTGACATTTGCAGTGGATTTGAGAATCTCAGTAGAAGGTGGTGATGCGGGGAATGTGAAACCCGGCATGTTGTTGAGCTTGAAGAGTTCGTTGATGGTGGCATTGAAGGAGCCAGGCTCAGCTGAATTCTGTACATGGGCATACATGATGCAGTAAAGGATTTTGGTGGAGTCACCAGCAGACCAGCAGGAGCTGGCAGGGGAGTGGTGGAAGCTGCTTGCGTGGCTTGAAGCTTGGTGATAGTGGAATATGAGGTTGATTGTGGGTTGGGCTTATTTTGTTGATGGTATTGTTTCTTGGCTATGTCTCTTCTGGTAGGGCATCTGCCCGTGAGAGTATGGTGGTCATTCTTGCAGTTCAGGCATTTAGGTGGTGCAGCAGTGGTGCAGTTTTTGAAGTCGTGACCCTCGAGGCCACAGGTGGGACATTTTTTTGTCCTTGGCAATGCAGTCTTTGGTGGTATGCAGGTAAGAGTAGCAGTTGTAGCAGTGTGGGATTTGTAGGAATTTTTCTTCTTCGATGAAGGTTGGGTTGATGTGGAAATAGTGAATAGCCAGGCCCTCAGCTAGAGCTCTGGTTGGCATGCTGACGTCGCTGAAGGTCACCTTCAGCATGGATGAAGCGTTGTGTATCTTGGTAATGTAGTCCACCTTAGCCCAGGGGTTCTGTGCTTCAATGGATGATTTGATTTCTTCAGTGGCCTGTGCAGTGATGAGGTTGTCGAGTCGCTTGCGGAATACAGTTCTCCTGGCCCTCAGAGCTGGGGAAGTCAAGACAAGGAATCCCTGGACGCGTAGTGTGGTGGTAGCAGTAGTGGTAAATAGTTTCTCGGCCTCTGTGTCACAGTGTCGCCTCCTCCTGGCTCTCTTAGAATGTGGCCGCCGGTCGGGGTCACACCCACTACTGCCACCATCCCCCGCCCCCCATGTGGGGTAAGAGGGTCTTGAGAAGTCAAGAATTATGAAAACAGAAGGTATAATAGTTCGCCATAGCCTTTTTCTAACCGTTTATAACAGGTCCCGTGACTTGAGAAAATACATTTCTCAGGGGATATTACATACATGAATTGCTATTATTTGTGTAACCTATTTAATTAATAAAAGAAAAGAAATTAATGTGCTCCTTGCCGGTTTAAATGTCCTGTTCCAGAATGTTTTCAGGGGCTCTGAGACGTATCCTTTATATTATCTACTAATCTTCTCAATATCGGGGATTTTCCATTGTCATGCTCTGTTTTTGAGATTAGTATTTCCATTTAAACACGAATTTACAATATGTACAAAACTGAATATTTAGGGAAAATGAACCAATTATTGAGTGATAAAGAAACGTATGAACCACTAAGAACCCCAGAGACCAGGTCAACAGCCATTTTAACAAACAACTTAAAATGCTATTGAAGGGGAATGATGATCTAATTAAACATCTGTCAGCTAGGTCGGCAACTTTACCATATCTTTATGGGGTAATCAAGACTAATAAGCCAGGGTACCCAGACCGTCCTATTATAAGTTCAGTAAGCTCCGCAGCATATATCCTTTCTAAATGGCTGGTTAAACTGCTAACTCCCATGGTAGGTAAGATCTCAGATGCACATATTAAAAACAACGTTGACCTTAATGAAAGACTCCAGAAACTAAATGTCCTTCATGACTTTACCCTAGTGAGCTTCGACGTCACAGCTCTGTTCACCAAAGTCCCTGTCCCTGACTTGCTTTCACATCTTGAAGTGGAACTAGAAAAAATCCTCATATCGTACCCCACGATAATAATAATCGAATTGATAAAACTTTGTGTTACTGATTGCAAATTCGTGTTTGAAGGGAAATACTATGCTCAAAAACAAGGCATGGCAATGGGAAATCCCCTGAGCCCCTTACTCAGCAACTTGTATATGGAATTCTATAAGACTAGACTTCTTAAAGACATTCTCCCAGATAAAGCTAGTTGGTTCAGATAAGTAGATGATGTTCTTTGCCTGTGGCCGAGAGATCACAATATTGATGAGTTTCTACCCAGACTCAGTGGGCTAGTACCTTCCATTAAGTTCACTAAAGAACATGAAACAAACAACACTTTGCCGTTCCTAGATGTTTAAATCCATCGGATTGATAGAAAATTCAAATTTACAGTATATAGGAAGTCCACCAATGTGTCGTCATACATTCACTACTATTCCAGTCATGAAACCAGGGTAAAAAGGAGTGTGTTTCTCACAATGTTCTTGTGAGCCTTGTGCATCTTCAGTCCACAGCACTTAGAGGACAAAATCAGCAAGATATTCAACATAGCCACAAAACTGAGATGTCCTAGGGATTTTGTCGAGAAGGCACTAATGTCAGCAAAAAAGACTTTCTACAGGACTGAATCTAAGGAAATGATGGCTAGGAAAATTGTATTAGTATTACCATACAATGAGAATCTGGTTTACCTACGTGAGGCATTAAAAAAGATCAATATAAACCTGGCTTCCAAAAACACAGGGACAGTGAAACAAAGGCTGATTAAAAACACATCCTCCAACAAAGTTGGTGGAGTTTACAAGGTTCCATGTACTCAGTGTCCTCTCTCATATAGGTCAAACAGGTACAATTCTGGAAACCAGAATAGTCCAACATAAATACTCAGGACAGGACAGGAGTCGAACGCTATCTTTAACCATATTAGCTCCTGTAATGACCCACCGGGTTGGGTTGCTGCCCAATTTATTGTACCAAACAGTTCTGTCATAGAAAGACACATAATTGAATCCTCTCTCTTGAAACATGGCAGGAATACCGCATATAACTCAAATTTTGGGCTATACAAGCTCGATAGATATCTAGTAGAGTGTGAGGGAAAAGTTCAATAGATACAAGTAGCGAGGGAGTATATAGTAACAATAGTTTGATTGCCGGCTACTTGTTAAGGTAGGGTAAGTCTAGCTCCCGCTATCCCTTCCCCTCTCTCTTCCCCCCCCCCAAAAAAGGCGACGTGTGGGGCTCCGGCCAAACAGTAATCACTCGACTCACAGCTCCCAGCACTACTGTAAGTACATGCCTGCTCATATACTAGTAGACTTATTGGTTGAAAGCTTCACTTTTGACCAATAATAAACTTAGTCCTTTCAGTCTTGCTCTATGTTAAATGTCTTAATAATCACCACGTCTTTTAGGTATTGTACTTATCATGGAGAGCGATTTCTTAAGCAGTGGGTAACCTGTCTCTCTTTCCAGCTTGGAATGACAGAATGGGTCACCTGCCAACCAACGAGTAGAATTAAAGGAGACGGACTAACGTCCTGAGACGTCCCATGTTTTATCTACTTACCTGTGCATATGTATGAAGTTGCAGGACGTAACCCCTCATCATTGCAGCGGTAAAGAACCTGCTTTCCTGTCATCTGGATAGATTACTTACGGCTATAGACTCTGTGAAGACCGAGCCGGTGGGTTGTCACCAACACCTGCGGTCCCCCCCCCCCACATCAGCAACGGCTACGATTTCAACAACACGCAGTGTCACCAACACCAGACACCCAAGTTTTATATATATTAGCGTTGAATTCATATATCATTTATATTTTTCATTTTTCATTTTCTTTAATGTAGGATCAATATTTCATATTTAAGTGTTTTATATTTTATATTTCCTAAATAATAAAGTGTTTATGTTTGTCAGTTTTTGTTCTTTTTCTATGCATTAATTTTCCTGAGGAGGAGCCAGCCTTAGTAATACTGACTGAAGTTGTTACAGGGCTGAGTAAGACTTCACAAGTGGCGACCTTGCCAGGATCAACTCGACTGAATCAAGATTCAACTCCATCTCGAATCTACCATTAGAACTTCAACGCCGCATACAACAGACGGTTACCACCAGCCATGAGTAATCATTCTCTATGGTAGGACTACGGTACAGGTATTTAAAAGATTTGGTGATTGTTATAGTCTCAATTTATAGTAAGTCAAGTCAGGCAAGATATAATAGTTAATTTTGCCACCTTTTTTCGAGCTTGAAACACTTTGGAGGATTAGACTATAGGGACCCGAGATTTTCCAGTGACAATTTGTTTCACTGAGCTCTTTATTATATCAAGGGAGCTCTCGTAGGACACTCTTGATTTGTTGGTGAGAAGATTGGATGGTCAAGGGACCCCATTCTACTTAATGTTTGCATGGAGCCAGCATAGAACCCTTTGTTTTCATTAATACATTGTTTAATTGAAGCGGGGGTCGAGCCCTCGGGTTTATTTACAGTTTGAGCAGAGCAGGAATTGAACCCTCTGTTTTCTTTGAGACCCGTTTCATTTTTCCCCTGGTAGTTTAAGTTATTCTTGCAAGTATGGAGGAATACCAGTTTTGGATGAATGCTGGAAGTTAGGAATAACAGGAAAAAATTTAGAATCTTTCATTAATGCTAAGATCCAGAAAAGAATTGAAAGAGAGAGAATTGAGAGAGAATAGACAGCTAGAAAGGGAAAGAGAAGAGGAAAAGGAGAGAGAAAGAATCGAAAGAGAAGAGGAAAAGGAGAGAGAGAGAATCGAAAGAGAAGAGAAAAAGGAGAAAGAGAACCTTGAAAGACACGAGAAAAAGGAGAGAGAGAGAGTTGAAACAGAAAGCCAAGAAAGACAGTTAGAAAGAGAGCGTGAAGACAAACAAGAGCGTGATAAACTTGATCGTGAGGAGAGAGCTAGAGTACATGAGGAACAAGCTAAAGTACATGAGGAACAAGTTAAATTAAGAGAACTTGAGGAAAGAGCAAAGGATAGAGAAGTTGAGGAAAAAGCTAGAGAACTTGAGTTAAGAGAGAGAGAAAAAGATCGCGAGCTCGAAAAAGCTCACCTTGAATTATAGAATAAAAAGTTAACTTTTACACAACAACAATTAGAGGAAGGAGTAATTGAACATCATGCAGCTAGTGCACATATTCCAACACCTAATTTACCTCCCTTCACAGAGGGTGAAGACATTACTTCATATATTATCAGGTTTGAAAATACTGCTACCCTCTGTGAATATCCTGCTGACACCTGGGCTACCAGGTTAGGAATGTTATTTTCTGGTACAGCGTTAAATATCTATGCAACTTTGTCACAGGATATATGTAATTATAACCTACTGAAGAAGGCAATCCTTAAAGCATATCAAAAAACCACAAATTCTTACAGGAAAGATTTCAGGTATGCCACCTTACAGCCTGGCCAGAATTTTCAGCAGTTACAGGTAACACTCTTTCGTTTGTTCGACTTTTGGATAGAGAATTCAGGAATTGATCACAGTTATGAATCTCTTAGAGACTTCATGGTTGCTGACCAGTTCCTGACAGCTCTTCCCCACCAGATACGAACATTCGTTAGAGAATGTAACCTGATTAAAGCTGAGGAAGTTGCTGAGGCCGCTGACTTGTATGCTGAGGCTCACAATACCTATAAAGACCTAAAGGGATCGAACCTTAAGGACAATGGTTCACCTGAACCAAAGATTAAGAAGCCTACAGTAGAAGCAGTCACCAGCTATTATACCAACCTGTCATCGGTGTGGTGGTATCGGACATAAACGTCAAGATTGTCCTTCCAAGAAAATAGAGAAAGTTGGAAGATGTTTTGTTGACGGTAATGACCAAGCACCCTTCTGTTCAGGAGCAGTTAATGGTATAAAAGTCTCAGACATATTACGTGACACTGGATGTACGTGCATCGTAATTTCGGACAAACTGTTCCCTTACTTTAAAACCTCTCGTGTGTCCTCTATTCTTTCAGATTACTTGGGTCGTGAAAATACTTTCCCTACAATACGTTGTTACTTGAAAACTAAATGGCTCACCGGTTGGGCTAATGCGGTACTAGCCCCAATTACTTGTTCTATAATAGTGGGTAACATTAAAGGTGCCATTCTTCCTTCAGAGGCGGATCTTTTGTCACCACCCATGGATCTAAGTTTTCCAGCTCTTCTTCCTTGCAAGTTAAATAATCCCCTTAACAATTCTGCACCGGAAGCTGCATTGTCTCGTACTGTTCATTTGGGGGTGGAAACAGATGATACTGCTCTCGATAGTGAGGTAGCAGGATCACCTGTCCACTCGTCGGGTGAAAGTAAGGGTATTGCCTCCGGCACTCTCAATGTCTTGACTAGGGCTCAGACCATAAACCCGGTTTCTCCTACCTCCTCTCCTCTCACCGTGAGTCCTTTTATTTTCCCAGATTTTATGTCCAAGGATGACTTTGTCAATATACAGCGCAATTACCCTTCACTTTGGGATTGTCATAATCAAGCTTTTAACAACAAAGTTACCCACGGGAGATACGTATCTCATAAGTTTGAATATATTAATGGTATATTATATAAATCTGTATTTAAATCTCATTCTTCAGTGATAGATTATTCCCTCCTTGTTGTTCCTAAACCATGTCGAGAGACTGTTCTTCAAATGGCTCATGATTTGCCATTGACCAAACACTTGGCCCATCGTAAGACATGACATAAGCTCAAGCACACTTATTTTTGGCCAAGCATGTACTCTCAGATTACAAAGAGGTATAGTTCCTGCAATAGGTGTCAGGTGCTTACTGCACAAAATACACACACTCCTAGATCCTGTATAGTTATTAAATCTAAAACTTCCCTCCTGCAGAAACGAGATACTCCACCATAGAAAAGGAATGTTTGGCCCTTGTGTGGGGTATCTCCAAGCTTAAATTTTATCTACTGGGAAAAGAATTCATTTTAGAAACGGATCACAAACCTTGATATACCTAGAAACTTTTTAGGGAACCAACAGTCGCCTCTTAAGGTGGATATTGACTCTCCAAGCTTTTAAGTTCCATATAGTGTATATCAATGGTTCATCCAATTATTTCTGACTGGTTAAGTCGTGACAGTCAGTAGAAGATTTGTTGTCTTACGCGACTTCCACGTGTTAGAACTTTTTACTCGCCTTTTCTTCTTATACTCCTTGACTATAAGTCTTGGTATGGGGGAGTGTGAGGGAAAAGTTCAATAGATAGAAGTAGCGAGGGAGTATATAGTAACAATAGTTTGATTGCCGGCTACTTGTTAAGGTAGGGTAAGTCTAGCTCCCACTATTCCCCCCTTTTTTCCCCCACCCCAAAAGTGATAGTTTGATTGCCAGCTGCTTGTTAAGGTAGGGTCAGTCTAGCTCCCACTATCTCTTCCCCTCTCTCTTCCCCCCCCCCCCAAAAGGTGACGTGTGAGGCTCCGGCCAAACAGTAATCACTCGACTTACAGCTCCCAGCACTACTGTAAGTACATGCCTGCTCATATTCTAGTGGACTTACTGGTTGAAAGCTTCATGTTTGACCAATAATAAACTTAGTCCTTTCAGTCTTGTTCTGTGTTAAATGTCTTAATAATCACCATGTCTTTTAGGTATTGTACTTATCATGGAGAGTGATTTCTTAAGCAGTGGGTAACCTGTCTCTCTTTCCAGCTTGGAATGACAGAATGGGTCACCTGCCAACCAACGAGTAGAATTGAAGGAGACGGACTAGCGTCCTGAGACGTCCCATGTTTTATCTACTTACCTTTGCATATGTATGAAGTTGCAGGACGTAACCCCTCATCATTGCAGCGGTAAAGAACCTGCTTTCCTGTCATCTGGATAGATTACTTACGGCTATAGACTCTGTGAAGAACGACCCGGTGGGTTGTCACCAACACCTGCGGTCCCCCCCCCCACATCATCAGCAACGGCTACGATTTTAACAACACGCAGTGTCACCAACACCAGACACCCAAGTTTTATATATATTAGCGTTGAATTCAGATATCAATTATATTTTTCATTTTTCATTTTCTTTAATGTAGGATCAATATTTCATATTTAAGTGTTTTATATTTTATATTTCCTAAATAATAAAGTGTTTATGTTTGTCAGTTTTTGTTCTTTTTCTATGCATTAATTTTCCTGAGGAGGAGCCAGCCTTAGTAATACTGACTGAAGTTGTTACAAGGATGAGTAAGCCTTCACATAGTCTATCGTACACAACCTTAAACAACAATGTTATACAAAATCACAGGATTGCTCATTATGTCAGGTGGTCTCATGATGGACTGGTGACGCTCGACCAGTTGTCTACGCACCAAAACACCATGCTATGTCAGTTGATGTATGGTTATATAATGCGTTTAGCTGTGATTGCACCATACATTCAAATCAAATAAAATCAAATCAAGTTTATTCTCTATAAGGGTTACAATGTTGGGTTTACAGGATTTGGATATTGTGTGGTTTACATGTTATAAAATACTAATTACAGAGGGGGCCACTAGGGCACCTAGCATGGCTAGGCATTTTGAGCAGACTTAGATTAATTCTTAACATTAAATCCTTACAGATTATGGTATTAAGGCTATGTGACTACATTATAATTTGTGAGTTTAGCAATGTGAATGCTTTTGTTTCAGCACAGTACAAAGTGTCTATATTGGAGTATCATTGGCAAACTCATTATTTTAAGATTAAGATTAGTATTTCTGTGTTTATAGTCAGTGAGTGAGTGTAATTTTGAACCACAAGGTGGTTATCATGTAGTTGTCGGGGTGTATCAGGGAGATAAGATGTTTTCTAACTGTAGTTTTGAAAGTGATGAGTGTGTCTGCAGTTCTAGAGTTTTCAGGTAGGGTGTTCCACATTTTAGGCCCTTTGAAATACATTGAATTTTTGTAAAGGTTTAGTCGGACACGGGGAATGTCATAGAGATGTTTGTGTCTGGTGTTATGCCTGTGGATCCTGTCACAACTATCAAGAAAGCGTTTTAGGTCAAGGTTAATATTGGAATTTAAGGTCCTGTAGATATAGATTGCACAGTAGTAAGTGTGGATGTTCTGAACAGGGAGTAAGTTTAGATCTATGAAGAGTGAGGGGGGTGTGTTGCCAGGGATGGGATTTAGTGATTATTCTTACTGCAGCTTTTTGTTGGGTTATTATTGGCTCTAGGTGTGTTACTGCAGTTGAACCCCAAGCACAAATAGCATAGGTGAGGTATGGATATATAAGTGAATGGTATAGTGTGAGAAGGGCAGTTTGTGGCACGTAGTATCGTATCTTGGAGAGAATCCCCACCGTTTTGGATACTTTTTTTTGTTATGTGTTGGATATGGGTGCTGAAATTTAGGTTGATGTCGAGGTATAGGCCAAGGAATTTGCCCTCATTATGTCTGGCAATTAGAGTGTTGTCGATCTTAATGTTAAGCTGCGCAACACCTGCTCTGCTGCCAAACATAATATAGTAGGTTTTGCCAGTGTTAAGTGACAAGATTACCTGATTACATAGGTAGTGGGCTAAAGGATATTAGAAATAGAAATCTGGATCATAGAAATGTTATAGGAATGGTATAGAAAAATCCCAAGTAAGGCATAATAATTGATATTGAGAAGAATAGTAGACAATATAAAGGATACGTCTCAGTACCCCTGAGAACATTCGGGAACAGGACATTTAAATGGGCGAAGAGCTCATTCGTTTCCTTTCTTTTATTAATTAAATAGGTTACACAGAATAACAGCAACCAATATATATAATATCCAATGAGAAATGTATTTTCTCAAGTTACGGGACTTGTTCTAAACGGTTAGAAAGAGAGTAGGGCAGACTATTAAACTTTCTATTTCTATATTTCTTGACTTCTCAAAACCCTCTTACCCCACATGGGGGGATGGGGGATGGTGGTAGTAGTGGGTGTGACGCCGACCGCTGGCCACATTCTAAGAGTCAGGAGGAGGCGACAGACCCACTCTGCGCTATTCTGAGGAAAAACTTCCCCTCACTTCCTAAGTTGCAACATTGCATAGCTCCTGATGATGCACTGAGAAGTGCGAAAGTACTTGAGCTAAAGATTTTCACCCCCCTGTGGCTTGTCTTGCATAAATGAAACATGAGCCATGTCGCCGACAGAATAAACTTGTATATGATCCATGTTTCTTGCTACATAATAGCCACTACCTGTTATTACCATCATGTGAAAAAAAAAATTCTCTTCGGATTACTGACACTCAGTTAATTTAAAGAGATACATTTGTATCGTAGGGGTTCTTAAATGGAGATATCAAGGGTTGAAGGTAGACACACTTGTTGGATGGTAACGATATATTGACAGACTGTGATGATGGGAGATGGAGCCCAGCCTTGCCTTGTCCTAGCCTGTGTCAAACGCTGACTGAGACCGAGGTAACTCGCCTCACACTCAAGCTGCATCCCGTGACGTCACACAAACAGTCACAGGCCTAAAAGGGATCTCCTATCTAAAGCACATGGATGATACTGATATGCTATACAACACAGGGATCAGCAACTATGCTGACAGCTCAGTCATGTTACGTATGTCGTCTCGACATACACTACTATCTATATGCTGAACAGGCAGGCGGTTCTGGGCTGATTCTATACAATAACAAATTCATATATAACTTAGAACTAATGGATGGTATCATACTGGATGTTAACAAAATGAATTTTACGTAATGGGTGTTAACATAATCACTTTTAACGTAATGAGTTTTAACGTAATGAGTTTTAACGTAATGCATTACAAACTATAAGAACAAATCATTGTACAATATGGATGGAATTGATCGATCAATCTGTATTCATGCACTCTACGGATTCTGAGGAAGAATAAATATATATATACAAGGTGAAATTAACAGCAAAGGTATCTGGTGCACTCAGACTATTACTGTCAAATTCTCAGAATATGGAGGGAACGTGAATACGAAAAAAAAAAATTCTAAGAAAAAACTAATCAGTTAATAACAAACAGTTGACAATTTACTTCATCTCAGACATCTAGTTATACAGACTATGTACATTTAAACTCAATTCTGCGAGGGTGAGGTTTACATATGCAGAATGGTTATCATCTCTGGGAGGATCAAATTCCTCTGCAATGGCTAACACATGCCTTGACTGAGAGAGATTTGAACGAGTATCTACAAAAGATACTTGTGGGTTTCTCATTACTTGTCGAGTACGCAAGGAGTAACGACATTCAGGTTGATTATCTAACTGAGTATCTGAGGTAGAGGGTACAGAGTCAAGAGGATTTTCAGCATCTGTCACATTGGTCTGGGTAGCAATATCATCAACATCGCATACTAATTTCATATGATCTAAATGCGATTCTTTGTACTTACCAGTACTAATTTCTCTAACCTTATACTTATTACCAGAGAAATGTTCTACAACTCGATAAGGTTCGACAAACTTTTGATCGAGCTTAGGCATTTCGGATGTTTTGTTGAAATATGTCAGCATTACTCTCGAACCTACTTTGACTTTTGATGGCTTAGCACGGCTATTAGTTACTCTAGTAAATTCTGCTGTTGATTTATGAAGTGTTTCACGGATTCTTCTAAAAACACTTTGAGCCATGCTGGTACGAGTTGCTACGAAATCATCAGGGTTGTAATTAGGTTTCGGAGTGGAATATAACTACTCATAGGGTAAACGCTTGTCTACACCATACAATGCATAATGTGGAGTATCACCTATGGAAGCATTGTAAGCAGAATTTATGGCACATTGAACATCTGGTATGACTTCATCCCAAGTTTCACTATTGGGGTTGATAGTGGCTCTCAGGACATCAAGTACTTTCTTATTGGTTCGTTCAGCTAACCCATTGCTGGCAGGATGATGAGGAACAATGGTGGATTAGAGATCTTGTATAAAGTACACAAATTTTCAAGAATCTCATTACAGAATTCACCTCCATTATCTGTTACTAAGGACTTAGGGGTGGTATGCCTGCAGGTAATGCATTCTTTAAACGCTTTAGCTACTGTCTCAGCAGTCTTATCTGCAATAGGAACTAACTCACAATATCTGGTGAAATGGTCTACCTTAACACACAGATGTTTGTTGCCCTGGAGGGAACATTGGAAATTAGTTAACAAGTCAATGGCAACTCTTTCCCACAAACTCGGTGGAGTGGATGACTCTCCCCGGTTGAAAAAAATAATGCAATAAAACGAAATATGAGCAAGGGAGAACGAATCTACTATCTCAAACTGCAAGCACAGGAGAAAAGAAATGAACATGGTTAACAATGCTGATATTCAATCTGAGTCGCACACAGTGACACGAGGTATCAGCTATGAAGAATCTACACTTACAAACGTTAGCAACACGTGAAAGTTACTCGAGAAATAACTTCTTACAATGCACTGATTACTGTCAACTAGGATGGGATCACAATCTGAAACACAAGGGACAACAACAACACTCAAGTGAGCACACTAGCCACAGAAACGTCTTTCTGCAACGGCTTGTGGCATCAGCAAGAGATGGCATAACTCGTTGCAAGTAAAGTTCTTCTCAAAGCGTCCACTGGGAAGGAACGAGTACTTGAACAAGTCGCCATCGCACGGATAGTAGTCTCAGCACTATCCTGCATGCATGATATTGTGGCTGGAGTCCAGACAGGAGTGACAGTATTACTAGTGCATGATCGCTTGGCTACGATAATAAGTAATTCACGGATCTATAGGAACTTAATCTGAACTTCACATTTCGCAGCACTTCAACAAATCTCAGATACAAGCTGTGAGAACAAACACATTGCTCAAGGGCTATGTATTGTCTTTCAGCCAGTAAGGGAATATTGGTACTGTGGACTGATTCATATTGACTTTGACTGGCATGATACACTAAGTGAACATTCAAAAGTGACTGGGACATCTTCTCAGTGAACTTACTGAAGGGCATAAGGCAAAAAAAAATAGAAAGAAAGACACAGTAAGCTTAAACGGGAAGAAAATGCTTAACGATTCTGCATAAGTAATTAAAAATTGACAGGTCACACAGTAAGTAAAGAACTCACACAAAAAAAATACACAATTGAATGAACAACACTTTGAAAATCAAGAGAACTTGTATTTTACTCAAATCTAATTTGCTCAACTTTTACTTTAAACTGAATGAATGGCACAGTGAGTTGTCTTTACTCTCAATGCAATAGGTAAACACACAATAAAATGATAAAATGGACTCAATAAAGCTTGTGCAAAAATAAAACAAACTGGGACACAATTCACAGAAATAAAATAAAATGGCACAGAAAGAATAAAATATTATGCACAGAACAGAGCATATGAAACTGCACTGAAATAAACTGTAGCAATATTGCAAATAACAATTGCTAATCAAAAAGTATTGCACAACACTGCATAAAATCTCTGCAAGAAAAAACTTTAATGGCAACACAATATTTGCACAAGAATTATTGCAAAATGAGTCAAAGCGCAATAATAAAAAAATTATTACACACACAAGAAAAGAAATATATCAAGGAATGAACTGAGGGAACACTTTAACTCTTAACTGCACTCAAGCAACACTTAACAAGCAAAAGAACAATTTACTCTAAAAGAAGAACTTAAAAATTGCACTAAGAGTGAATTTGCTCAATGAAACATGAAAAATAATAGGTGCTAAAACACAGAACAAAAAAGTTTGAACACTTACAGTGATGCAGAACACAACACATCAACATAAACACAATACTAGAATTTTCTTGCATGAAACTTAATATGTGAAAACTTTGATAATAATTTCTTGCTTGCACAAAATAATGGCACTATTGTCTGTGGAAATAAGACAAATTAGACACTGGCTAAATGAAAGAATATGAACACAAGAATGTTCAACACACAGAACAAAACAAGAATACACAAATGCTGGGATGAGAAAAGTATATATAACTAAGACAACACTGAGTTGTGATGCAGAATATGAGGTGAAAAATTACTGAAATACTTCACTGGAATACTGAGAACACTAGGTGATTCTGAAGTGGAAACACAAGTTCTATACTGCTCATATGTTGCACACACAACAAAGGAAACCACTAAGTACTTACTTCAAGTGTATAAAAAGACACACAACACAACAGACATAAGATAATGTACGAAAATTAACACTGAATTAAGGAGATAAAAAGATTATTGCAAACAAACACTGAGTCTGATCGAGAGTCACTGACTATCACTAAGAAAATCACTGGAACACAAAAGAAATGTCTCAACACTCGCAAATGTCTCTATGAAAAATATTATCGCTGTAACGACTTGGTGAAGAATAAGGTTGATGGTAGTGGAGAGTAGAGGAGACTGGTTGCTGACTACGATCACTGACTTCTCTCCACACTCGAAGAATTTGCGCTTAAATAGACGATAGACTCACACAGGAGGCTTTCAACGGTTGGCGCCACTGTCGAAGACACACTCTAGCTCTTGACCCCCTATGTGGTCCTTAAAATATGGTGCTACAACCCTTAGTAGTGTGCCAAAACACTGGTAGAGGTTGGGTGAGTACCAAAACACAGTGAGAGTGGTTGGATTAGTGGGTTAACAGGGCTAAGGCATCTGAGGCCACATGGTGAGTTAGTGGGGTTAGCAGGGCTAAGACCGAGACCGCGTGGTGAGACACACGTGGTCGTTGGCCTATGGATTGAACGGTGTTAAGCCTCACTGCGGACACCCACACTGTCGCGAAGATATTCTAAGCTGGCTGGCTTAAAATACACCCACGAAATACCACAACACCACAGGGATGAAAAAGAGCACTCAGGATGGCTTGGAGCTTGAATCACAAGCGATGAAGACTACTCATGTGGCAAGCTTGAGTACTGGGGTGACACCTGGGTTGGTTGCTAGCTGGCTTATCTTAACCCTTCACACAGAATAGCTTGATAACTTCTCACGATGAGTACAGCAGGGGTGGAAAGCTGACTTGGCAGGCAAAAGAACTGGATGGAGTAGACTAGGCTGGACTGGACTCAGTTGTTCTGACTCCCCCACCACAGACTGGAAGCTGGCTTATTTTGAAAACTCGGGTCAACCCCTCTGGAGTGATGCAAATAAGCAGAGAAACACTAATACAAAGAGACTGACCAGTGAATGGTGTAGAAGCTGGTAGGAGCTTGGGCGGGAGGAACTGGCTGAGGTAGCTGGCTGGCGTTAACCTTATCGGCAGGCCTACTCACAAGATGGCAGCCGGCTCGGTCGAAATTTATCTCCAGAAATCGCTGTAATCGTCAGAATTACAGGCCCTCCGTTGCCACCATTTATCGTAGGGGTTCTTAAATGGAGATATCGAGGGTTGAAGGTAGACACACTTGTTGGATAGTAACGATATATTGTCAGACTGTGATGATGGGAGAGGGAGCCCAGCCTTGCCTTGTCCTAGCCTGTGTCAAACGCTGACTGAGACCGAGGTAACTCGCCTCACACTCAAGCTGCATCTCGTGACGTCACACAAACAGTTACAGGCCTAGGGATCTCCTATCTAAAGCACATGGATGATACTGATATGCTATACAACACAGGGATCAGCAACTATGCTGACATTTGAAACTTGTGGATATTTATTCACACAATATTTCACTTGTTGAAAGCTTTATTAATCTTGAGTGTGCACATTGAACTGCATTACCTTACATTATAATCACTGGAAAACGTAAGCCCATAAGAGTCATTCATCTTCTGGGAATGATAGGCAGTCAGGTTTGATCCACGTGTGTGGAGGACAGTTGCAGTTCCTTTGACGCTGTCCTTCATTATCCGTACATTTACCTAAATTAACTTAGAATGGTTGTAAATGGTATGGTGTTACAAACAAGGTGTTGATATGACTTTTATATTCACTTTAGAACATTAATTGAAGTGCCTTTATTAACACCTTTAAATGGTTTGCTTGCCTTTTAACTTAAACCAAATCTAGCAAAGGATTCTTTTTTTTTCTAGCAAATGCACCTCCAACTATGTACCACTCACGCATAATTGATATGACTGACGAAATCGTAATGACACGATTGTAAACAAGCCATACCACGGGCGGGGCTTAAACCCGCGGTCAGAGAGTCGCAAAACTCCAGACCGTCACGTTAGTCAATGGGCCAGCTGGCTACCTAGAGTCTACCTGGAGGTTATTCCGGGGATCAACGCCCCCGCGGCCCGGTCCACGACCAGGCCTCCCGGTGGATTAGGGCCTGATCAACCAGGCTGTTACTACTGGCCACACGCAGTCCAACGTACGAACCACAGCCCGGCTGATCAGGCACTGACTTTAGGTATCTGTCCAGCTCTCTTTTGAAGGCAGCCATAGGTAATTGCCCTTATGCTTGGTGGGAGGCTGTTGAGCAGTCTTGGGCCCCGGAAACTTACGGTGTTTTCTCTTAGTGTACCAATGGCGCCCCTACTTTTAATTGTGGGTATTTTGCATCGCCTGCCAAGTCTTTTACTTTCGTAGGGAGTGATTTCTGTGTGCAGATTCGGGATCATTCCTTCTAGGATTTTCCAAGTGTAGATTATGATATATCTCTCCCTACTGCATTCCAACGAGTACAAGTCAAGTGCTTTCAAGCGTTCCCAGTAGTTAAGGTGCTTGACAGAACTTATACGTACAGAAAAGGATCTCTGTACACTCTCTAGATCTGCAATTTCACCTGCTTTGAACGGAGATGTTAATGTACAGCAGTATTCCAGCCTAGAGAGAACAAGTGATTTGAAAAGGATTATCATTGGCTTGGCATCTCTCGTTTTGAACGTTCTCATTATCAATCCTATCATTTTCTTTGCACTTGTGATCGTGGCACTGTTGTGATCCTTGAAAGTGAGATCCTCAGACATTACTACTCCCAGGTCCCTTACATTATTTTTCCACTCTATTGTATGGCCAGAGTTTGTAGTATACTCTGTTCTAGTTATTATTCCCTCCAGTTTTCCATAACGTAGTAGTTGAAATTTGTCCTCATTGAGCATCGTATTGTTTTCCGTTGCCCACTGAAAAACTGCTTATATCTTCTTGGAGGTTAACCGTGTCCTCAATAGATGACAGGCTCATGCAGATCCTAGTATCGTCTGCAAAGGATGATTCGGTGCTGTGGGTTACATCTCTGTCTATGTCTGATACGAGGATGAGGAACAGGATGGGGGCGAGTACTGTGCCTCCGATTTTACTCTGTTGACCACCACTCTTTGTGTTCAGTTGGTTAGGAAGTTGAAGATCCATCTCCCCACTTTGCCAGTTATTCCTATAGCACGTATTTTGTGCGCTATTACGCCATGATCACACTCGTCAAGCGCTTTTGCAAAGTCTGTGTATATTTCATCTGCATTCTGAACTCTAGCTCAATTACCCTCAAAGCCGCCATCATGACTCACGATATCGTAATGACACTTGCATTTGTGGTCACAGTGGTGCCTATGCTAACCTTCCTATGGTGTATAAATGTACCTAGTTGGACGATTCTTATTGTGCCAGCTGGCCCAGTGGCTAACTCGTCGGTCTGGAGTTTAATGAATCTCTGAGCGCGAATTCAAGCCCCGCCCGTGGTATGATTTATAACTGATATCTCTCAAACAGAAATTTATTAGGGTATATATGTTGTCAAATGAGAATTTCACAACATATATACCCTAAAAAATTAGAATTTAACTCATTAATATCAAGATTTGTTCCCATATATTTTTTGGGTACAATTATTTTTCAGGCGATATCTCAGAAACATATACAAAGACTGCATAATAACTAACGTCTACAAAGACTGCATAATAACAAACGTCTACAAAGACTGGTAGGTAAGACACATAGGCAACAGTTAGGCAACTTTATTCCGAAACGTTTCGCCTACGCAGTAGGCTTCTTCAGTCGATTACAGAAAGTAGGCAGGAGCAGTAGAGATGTGAAGACGATGTGATCAGTCCACCACCCTTGAAGTCGTAGATTTGAAGTTGTTAGTCCCTCAGCCTGGAGAAGTTCAGTTCCATAGACTGGAAATATCTGAAGATCAAGCGACACTGTTGAGACTTAAATACTGTGGGAAGGAGAGGTGCAGAGTAGTAGTAGTGAGAACGCAACCACTGAGAGGTCACGTCCCTCTCAGATCAAACAATTCTCACTTGAAAAAGTTGTCCAAGGTGTATTCTGTACCAAGATGCCATTGTGTTGCAGTCTACAAAGACTACATAATAACTAAGACATATATCAGATTTCGTCTTGAGAATCTGTGAATTATTCAGATAAAAACGAACACTAAGGAGTCTTCGCCTCAGCCCTTTAGTTAGTGTGATGAATGGTTTAGAAAACCGACAAGTTGAAGAATTGAGACACTTATGCAACACATGGCAATCTTTATTGAATTTTCAGTAAAGATTCCCATGTGTTGCATAAGTGTCTCAATTCCTTTAGTTAGTGTTGTAGTAGATAAGATCAGAGGCTTCACGAATTCCATCTTACATTTGAATGCAAATACAGTAACCCGCTGTATTTCTTATAACTAAATTTAGTTCATATTTCACGATGTACTTTAGAAGTATGCTTTTGGAATTACGTTTATTATTATTACAGATTATAAGATAAGGGAATCGACTTTGTATGTGATGATAGTAAGATAAGGGAATCGACTTTGTATGTGATGATAGTTCACTGGTGAAATGGTTAGGGTTCTTGTAGTTATTTTGGGTTTAGGCGAGACTCTCACTCAGGTGAAAAGTGCCTAATGTGTCTGACGTAAATGGCCACATATTACTAATGTCAATGGCGATCCACTTATGACGATTATTATTATTATTATAATCAAGGGGGAAGCGCTAAACCCGGAGGATTATACAGCGCCTGGGGGGGGGGGATGTGGAAGGCATTCAGGCTTAATTCGGGGAACTGGAGCACAGATCCAATTACCTAAATCAAGAGCCCCTCACCAACATCAAGGAACCTTCCTTGAGGGGCCACTTATGACGAACGGAAGGCGTGGGAAGGAAAATGTGGCATGTTAGATGTGAGTTGTGGGAATGAAGGCGGTGCATATCAGTGGTGGGCAGGTGAGTTGTGTATATCAGTGGTGGGTGTGCGGTCTCCCTCGCCACAGTGTGTCCTGCTGCAGCCATGACCGGAGTCCTCACGAAGTCCCTCCTGCTGGGGGTGGTAACCCTCGCCCTCCTCCACACAGGTTACTAGTTCATGAAGACTTACAGTCGTAATTTAATTTACATTTTTGTGCTCTGAGATACACTTCGCAAAATACTTTTAAAAGCGCTAACATTAAAGAAGCGATGATTTAACCAGAGTGATTGAGATGAAACAGTCTTGTCACGTCTCATGTACTCTATCGTCGCTTGAAGAGACATCTGATAATGAGAGAGATATAGAAATTTTCTATTGTTCATGTTTCTTCCTTTCCTTCTTGCAGGATGGGCAGAGAGATGCGAGTTCGTCGAAATCACGGACGAGTGGACCTACAATTACGCAGCCACCTTCAGTGCCCCAGCTCCTGCAGACTTCTCAGGTCTCGTTGTAGACTTGTATTTCAACAGACCTGTGGATTCTATTGACGTAAGTTTGGAGGCAGCCTCGCTATAGTACCTTTATAATGAATTGTCATATAATCCACTCTTCTTACACTGTAGTAAAATATATGATAATTTTTTTTACAGCCAAAAACATTTTTTCAAAGCTTCTACTAAACCAGGTATTTATAGTGAATCCCGTGTATCGCTGAACACTTCGCACATGAACAAACTTAAAAAGTGACAGTTGTTGAGGGATTTATATTCACAGAGATGTATAAACTGAGATTTTACTAAAATTCTTATTTCAAGAGTTAAAGTAAATTTGGTATTATTCTTCTAGCGAATTGAGACAATCATTGCCTGCGTCCGGTTCTTAGACTTATACTCTAACTGGTCGTTCACAGTTCTACCAGGGAACGGCGGAGAAGGTGGACGACCATCACTTCATCCTCAGGGACGACAGTCTCTCAGGCACGGCCGGCCTCATCGTTGAGTGTAAGTTCCAGGCTCACTTCCCTGAAGCCCAGGCGGTGGTCACTGCCGCTACTATAAATGGAGTACCAATTTGTGGTGAGTAGCACCTTATACCTCATTTTTGGTTCTTAAGAAGGCCTATTTCTGGTGCCCACTATCCCCCCCTCCCTCCCAAAGATGGCTCACCTTATCGTTGAGTGACCATTCCTTCTCTGCCTCAGGGAAGATCACTTTTCACAGTTTAGAATATTACTTTCCTTGGACTTGTACTACGTGATGCGTGGGTTATCATAAGAACATAAGAACATAAGTACATAAGAATGGAAGAACACTGCAGAAGGCCTACTGGCCCATGCAAGGCAGGTCCTTATCAAAACGACCTCTACCTAAAGCAACCCAAGAAATAACTCCCGTACCCACTGACACCAATCAAACCCAGCCCCTCCCACTCATATATTTGTCCAATTTCTTCTTAAAGCTACCCAAGGTCCTAGCCTCTATCACCCCACTGGGAAGACTGTTCCACGCATCTACAACTCTATTAGAAAACCAATACTTACCTATGTCCTTTCTAAATCTAAATTTATCCAATTTAAATCCATTATTTCTGGTTCTTACCTAGTTCGACACCCTCAGTACTTTATTACTATCACCTTTGTTTATGCCCGTCATCCACTTATACACTTCAATGATATCTCCCCTCATTCTACGTCTCTCCAGAGAGTGGAGATTTAAGGCAGTGATTTCTTTCAAACGGCCTGCCACAATTGTCCCTTCAAAGCATACCTGAGGCTCCAACCTTTTCAGTTTAGACTTAAGATTTGTGATGGTGTTGAGACCCCAGCTGCATTTTAGGGAACCATTCTTATCTTGAATGAATTGATGGTTTTTCAGTTATAAAAGAAATTTTCAACTATTTTTCGATTGCACGTATTTGTTATTTTAATGTACGTAAGAACGATTTAAGTCTGGCCGCCTATTAATAGATATTTATATCGTATGATGTTTCGTTGAAAGATTTTGCATGGAAGAGAGCGCTGGATAATCTTCCTTCTCAAGCGCAATGTAGATCCATCAGGCTATCACATTCATTTATGCTTCTTCCTGAGCCGTGCTGCTGACTTCATCATGGCTGTAAATGGCTTGGTGATACCGGCAGCCTGTATAAAAGGACACCTGTGTACATTACAGGACATTTAAGAAAAAAGTCTCGCCATGAGTGGTCTCATCAGTCCAAATGATGAAGTCACTCATGGCGAAACGTTTCCTTCAATAAATGTTCTGAATTGTATACAAGTGTCCTTTTACAGTACCCAGTGGCCTGATGGCTAAAACTCTCGCGTCACACGGCGAGTGCCTGGGTTCGATTCCCATCGAGGGTAGAAATATAGGGCTTGTATCTTTACGCCGGTTGTCTATGCTCCCCATCAGTAAAATGGGTACCAGGGTGATAGTCGACTGGTGTGGGTCGCATCCTGGGACAAAACTGACGTAATTTGCCCGAAATGCTCTTCATAGCAAGCGGCTTTCTATATAGTAGTACGGCACTGATGTCAGCTAAGCCTGTATACCTTGTACATGTACTTGTAGTAAATAAAGATATTATTATTATTATTATTATTATTATTATTATTATTATTATTATTATTATTATTATTATTATTATTATTATTATTATTATTATTATTATTATTATTATTATTGTTATTATTATTATTATTATTATTATTATTATTATTATTATTATTATTATTATTATTATTATTAATATTATCATTATTATTGTTGTTGTTATTATTGTTGTTGTTATTATTATTATTATTATTATTATTATTATTATTATTATTATTATTATTATTATTATTATTATTATCATTATTATTATTATTTCCACCCTTCTCCACCCTTCCTTCCTTGTCCCATGCGCCGGGAAGCTAGTCTGTCCCACACCCGCAGCTCTTCCGTAGAGCAGTAGCACCAAAAATTAAGTTATGAAGGTGTGTATCAGATTCCATTGAGTGAGCTATTAAATGTTTACCAAGGTATGTTATCCCTTTGGTGACCTGGTTTCCTCATCCACAGAGGGAGGCTGGACCACTGTGCCTCCCCTGCAGGACCCGTGTGACCCCACCGGCATGAAGCCTTACGACTATGCTCAGGTAAGTTATTGTCAGAGAGAGAGAGAGAGAAAGCTGTTAAAAAATATCATGTGAAATACATAATAGGAACTCTTCAAAAAAATCTAAGATGTACTTAAAAAAAATTAACGACATAAAGTCTTGAACAGTGTTTCTCATTCACGTCACCCATTTCACATGCATTTCCTCCCTTCCTTCACCTGGCCCCTCGCTTTTCTCACTGGATCTCTTACTTCCCTCCCAGTGTACACCTCTGAGCCTCACTTCTGCTACAGGTGCTGTGTATGGGAATCCTCTTCTACGAGGCTGAGAGGTCTGGCCACCTGCCTGCTGATCAGAGAATCACCTGGAGGTACGACTCTGCTCTCGACGACGGCTCTGACGTGGGTCACGACCTTACTGGTGGATACTATGACGGTAAGGAAAGACAGAGAAAATATTAGACAGACGCCAATAAAAGTCAATAAATCCGGTGTCCACTCGTAACCAATAGCTCTACCCCGTCCTCCGATGATTAAGATATTTTACTTAATCATTGTAAGTTGTCGTTTCAACATACATATACGAGCTGTTAAGTATAAAAAAGTATATGGCATTTGCATGAAGACACCAACACAATATGTATTTACCTTCACAAGTGGGATTATTAACATTTTGCTTGGTGTTCCAATGACTTCACTTACTCCCCGAAAGATTTATCAACTAAGTATATTCTAAACAGCGAAACCTAATCTAAGTAATGATCCTGGAGAAATCATTAGAAAAAAATTATGTAAGATGCTATTGGCTTCATTAATATGTTATGAATACGTATGCGACTTAAGTCTGCAGTCGAAACTAGTATGCTGCACTTTGACTTATAAGTATAACGGACTCCAACCTCTTGTCTTCCACAGCTGGAGATCATGTTAAGTTCGGCTTTCCAATGGCCTACTCTGCCTCACTGATCGGCTGGGGGCTCATCGATTTCGCTGATGGATACGAGGCTGCAGGTATCTATCTATTCAAATTAATATTCTTTATTTAAATCTTTGTTACAAATGAAAAAATCAGGTATAAATCGATTCGAGAAAAGTCAGGTTCAGGAGATTAAACGAAGGTTAAATGCAGATAAACATGTTTTTTTTTTATATTGTTGTTGTCAGCCAGAAATAAATCTTTGTGTGTGGATTTAAACTTGAACCTGTTTTAATTTATTCCACACAAAGATTCCGAGGGAAGATGATGATATTACATAAGAAGAAGAACATAAGAACATAAGAACGAAGGAACACTGCAGAAGGCCTACTGGCCCATGCGAGGCAGGTCCAAGTCTCCTACCGGCTTAAGCCAATGCACCCAACCTAGTCAGGTCAGGTCACATTGACTTAAGGGAGGAACACGGCAACCGACCTGGTAGCACAAGCTATCAGGTCTAACTCACACCCACCCACATCTACTCATGTATTTATCCAACCTATTTTTAAAGCTACACAACGTTCTGGCCTCTATAACGGTACTTGGGAGTTTGTTCCACTCATCCACAACTCTATTACCAAACCAGTACTTTCCTATATCCTTCCTGAATCTGAATTTTTCCAACTTAAAACCAT
This sequence comes from Cherax quadricarinatus, assembly GCF_038502225.1. NCBI lineage: Eukaryota > Metazoa > Arthropoda > Malacostraca > Decapoda > Parastacidae > Cherax > Cherax quadricarinatus. The sequence continues at coordinate 13,097,101 of NC_091293.1, read as the reverse complement.
TGCTGCGAGTCCTGTCTAGGCTAGATATTTTCAGCACACTATTTACATCCCCTTTATTTATTCCTGTCTTCCATTTATACACCTCAATCATATCCCCCCTAATTCTACGTCTTTCTAGAGAGTGCAGTTTCAGGGCCCTTAGTCTATCCTCATAGGGAAGGTTTCTGATACATGGGATCAACTTTGTCATCCTCCTTTGTACATTTTCCAGAGAATTTATATCCATTCTGTAATACGGTGACCAAAACTGTGCAGCATAATCTAAATGAGGCCTAACCAAGGATGTATAGAGTTGAAGAACAACCTGAGGACTCCTATTATTTATGCTTCTTGATATGAAGAAAAGGATTCTATTAGCTTTATTACGAACACTTATGCACTGTTGTCTTGGTTTCAGATTACTGCTAACCAGAACTCCTAAATCTTTTTCGCAATCCGTAATATTAAGATCCACATTATTTAGTTTATATGTGGCATGGTTATTGTCCTGTCCAACATTTAGAACTTTGCATTTGTCTATATTAAACTGCATCTGCCACTTCTCCGACCACTGCATCAGTCTATTCAAATCTTCCTGGAGTGCTCGAATGTCCTCGTCAGAATGAATTCGACGGCCTATTTTGGTGTCATCGGCAAACTTGCCGATGTCGCTCTTTATGCCCTCATCTATGTCGTTTATGTAGATTGTGAACAGCAGGGGGCCCAACACTGACCCCTGTGGAACACCGCTCGTGACGCTTCCCCACTCTGATTTCTCCCCATTTATGCAAACTCTCTGCTGCCTATTTGTCAACCATGCCTCTATCCAGGAAAAAATTTCTCCTCCTATTCCATGTGCTTTAATTTTCCTCAATAGTCTCTGATGTGGGACCCTGTCAAAAGCCTTACTGAAGTCCATATACACAATATCATATTCATTACCATGATCTACCTCCTCAAATACCTTAGTGAAAAAAGTTAATAAATTCGTAAGGCAGGAACGCCCCTTTGTAAAACCATGCTGAGATTCGTTGATTAATTTATGCTTTTCAAGGTGGCTACGAACTGCCTCGGCAATTATTGATTCCATAAATTTTCCCACTATGGAGGTTAGGCTTATTGGTCTATAGTTCGAAGCTATGGACCTGTCACCTGTTTTGAAAATAGGTATCACATTTGCCATTTTCCACTTATCTGGCACCATGCCAGTTTGTAGTGATATGTTGAAAAGATTAGCCAAAGGTGTGCTAAGCTCCTCTTTACATTCCTTTAGAACCCTTGCATACAGTTCATCAGGGCCTGGGGATTTGTTAGGTTTTAATTTATCTATTTGCCTAAGGACCATGTCACTTGTGACCCTAATAGTGCACAGTTTATTATCGTCCTGTTCTACATAATTTATCATTACTGGAATATCGCTGGTATCCTCCTGTGTAAAAACTGAGAGGAAGTATGTGTTAAAAATTCTACACATTTCCTTATCACTGTCAGTGAGCTGACCCGAGGAACTTTTGAGTGGGCCTATCTTGTCCCTGATCTTACTTCTGTATACCTGAAAGAATCCTTTTGGGTTAGTCTTCGATTCTCTTGCAACTTTAACCTCATAATCTCTTTTTGCTTTTCTAATTCCCTTTTTTATTTCTCTCTTTAACTGAATATATCGATTTCTCAATTGCCCCTCTCCTCTTTTGATTTGCCTATATATGCCTCTCTTTTGACCAATCAGATATTTTAATCTATTGTTCATCCATTTAGGATCATTTTTGTTTGATCTGATTTCCCTATTTGGAACATAATTTGACTGAGCAGCTAGAACTATGCCCTGGAAAGCATCATATCGGCAACCATCACCACCTACCTGACCCTTAGTCAGGTCATTCCAGTTCAGCCCACCTAAGTAATTTTTCAGTCCTATGAAATCAGCCAAGCGAAAGTTAGGGACGGAGACTTGATTGCCATTATTAGGGGAATTCCATGATATATTAAAACTGAGTGATTTGTGATCACTTTCCCCAAGCTCATCATTAACCTCAAGATTATTAATTAGTGTTTCCCTACTGGCAAGAACCAAGTCAAGGAGGTTATTTCCCCTAGTTGGCTCTGTCACAAACTGTTTTAAAAAACAATCCTGGATCGTATCAAGAAAGTCACCTGACTCTAAATTTCCTGTCAAATTGCTCCAGTCAATCTGTCTATAGTTGAAATCTCCCATTAGCACAACATTTTCGTATGTAGATGCCTTACGAATTTCGTCCCATAGAAGTTTACTGCACTCCCTATCAAGATTTGGGGCCCTGTAAATCACACCCAAAATTAGTTTTTCTCGGCCCTCGAGAAGCTGTAACCAAACAGATTCAGTGGCTGACGCTTCTAATTTAATATCTTGTCTAACACAACAATTTAAATTGTCTCTGACATACATCGCTACTCCACCACCTTTCCTGTTGACCCTGTCAGTGTGGAATAATTTATAGCCTTGTATGTGACATTCAGAGGGCATCTCTCTATCTTTCAGATTAAGCCAGGTCTCTGTTATAGCAATAATATCTATGTTTCCTGCACTTGCAATTAATCTTAGCTCATCTATCTTATTTCTTACACTCCTGCTATTAGTATAGTAAACCTTAAGGGAGCTAGTCCCTTGCTGCCCTCTGCTGTCCCCCTTTGTTTGCTGACCTGATCTATTGTCTTTATTTATAACTTCATGCTGAATGCCTTTTATATATTTACTGTTTCCAACCCTAGTGTTGCAACCTGCTTGTTTCCCACACACACCCATACCTCTATCTTCCTTCAGTTTAAAATCATAGGCATTTCACCAATGGCCTTCTCAATCGAGTCTGCAAGTGCTACCACCCCAGCCCCAGAGAGATGTACCCCATCCCTTGCATACATATCATGTTTGCCATAAAAGTTGTTCCAGTTGTCAATGAATGGGATTGCAAGTTCCTTGCAGTATCTGTCTAGCCAGCAATTTACACCAATTGCCCTAGACATCCATTCATTTCCTACTCCCCTTCTAGGCAAGATGCTACATATGATTGGGATCCCTCCCTTAGACTTAATGAAATCTATAGCTGACCTGTACTTATCTAGCAGCTCTTCTCTCCTACCCTTCCCAATATCATTTCCACCAGCACTGAGACAGATAATGGGCTTGTTCCCATTACCTGACGTGATATTATCCAGCCTGTTGACAATGTCCCCAACACCAGCTCCAGGGAAGCACACTCTATCTCTCATCTTCTTATTCCTATTACAAAAAGCACGGTCAATATATCTTACCTGAGAGTCACCAACCACAAGAATGCGCTTGCCTCCATTAGCAGGGGCAGTAGTACCCTTACCTTCACTGGCCACTGAAGTACATTCATCCTGAAGAACAGAGAAGCGATTTCCTACCTTCAGATCTTCACTCTTAACTTTCCTTACTCTGATGCGCCTTCCATTACTGTGAACCACTCGCCACTTGTAGCAGGTGCTGGACTGCACCTCACTGCTGGTAGCCGTTGCTACCTCCCCAGCTACAGCCTCCTCACAGCGAGAGACAGACTGCACCTCACTGCTAGAAGCCTCATTCCCCACAACTCCAGCCACCTCACACTCTCTCCCAGACCCATTGAGGTGGACCTTCAGCCTCCTAATCTCCTCCTGGAGAAGCAAGACCTCCTCCTTCAACTCTCCAACCTCAATTTTTAAAACACTGCAGGAGCAAGCCATGCTTTGTAACCGTCCACACTAATCCCCAAAGCAGCTCAGGGTCTGTGACCTCACGTGACGACTGACCACTGAGTACATAAACTAGATAATGTGTGCGTCTTCATAACTGCATATATGTACTATAGAATATAGAACCTACAGTACTATATCCAGAGTACATAAAAGTGGTTTCTTGCTCACAGGTCAGGTGGAGTACGGACGAGCAGCTGTCAAGTGGGCCACGGACTACTTCCTGAAGGCTTACACTGCCCACTGGGAGTTCTACGGACAGGTACATCACCTTCACTTGTTGATCATTTTTTTTTTGTGGGACTGCAACTTGAAAAACCACTTGGGCACAAAGACGAAAAACCAGTAAGAAAGATCTGTGTATTTCTGTCTCAGTCAAAGACCCTCTTCAAATCTCTTACTGCTACCTGATCTCATGTTACAGCGGCTACTTTCACACGAATTATCTTACCAACATTTCTGCACGTTCTAAATGCCACAGAAAAGTTAATATTAGTTATTCTCGATCTGGTTAGAGTTAAGTTAGATTAGCATAGGCTGATGTATGTTAACTTATACTTACGTATACTTTCCTCAGGAATAATGAAGTTAATAAAGATGTTTGACTTACGTCTGGTAGCGCGGGGCGAACCTCTCCATTTCTAGCGTGCATTTCCTCGCGTATGTATGTTGGAGAACGCATTTGACAGCTATCATGGGATATAATAACCGAAATGTTTATGCCTCTCCATGTATATACACTAAGAGTTTATTTTAATCCCTATTTTTAAGGATGAACGAATTCTGACTGGTGGTGAACAGGTTACATGGAGCCATAAGGACTCTCGTGTAGACGATAGCATTTAAACCCCATTAACCAACCTTCTAACCAAGGTTGAAATACACACACGTCTCTCACTTGTGTCTCACCTGTGTCTCACCTGTGTCTTACCTGTGTCTCACCCGTGTCTCGCCTGTGTCTCACCTGTGTCTCACCTGTGTCTCTCTTTTGCCTCTCCTGTGTCTCACCTGTGTCTCACCTGTGTCTCACCTGTGTCTCTCCTGTGTCTCACCTGTTTCTCATATGTGTAAGTTGTTACTCACTTGACATCAGTCCGGTTTTATATCCCTTGTATGAATGATTTCGCAATGTCATGCATGAATTTGTGCTTACACATTTTTTCCGTAAATCGGCACAAATTCATGTTTTTTTTTTAGATTTCTGGTCAAGAACTGATTTTTGGCTTTGATTTGGGGTGAATTGTTAGGAATTACCGGTAGTGTTGCTGGAAAGCAATAATGTGAGAACTTTGAAAAAATGGAGTATTTTGTAAAATCATTTTTAATTTGTTATTACAGAATCATTGATAATTATCACAGTGGTTCTGTTATCCATTAACTGTGAATTAACAAAACAATTGCTGACTAAAAGTTGATAAAACAACTAAAGCTGAGCATAAAGTGACAAACTTCCTATTAAAACATATTTTTAAAAAATAAGCAAGTACAAAAAAATCAGCATTTGAAATACGAAAACAGAAAAAAGCAGAAGCAGCACTTAGAACAATAATAAGTACTTGTAACTAGCAACAATAAGCGGCGTGCTTGTAACTAGCAACAATGAGCGGCGTGCTTGTAACTAGCAACAATAAGCGACGTGCTTGTAACTAGCAACAATAAGCGGCGCGCTCGTAACTAGCAACAATAAGCGGCGTGCTTGTAACTAGCAACAATAAGCAGCGTGCTTGTAACTAGCAACAATAAGCAGCGTGCTTGTAACTAGCAGTAATAAGTGGGGCGCTTGTAACTACCAATAATAAGTGGTGTGTTTGTAACTAGCAATAATAAGTGGCGTGTTTGTAACTAGCAATAATAAGTGGCGTGCTTGTAACTAGCAATAATAAGTGGCGTATTAATAACTACCAATAATTGGCGTGCTTGTAACTAGCAGTAATAAGTGAAGTGCTTGTAACTACCAATAATGAGTGGCGTGTTTGTAACTAGCAGTAATAAGTGGAGTGCTTGTAACTACCAATAATAAGTGGCGTGCTTGTAACTAGTAACAATAAGCGGCGTGCTTGTAATTAGCAACAATAAGCGGCGTGCTTGTAACTAGCAACATTAAGCGGCGTGCTTGTAACTAGCAACAATAAGCGGCGTGCTTGTAACTAGCAACAATAAGCTGCGTGTTTGTAACTAGCAGTAATAAGTGGAGTGCTTGTAACTACCAATAATAAGTGATGTGTTTGTAACTAGCAATAATAAGTGGCGTGTTTGTAACTAGCAATAATAAGTGGCGTGTTTGTAACTAGCAATAATAAGTGGCGCATTAGTAACTACCAATAATAAGTGGCGTGCTTGTAACTAACAGTAATAAGTGAAGTGCTTGTAACTGCCAATAATAAGTGGCGTGCTTGTAACTAGCAACAATAAGCGGCGTGCTTGTAACTAGCAACAATAAGCGGCGTGCTTGTAACTAGCAACAATAAGTGGAAAGGTTGCAACAAGCAATAATAAGTGGCGTGTTTATAACGAGCAACAATAAGTGGAGTGCTTGTAACTAGCCATAATATCGGAGCGCTGGTAACTAGCAATAATAAGTGGCGTGCTTGTAACTAGCAATAATAATGACGTGTTTATAACTAGCAACAATAGGTGGAATACTTGTAACTAGCAATAATAAGCGGAGTGCCTGTAACTAGCAATAATAAGTGGCGTGTTTGTAACTAGCAACAATAAGAGGAGTACTTTTAACTAGCAATAATAAGTGGAGTACTTGTAACTACCAATAATAAGTGGCGTGCTTGTAACTACCAATAAAAAGTGGAGTGCTTGTAACTAGCAATAATCAGTGGAGTGTTTGTAACTAGCAATAATAAGTGGCGTGTTTGTAACTAGCAATAATAAGTGGCGTATTAGTAACTAGCATTAATAAGTAGTGTGCTTGTAACTAGCAGTAATAAGTGGAGTGCTTGTAACTACCAATAATAAGTGGTGTGTTTGTAACTAGCAATAATAAGTGGCGTGTTTGTAACTAGCAATAATAAGTGGCGTATTAGAAACTACCAAAAATAAGTGGCGTGCTTGTAACTAGCAGTAATAAGTGGAGTGCTTGTAACCACCAATAATAAGTGGTGTGTTTGAAACTAGCAATAATAAGTGGCGTGCTTGTAACTAATAATAATAAGTTGAGTGCTTGTAACTAGCAATAAAAAATGACGTGTTTGTAACTAGAAAAAATAAGTTGACTGTTTGTAACTAGTAATAATATGGAGCTTGTTTGTAGTTAAAAATAATAAGTGGAGTGCTTGTAACTAGCAATAATAAGTGGCGTATTTGTAACTAGCAATAATAAGTGGCGTGTTTGTAACTAGCAACAATAAGAGGAGTACTTGTAACTAGCAATAATAAGTGGAGCACTTGTAACTACCAATAATAAGTGGCGTGCTTGTAACTACCAATAAAAAGCGGAGTGCTTGTAACTAGCAATAATCAGTGGAGTGCTTGTAATTAGCAATAATAAGTGGATTGCTTGTAACTATCAATAATAAGTGGCGTGTTTGTAACTAGCAATAATAAGTGGCGTGTTTGTAACTATCAATAATAAGTGGCGTGTTTGTAACTAGCAATAATAAGTGGCGTGTTTGTAACTAGCATTAATAAGTGGAGTGCTTGTAACTAGCAATAATAAGCGGCGTGTTTGTAACTAGCAATAATAAGTGGCGTGTTTGTAACTAGCAATAATAAGTGGAGTGCTTGTAACTAGCAATAATAAGTGGTGTGCTTGTAACTAGCAATAATATGTGGAGTGCTTGTAATTATCAATAATAACTTGAGTGCTTGTAACTAGCAATAATAAGTGACTTGCTTGTAACTAGCAATAAGAAGTGGCTTGTTTGTAACTAGAAATAATAAGTTGAGTGCTTGTAACTAGCAATAATAAGTGGCGCGTTTGTAACCAGCAATAATAAGTGAGTGTTTGTAACTAGCAATAATATGAGGCGTGTTTGTAATTACCAATAATAAGTTGAGTGTTTGTAACTAGAAATAAAAAATGACGTGTTTGTAACTAGAAATAATAAGTTGACTGTAACTAGTAATAATATGGAGCTTGTTTGTAGTTAGCAATAATAAGTGGAGTGCTTGTAACTAGCAATAATAAGTGGCATGTTTGTAACTAGCAATAATAAGTGGCGTGTTTGTCACTAGCAATAATAAGTATAGTACTTGTAACTACCAATAATAAGTGGCGTGCTTGTGACTACCAATAAAAAGTGGAGTGCTTGTAACTAGCAATAATCAGTGGAGTGCTTGTAACTAGCAATAATAAGTGGATTGCTTGTAACTATCAATAATAAGTGGTGTGTTTGTAACTTTCAATAATAAGTGGCGTGTTTGTAACTAGCAATAATAAGTCGCGTGTTTGTAACTAGCAATAATAAGTGGAGTGCTTGTAACTAGCAAAAATAAGTGGCGTGTTTGTAACCAGCAATAATAAATGGCGTGCTTGTAACTAGCAATAATAAGTGGCGTGCTTGTAACTAGCAATAATAACTTGAGTGCTTGTAACTAGCAATAATAAGTGACTTGCTTGTATCTAGCAATAAGAAGTGGCGTGTTTGTAATTAGCAATAATAAGTGACTTGCTTGTATCTAGCAATAAGAAGTGGCGTGTTTGTAACTAGAAATTATAAGTTGAGTGCTTGTAACTAGCAATAATATGTGGCGTGCTTGTAATTATCAATAATAAGTTGAGTGCTTGTAACTAGCAATAGTAAGTGGCACGTTTGTAACCAGCAATAATGAGTGAGTGTTTGTAACTAGCAATAATGAGTGAAGTACTTGTAACTAGCAATAATAAGTGGCGTGCTTGTAATTATCAATAATAAGTGGCGCGTTTGTAACCAGCAATGATAAGTGAGTGTTTGTAACTACCAATAATGAGTGGAGTACTTGTAACTAGTAATAATAAGTGGCGTGCTTGTAACTAGTAATAATAAGTGGTATGCTTATAACTAGCAATAATAAGCTGAATGATTGTAACTAGCAATAATAAGTGGCGCTTGTAACTAGCAACAATAAGTGGCGTGTGTGTAATTAGAAATAATAAGTGGAGTGCTTGCAGTTAGCAATAATAAGTAGCGATTATAACTAGTAAGAATATGTGGAGTGCTTGTACCTGGCAATAATAAGTTGAGTACTTGTAACAAGCAATAATGGCGTGCTTCCCACCAGTAACAATAAGTATCGAGTTTGTAACTAGAAATAATAAGTAGAGTGCTTGTAACTAGCAATAATAAGTGGCACTTGTTCCTAGGAACAATAAGTGATATGCTTGTAACTAGCAATAATGAGTGACTCTTGTAACTAGCAAGAGTAAGTGGCGTGTTTGCAGCTAGAAATAATAAGTGGAGTGCTTGTAGCTAGCAATAATAAGTAGAGTGCTTGCAACTAGCAATAATAAGTAGCGATTGTAACTAGCAATAATAAGTGGAGTGCTTGTAACTAGCAATAATAAGTGCCGTTATTGTAACTAGTAATAATAAGTAACGTGCTTGTAACTAGCAATAATAATTGGCGCAACAAAAAGTGGCGTGTTTTTAACAAGCAATAATAAGTGGCGCTTGTAACTAGCAACAATAAGTGGGGTGTTTGTAACTAGCAACAGTAAGTGGAGTGCTTGTAACTAGCAATAATAAGTGGAGTGCTTGTAACTAGCAATAATAAGTGGCGCTTGTAACTAGCAACAATAAGTGACATGCTTGTAACTAGTAATAATATGTGGCGATTGTAACTAGCAATAATAAGTGGCGTGTTTGTAACTATCAATAGTAAGTGGCGCTTGTAACTAGCAACAATAAGTGGCGTGTTTGTAATCAGCAGTAATAAGTGGCGCTTGAAACTAGCTAAAATAAGTGACGTGCTTGTAACTAGCAATAATAAGTGACTCTTGTAACTAGCAACAATAAGTGGCGTGTTTGTAACTACCAATAGTAAGTGAAGTGTTTCTAACTAGCATTAATAAGTGGAGTGCTTGTAACTAGCAATAACAAGTGACGCTCGTGACTAGCAACAATAAATGGCGCTTGTAACTATCAATAATAAGTGACGCTCGTGACTAGCAATAATAAATTGAGCTTGTAACTAGCAACAGTAAGTGACGTGCTTGTAACTAGCAATAATATGTGGCGCTTGTAATTAGCAGTAATAAGTGGAGTGTACGTAACTAGCAATAATAAGTGGCGCTTGTAACAAGCAATAGTAAGTGACGCTTGTAACTAGCAACAGTAAGTGAAGTGTTTGTAACTAGCAAAAGTAAGTGGAGTGTTTGTAACTAGCAATAATAAGTGGAGTGTATGTAACTAGCAGTAATAAGTGGAGTGCATGTAACTAGCAATAATAAGTGGCTCTTGTAACTAGCATCAGTAAGTGACGTGCCTGTAACTAGCCATAATATGTGGCGCTTGTAACTCGCAGTAATAAGTGGAGTGCACGTAATTAAGAATAATAAGTGGAGTGCTTGTAACTAGCAACAATAAGAGGGGTGTTTGTAACTACTGAAGTCTTTGATTCGTGATGTTTTCTCAGGTTGGGAGAGGTGACCTTGACCACAGCTACTGGGGCCGCCCTGAGAACATGACAATGGAGCGACCTTCAATGAAGATCGACGAAGCTGCTCCAGGTAAGGTTAAACCTCGCCTCACGTCCTCCTTCAGCTTGTATTTCATTCCTCAACTGTGTGACTTTGCTAGCATGCATACGCACTACTAAGAAACAGGCAGACAATAATCTCCCATAAATTAAGCTATACTCTGTTCTAGCTATTTTTTTCCTGAAGTTTTCAAGATTTCCATAATAGAGAAAGTGGAATTTAAAATTTGTCCTCACTTACCATCATACTGTTTTCTACAGCTCAATGGAAAATTGAGCTATAGAAAACAGTATGATGCTTTGTCTTCACCTGCGCAGAATATTGTACTTCATCAAGCATGTTTTCCTGTGGTCTCCGGCAGGTTCCGAGCTGGCCGGTGAGACAGCAGCCGCCCTCGCTATCGCCTCCATCGTCTTTAAGGTGCGAAGTATTCATCACACTTCTCTTAAAGCTGTCAAGGGCTATTATGATAGCAACTGTGAATGAGAAACTAGTTTCTGTAGGGCACACTAGTTTCTTCTCCAAGAAGGCTGTATGACCCTTCGGTCTAGCGCTTAGTTTGATTATAATCTGCTCCAAGAGCAACATCTAAACTTAATAAAAAGAGGTAGAACTACGAAAAGTTCTGCTCCAAGAACCAGTCTAGCTCGCTTCTCAAATAGCTAATCCCACCCATGATTGTAGTCATTAATATGGCCAGGACTCTCAGTATAAAAAGATTTACACTATTGGTTATTCCTCAAACACGTAAACGGTTGGTATCTGGCTTCTTCCATCCCTACATATAATATGTTTTCTCTCTCCCTCGCGAAGTCTAGCTGTCTCTGTTGTTTCTATATTTATTTTTTGTTATTAAGCCGCAAAAAATTAAAATAATGACAATATATCTCACCACCACTATTATTATCAACTTTACCACAAACCATCACCACCCCTACCTAACCACTGTCTCTCATCCAGGAGGCGGACCCAGCCTACTCATCTAAGATACTGGGGGTCGCCAGTGAGCTGTACGAATTCGCTGATGCCAAGAGGCAAAATTACCATATCTCCATCCCTGACGCAGCAGCTTACTACCAGTGAGTATCCGGCTCTCTGCTGCTCGGGTCATGAGCTGCTGCTGGGATCAGGACAGGTCATGCACTGCTAGTGAAGTGTCAGAGGTCATTAGGATACACATGTTTGTGCAATTACCTACGAGTTTGCAGAAAATGAGCTACAGTTCTTGGTTCTTCCTCTGTCGACCAGTTTACTTAAATAATTTCGTTTCCCTGCTCCTCAAGGGAGGTTCCTTGATGCTGCTCAGGGGCTCTTGATCATGGAATTGAACTTGCTCTCTCCTTACTTGGACCAAACCCGATTTCTCAGGCGCTGTATGACCACTACGGGCTTAGCGCTGCCCTTAAATATAATCATATTAATATTAATGATGATAAAAATAATTCTGAAAATAATAATAATAATAATTAATAATTAAAATAGTAGTAAAAACAATAATAATTTGTATGAAGCCTTTGTCCATAGTCAGTGTTCATTTTATTCCATATTTTTACGTCTCTTAATGTAAAGAGTGTTTGTACTACCCAACCTTGTCCTCCTGTGTTTGTACTACCCAACCTTGTCCTCCTGTGTTTGTACTACCCAACCTTGTCCTCCTGTGTTTGTACTACCCAACCTTGTCCTCTTGTGTTTGTACTACCCAACCTTGTCCTCTTGTGTTTGTACTACCCAACCTTGTCCTCTTGTGTTTGTACTACCCAACTTTGTCCTCTTGTGTTTGTACTACCCAACCTTGTCCTCCTGTGTTTGTACTACCCAACCTTGTCCTCTTGTGTTTGTACTACCCAACTTTGTCCTCTTGTGTTTGTACTACCCAACTTTGTCCTCCTGTGTTTGTACTACCCAACCTTGTCCTCCTGTGTTTGTACTACCCAACCTTGTCCTCTTGTGTTTGTACTACCCAACCTTGTCCTCTTGTGTTTGTACTACCCAACCTTGTCCTCTTGTGTTTGTACTACCCAACCTTGTCCTCCTGTGTTTGTACTACCCAACTTTGTCCTCCTGTGTTTGTACTTCCCAACCTTGTCCTCTTGTGTTTGTACTACCCAACCTTGTCCTCCTGTGTTTGTACTACCCAACCTTGTCCTCTTGTGTTTGTACTACCCAACTTTGTCCTCCTGTGTTTGTACTACCCAACCTTGTCCTCCTGTGTTTGTACTACCCAACCTTGTCCTCCTGTGTTTGTACTACCCAACCTTGTCCTCCTGTGTTTGTACCACCCAACCTTGTCCTCCTGTGTTTGTACTACCCAACCTTGTCCTCCTGTGTTTGTACTACCCAACCTTGTCCTCCTGTGTTTGTACTACCCAACCTTGTCCTCTTGTGTTTGTACTACCCAACTTTGTCCTCTTGTGTTTGGACTACCCAACTTTGTCCTCTTGTGTTTGTACTACCCAACTTTGTCCTCTTGTGTTTGTACTACCCAACCTTGCCCTCTTGTGTTTATACTACCCAACTTTGTCCTCCTGTGTTTTTACTACCCAACCTTGCCCTCTTGTGTTTGTACTACCCAACTTTGTCCTCCTGTGTTTGTACTACCCAACTTTGTCCTCCTGTGTTTGTACTACCCAACCTTGTCCTCTTGTGTTTGTACTACCCAACCTTGCCCTCTTGTGTTTGTACTACCCAACCTTGCCCTCTTGTGTTTGTACTACCCAACTTTGTCCTCCTGTGTTTGTACTACACAACTTTGTCCTCCTGTGTTTGTGCTACCCAACTTTGTCCTCCTGTGTTTGTACTACCCAACTTTGTCCTCCTGTGTTTGTACTACCCAACTTTGTCCTCCTGTGTTTGTACTACCCAACTTTGTCCTCCTGTGTTTGTACTACCCAACTTTGTCCTCCTGTGTTTGTACTACCCAACCTTGTCCTCCTGTGTTTGTACCACCCAACCTTGTCCTCCTGTGTTTGTACTACCCAACCTTGTCCTCCTGTGTTTGTACTACCCAACCTTGTCCTCTTGTGTTTGTACTACCCAACTTTGTCCTCTTGTGTTTGTACTACCCAACTTTGTCCTCTTGTGTTTGTACTACCCAACTTTGTCCTCTTGTGTTTGTACTACCCAACCTTGCCCTCTTGTGTTTGTACTACCCAACTTTGTCCTCCTGTGTTTGTACTACCCAACCTTGCCCTCTTGTGTTTGTACTACCCAACTTTGTCCTCCTGTGTTTGTACTACCCAACTTTGTCCTCCTGTGTTTGTACTACCCAACCTTGCCCTCTTGTGTTTGTACTACCCAACCTTGCCCTCTTGTGTTTGTACTACCCAACCTTGCCCTCTTGTGTTTGTACTACCCAACTTTGTCCTCCTGTGTTTGTACTACCCAACTTTGTCCTCCTGTGTTTGTACTACCCAACTTTGTCCTCCTGTGTTTGTACTACCCAACTTTGTCCTCCTGTGTTTGTACTACCCAACTTTGTCCTCCTGTGTTTGTACTACCCAACTTTGTCCTCCTGTGTTTGTACTACCCAACTTTGTCCTCCTGTGTTTATACTACCCAACTTTGTCCTCTTGTGTTTGTACTACCCAACCTTGTCCTCTTGTGTTTGTACTACCCAACTTTGTCCTCCTGTGTTTGTACTACCCAACTTTGTCCTCTTGTGTTTGTACCACCCAACCTTGTCCTCCTGTGTTTGTACCACCCAACTTTGTCCTCCTGTGTTTGTGCTACCCAACTTTGTCCTCCTGTGTTTGTACCACCCAACCTTGTCCTCCTGTGTTTGTACCACCCAACCTTGTCCTCTTGTGTTTGTACCACCCAACCTTGTCCTCTAGTGTTTGTACCACCCAACCTTGTCCTCTTGTGTTTGTACCACCCAACCTTGTCCTGTTGTGTTTGTACCACCCAACCTTGTCCTCTTGTGTTTGTACCACCCAACCTTTTCCTCTTGTGTTTGTACCACCCAACCTTGTCCTCTTGTGTTTACTTTATCCTTCCTTAACAACCCATGAATATCTACGTTATTTATTGTCAGGAGTATTTTGTATGTCCTGATCATATTCCCTCTTCTTGTTTTCCATTCAAGATTATTATCTCGTCTCTTCTTTCCTAAGATCACATCCTCCTCACCTCTAACACCATTCTGCATGTGCTAATTTGGCCCTGTTATTTACGCAAAGTTCAATGCAGGTACTAAATTCTCAGGACTGGATTGTATGCGTAATGAAAAGACTGTTGGAGGGCGGTAAAGTGGTTACCTGGAGGTTACCTGGAGGTTATTCCGGGGATCAACGCCCCCGCGGCCCGGTCCATGACCAGGCCTCCCGATGGATCAGGGCCTGATCAACTAGGCTGTTACTGCTGGCCGCACGCAGTCCGACGTACGAGCCACAGCCCGGCTGATCCGGCACTGACTTTAGGTATCTGTCCAGCTCTCTCTTGAAGGCAGCCAGGGGTTTATTGGCAATTCCCCTAATGCTTGATGGGAGGCTGTTGAACAGTTTTGGGCCCCGGACACTTATGGTGTTTTCTCTTAGTGTACCAATGGCGCCCCTACTTTTTATTGGCGGCATTTTGCGTCGCCTGCCCAGTCTTTTACTTTCGTAGGGAGTGATTTCTGTGTGCAGATTTGGGACCATTCCTTCCAAGATTTTCCAAGTGTAGATTATGATATATCTCTCCCTCCTGCGTTCCAACGAGTACAAGTCAAGTGCTTCCAAGCGTTCCCAGTAGTTAAGGTGCTTGACAGAACTTATACGTGCAGTAAAGGATCTCTGTACACTCTCCAGATCTGCGATTTCACCTGCTTTGAATGGAGATGTTAATGTACAGCAGTATTCCAGCCTAGAGAGAACAAGTGATTTGAAAAGGATCATCATGGGCTTGGCATCTCTCGTTTTGAAAGTTCTCATTATCCATCCTATCATTTTCTTTGCACGTGCGATCGTGGCACTGTTGTGACCCTTGAAAGTGAGATCCTCAGACATTACTACTCCCAGGTCCCTTACATTATTTTTCCGCTCTATTGTATGGCCGGAGTCAGTAGTATACTCTGTTCTAGTTATTATCTCCTCCAGTTTTCCATAACGGAGTAGTTGGAATGGGTGTGGGAGTGGGTTACAGAGATGTGGGATTGAGTTGTAGGGGATGTGGGAGTGAGTTTTATGGGTATGGAAAGGAGGTGTAGGGGTGTGGGAGTAAGTGGAAGTGACTCATGAAATCGTAATAACACGATTGCAAACAATCCACGGAACGGGTAGGGATTGAACCCATGGCCTTGGGTTTTAGGGTAACCTGTTCAGTTTTTTTTTCTTTTTTTTTCAAGTAGGAGTGAGTTGTAGGGCTGTGTGAGTTCTAAATGTACAGTTTTCCTAGATACTGGAGTTCAGCTTTTAGTAGCAAGTTCAGAAACTTAAGTAACAAAAACAGATGTTTCTCGGCTCTATAAAGAGCAACTTCAAGGCACAGAATTTGGAGATGAGTAGTAGAGCCAAGAATTGGAGATGAGTACCTAGACCGGGAGCTGGAAATGTATTAAGGCTAGGAGTTGCACATGTATAACAGGGCCAAGAGCTGGATGCGAGTAGAAGAACCGGGAGTTGCACACGTGTAGCAAGGCCAGGAGCTACTGTATAGCTACATGCAGTTAATTTCCACTTCCTCATCCCAACTGGTCGTATTGTGTGCAGGTCGTTCAGTGGGTACTACGACGAGCTGTTGTGGGCAGCTCTCTGGCTCTACCGAGCCACAGATGACGCCACCTACCTGGACAGGGCTCGCGGCCACTACGCTGAGATCCCCACCTCCCCTAACAACCGTTTGGTGCAGTTCTCCTGGGACGACAAGAGGGCCGGTGCCTTCGTAAGTACAGTGCCTCTGCCACTGGTAGCACACTCACTGTGATCCTTTCTCCAAGTCTAAGTTAAAGTCCCTATAAGACTTATATGAATCTTTTTAAAAATGGGATGCACAGCTTTTACTATAATCAATCAATCAACTCATGATCCAGTATACTTTCAAATCTTTTCAGGCTAATTTTAACCACATGTAAACAAATGTAGTAAAGAAAAAACAAAAAGATTTACAAAGTGTTCTTCCCTGACAGAGCTTGGGGACACTGCTGGACCCAGAGTTCACAGAATATGCAACAGGTATCCAAGGTTTCTTCGACTGGGTGAAACACGAGGCGCCCTACACCCCAGCTGGTCTTGTTTACCTCGACACCTGGGGACCCAATCGTCACGCAGCCAACGTGGCCTTCCTCATGTTCTGGGTAGTATTCGATTCTTGTATTCCTCATATTCTTGGTAACAATATCAGACTCTTATTTTCTTTATGTTCTGGTAATATCTGATTCTTGTATTCCCCATAGTCTTGGTAACAATAACACTCTTTTACTGTACTCATGTTCAGAGCCGGATTAAAATTTTATAGGCCCCTTGGCTACAGGTGCTGTGAGAACCCCATTGATATTTTCAAAAGGAAAAACGTTAAAGAAATATTAAATTTATTTTTTACAAGGCTAACCACCGATGTCCAGAACTATTCTCATGTTTTGTAATCCGTGTTGAGGCATGGTTCCAGTCTGAAAATTCACCAACGGAAAACTGGGATTTTGATCCATGAATACTATCAAAAAAAAAACTCAAGCAAAACAATATACATTTCCTGTTGAGAGAGAATACATTCTCTTTTAATATTTTCGGCTGTTATATGATTTCGCAATATCAACGAACGAAAAAATTTTCTTTTCTGATCAGAGTATTGTTTCTCGGATACAGAAAAGTCACCACCGTGGTGTTGGCATTTCACGGGACCTTGTTTACACCAAAAGTCACGAACGTCCTGCGTTACATTTGGGTTTGTCCACAAATCAATGTCATCTTGATACTCAGATCCCAGGTCATCTTTCTTCTGGTGAATAAGCTCAGGCTGCTCAGTATCAGCTCGTGTGACATTGGTATCATCAGAGACAATGGTAAAACACATATGCAACAGTTAGGGGTGAGAGTAAGACACATGTGCAACATCTGGGTATCTTTATTGTAGACGTTTCGCCATCCAGTGGCTTTATCAATACAAATTCCAGGACATAACTTGAAGACAGTAGAACTATGTACAGAAGATGAGGTAATCAGTCCCTCAACCTAGGAGTAGGTGCGAACAGCACCTACTCCTGGTTGAGGGACTGATTACCTCATCTTCTGTACATAGTTCTACTGTCTTCAAGTTATGTCCTGGAATTTGTATTGATAAAGCCACTGGATGGCGAAACGTCTACAATAAAGATACCCAGATGTTGCACATGTGTCTTACTCTCATCTTGTCGGTATTATATACCATTCGTACACAACATGCAACAGTTAGGTATCTTTATTTCGAAACGTTTCGCCTACACAGTAGGCTTCTTCAGTCGAGTACAGAAAAGTTGATAGAAGCAGAAGATACTTAAAGACGATGTAATCAGTCCATCACCCTTGAAGTTTTGAGGTGGTCAGTCCCTCAGTCTGGAGAAGAGTATTGTTCCATAGTCTGAAACAATATGGAGTTGAAGTGACAGGATGGAGCCTATATACCGCCAGGAGGTGAGATGTAGGCCACTAGTAGAAGTAAGAATGTTGTCGTTGGAAGGTCAGGTCCCTCTCAAATCCAGCCATTCTCACTAGTAGAAATTGACAAAGTTGATTTCAGGTCTGTACCAAGATACCCTTGTGTTGCAGTGTCTGACAGAGTGAACATTAAAATGGTATAAAATACCGACAGGTTGTTAGGTAAGACACATGCAACAGTTAGGTATCTTTATTTCGAAACGTTTCGCCTACACAGTAGGCTTCTTCAGTCGAGTACAGAAAGGTTGATAGAAGCAGAAGATACTTGAAGACGATGTAATCAGTCCATCACCCTTAAAGTTTTGAGGTGGTCAGTCCCTCAGTCTGGAGAAGAGCATTGTTCCGTTGTCTGAAACAATATGAAGTTGAAGTGACAGGATGGAGCTTTATATAGTGCCAGGAGGTGAGACGTAGGTTGCTATGGGAGGGCAGGTCCCTCTCAAACCCAGCCGTTCTCACTAGTAGAGGTTGTCGAAGTTGATGGTCTGTACCAAGATACCCTTGTGTTGCAGTGTCTGACAGAATGAACATTAAAATGGTATAAAATACCGACAGATTGTTAGGTAAGACACATATGCAACAGTTAGGTATCTTTATTATGAAACGTTTCGCCTACACAGTAGGCTTCTTCAGTCGAGTACAGAAAAGTTGATAGAAGCAGAAGATACTTGAAGACGATGTAATCAGTCCATCACCCTTAAAGTTTTGAGGTGGTCAGTCTCTCAGTCTGGAGAAGAGTATTGTTCCATAGTCTGAAACAATATGGAGTTGAAGTGACAGGATGGAGCCTATATACCGCCAGGAATGCCTGCGTACAACACCGTAATTCACACAACCACTTGATAAACTACAGAAACTCAAGACTTATCGCCACAGAAGACAACACTCAATACCGAAGAATCCTGGAATCATCACTTATTTCTATATCCGACAACTTCAACCAGAATAGTGGCTTCTATAACATAGCTGAACCACTTGCCAAGAAACTTCTTCATCGCTATCCCACATAAGAACACTGTAGAAGGTCTGCTCAAAAACTTGTCCAGTCTCCTTTCCAAGCTACCCAAGTTTTTAGACTCTATAACCCCACTCGGTACATCATCAGATGCAGCATTCTTCACCTGACCTCAGCCGGACTATAAATACTCGCGTTCCTTCCACCCCAGGTAGTTCTGTTTGTGACTTGAAAAAGCCCACTGTGTGGGCGAAACGTAGTCAATAAAGGATCACATTATACTGCATTTGTGTTTATATTGCCATTGTGTCGGTATTTTATACCATTTATTTCCATACCGCCAGGAGGTGAGATGTAGGCCACTAGTAGAGGTAAGAATGTTGTCGTTGGAAGGTCAGGTCCCTCTCAATTCCAGCCATTCTCACTAGTAGAAGTTGACAAAGTTGATTTCAGGTCTGTACCAAGATACCCTTCTGTGCCAAGATACTCTTCTCCAGACTGAGGGACTGACCACCTCAAAACTTCAAGGGTGATGGACTGATTACATCGTCTTCAAGTATCTTCTGCTTCTATCAACTTTTCTGTACTCGACTGAAGAAGCCTACTGTGTAGGCGAAACGTTTCGAAATAAAGATACCTAACTGTTGCATATGTGTCTTACCTAACAACCTGTCGGTATTTTATACCATTTTAATGTTCATCATATACGTGATATAATAACATACTATAATTACAAACTTACAGCAGTGACTGTGAACAATTTCCACTTTATTTCTGGAGGCGCTCCAGCTGGCGGAGGACCCTGGGCTACAGCCCCTGAAGCCCATATCTTAATCCTGCCCTGCTCATGGATTTCTGCATTTTGTTTGCATCGGCTAACGAACGTAAATGTCTGTCTAGCTTTAGCTTCGAAGCTTTAAATTATAAGCATCATCAGAGGTGGGGACACTTCTAATGTTAACATCATCACTTTAGAATGCCAAACAAGGTCTCGACGTCGAGGAGAACCGCAGCTGGGGTCAAGGACAGATTAATTACATTCTGGGAGACACTGGCCGCTCCTTCGTCGTCGGCTATGGTGTAAACCCTCCCAAGAGGCCCCACCATCGCTCCAGGTAAATACTCGTGCAGATATCCAATACATTTAATTTGGTAAACTAAATATTGAAGTTGGGACAACAGAACATAAGAACATAAGAATGGAGGAACACTGCAGAAGGCCTACTGGCCCATACAAGGCAGGTCCTTATCAAAATGATCTCTACCCAAAGCTACCCAAGAATTTACTCCCGTACCCAATGACACAAATCAAACCCAGCCCCTCCCACCCATATATCTGTCCAATCTCTTTTTAAAGCTGCACAGTAATTATCCCAATAATTAATTTTTATAGTGGACCTGAAGAAGATAAATTATGTAACATCACAGTCACTAGTGAAATGGTTATGAAACAAATAGACCGACTGAAACAAAATAAATCGCCGGGTCCCGATGAGCTTTTTTCAAGGGCTCTTAAGGAATGCAAAATGGAACTTTGTGAACCGTTAACTAATACAGTATTTTTAATTTATCTCTTCAGATGCACAGTTTTGCACCTGTTAATACACATTAATAATCGCATGCTCGCATACACATAATCTTGACCGCATCTGCCTTAAGAATGTTTCGGTGTATTAACAGTGTCTCCCTTTGCTTACTTCTCAGTTCGTGTCCGTCAATGCCGGGTAGCTGTCACGACGGGTGGGCTGAGAAACAGGAAGGACCTAACCCCCAGACCCTCTACGGTGCCCTCGTCGGTGGTCCTAGCGAGGTCAGGCTTCTCTCTGCTCTTATACTGCATCACACCAACATTTCATGGAGAATAAACAGACGTATATAGTTGCTACTGACCAAATGCACAAGTGCCTCTCTCTCTCTCTCTCTCTCTCTCTCTCTCTCTCTCTCTCTCTCTCTCTCTCTCTTTTTTTTTTTTTTTTTTTTTTTTTTTTTTTTTTACACAGGGTTTGACAAGGTTAAGGATCCCTAACTTTATTGACAAGCTATTTACAGGTTAAGGATTCCTAACTTTATTGGCAAGCTAAGAGCTGTTACCTACATCAGCTCATTTGAAAGCATTTTTATTGTTATGAGACATACAAGTAGGGAACAGGATGAAGTTGGAGCCATCTGTGGGCCAGCATTTTCATTTGATCAACTGACTTTATCTCGTTGACATCATTATGCTGTACAAATGTGTTCCATACTCGAGTCATCCTGGGTATGTATGATCTCAAATGGAGTGATGTTCTGGAGAAGAGTACAGCCAGAGTGAAGTTGCTGCTTTCTGCCCGTCTTGTGGCATAAAAGCTTGTTTCACGCTGTCCTCGAAGTGGATCCAAGTGTGGTATTTTGACAATATTGGCCTTGTACATAACAGTAAGGCCACCCACATCCCTCCTATGTTGAAGGCTCTGCTGAAATGACAGATCTATCCAGGATGGGTCCAGGCGAGAGATGAGACGTCTTGCTCTGTTCTCTACTCTGTCAAGCAGTCGCAGATGAGAGGGGGGGGGGAGCAGGCAAACCAAGAAAGTGGAGCATACTCAAGGTGTGAGTGTACTTGTGCCTCGTACAGGATCTTGCAACCCCTACTGTCAAGCAGATGTGAGATACGGCAAAGTGCTGTAAGCTTCCTGGCTGCCTTGTTTGCAAGATTTACAACATGGTTCTTCATGGTTAGTTTGGAGTCAAATTTCACCCCAAGGATATCAACTTCTTCTCCAGGTGCCAACACCCTCCCATTCATCCTTACTACTGCCCCAGCATTACCATCGTGGTGCCTAGAGACGATCATCATTTGCGTTTTCTCAGGTGCAAATGTTACTTGCCATCTATTTCCCCAAGCTGATACAGCTCTCAGCTGGTGATTGATGTAGCTTAGAGCAGCTGGCATTTCTTCTCTTGGATAAGTGAATGTCAGTGTACAGTCGTCTGCATATGCATGTGATTCTGGGATGAGATGAAGAAGGTCGTTGAAGTAGACATTCCATAACAATGGACCCAGCACGCTTCCTTGTGGAACACTTGGCCCAATAGGATGTCTTGCTGATTCCATTCCATTGAGAACTACACTTAGAGATCTACCATGAAGGTAATCACTGAGGAGACATAGCGTAGAGCCTGCAATTCCCAGTGCTTGAAGTTTTGCTAAGAGGCCCTGGTGCCACACCCGGTCGAAAGCGCCAGCAATGTCCAGTGCTACCACACAGCTGACTTTGGATTCATCCAGTGACTGGTGCCACTTAGTGGAGAGGTTTAACAACAGATCAGCAGCAGAGTAACCTTTCCTGAAGCCATATTGACGATCACAAAGTAGTGAGTTGTAGTCATTTGTCTTGAGATTATTGTCTCAAGGATCTTACCAGTGATTGACAAGAGTGACACTGGTCTGTAGTTGCTGATTTCTGCTCTGCTCTCTCTCTCTCTCTCTCTCTCTCTCTCTCTCTCTCTCTCTCTCTCTCTCTCTCTCTCTCTCTCTCTCTCTCTCTCTGTACTGTACCTACATTTATTTTTTTCTCATGCAGTTATAATGACTCCCATCCTTAACCTTCTTTTTTTTTTTGTTCCAGGATGACACATACACAGACGACCGCATCGACTACATCCACAACGAAGTCGCCTGCGACTACAACGCAGCTTTTGTTGGGGCTCTAGCAGCTCTGGTCGAGATCAACTAAGATCACCTGAAAAAGGAAATGATCGGCAGAGAGAACCTCTTTTGCCAATGACTATTGTTTAGTTATCCTGAGAACCAATGTATAAGTTTTCGAGTCTTGTGGACATCTAGTGTTTCTCTACCATTCAGCAAGATCTGTTGAAAGAATTTATCAATAGATATTTCTCTTAATGACTATCTTCCACCAATTTTGGATTCTGTTCCAGCTTATCACTGTAAACTTCTCACGTTATCTTTTTCATCTATTATATAACTTAAGTAATCTTCCGCGTTGCTTTTGTGGTGATGGTCTCTGGTGATCTTCAAAATTTGGCTTCGACAGATCTTCAGTGAAGTATTTCATCCCAAGACCTGCCTCGCATGGGCCAGTAGGCCTGCTGCAGTGTTCCTTCTTTCTTACCTTCGTACGTTCTAAGAATTATTATTTTCTATATCTTACATGTTTACCGATAACTATAAGATCCAACACCACTGTTGTGACAATAAATGCATCAGAAAAAATATATATTTAATTTATCCTTTATCGAAGTATATATTGTGGAGATTATCCCCATAGAATAACAAACCTATACTGTAAAAAAAAGAATATTGTTGCAATGTGTCAGTCTGAGCTGAGAAACTTCAGTAGGACGATGAGGATATTGTCAACTGTTCCATTAAGGGTTTATCATCTACGGAAGCTTTAGAAACTGGCATCACTCGAAATAGATTATCTACACATATGCTGCTATGTATGATAATCTATGTAACTGTATTGTGTATACCTGAATAAACTTATTAATCACAGTTGTGAATTCATTGGGAGGAAGGTGGTGGAGGGTGAGGGTGAGGTGTGTGCTGACACAGCTCCAGCAAGATAAGGAACATTCGCCTTTATGTCTGCTTGGTTAACCAGGTTAACCCACCTAGGATTAGTCTGACAGCAGGGCTGTCATTCGCACGTTGGACTACGTGCGGCCAGCAGTAAGAGTCTAAATATAAAAACATGCAGTATAATGTCATCCTTTATTGACAACGTTTCGCCTACACAGTGGGCTTTTTCAAGTCACAAACAGATCTGTTTGTGACTTGAAAAAGCCCTGCCCTATTTATACGTTATTATTATTATTATTATCATCATCATCATCATCATCATCATCATCATCATCATCATCATCATCATCATCATCATCATCATCATCATCATCATCATCATCATTATCAAAGAAGCATTAAACCCGTAGGATTCATATAGAATCTAAAGAATGGGAGGTAGTCATGTTTGTTAAATGAAGGGAAGGAGTAGCAGCTCCAGTCCCTTGATCAAAAGCTCATCACATCCATCCATCAGGGCAGTCACTCATGAAGGAGCTGAGTCAACATGCTGCCACACACTCACACCACGTACATACCCACTCACACCACGTACATACACACTCACACCACGTACATACACAACTTGTTTAAGCTTATCCTCCAGAATAATTGTTGTATATGTCCTTCAACCACTGTACAAAAAAAAAAAATCAGGTCCGGGTAAAGTTTCGATGGATATTGGGAAGTAATTCAGTGTAGATGTTAAAGAGAGATATCACTAATACCTTACACTTTATATCAAAGTTCTCTGCTAATTAAAACTCCACGACTGGCTATTCTGGCTAGCTTCTGGCGTAATATACAGTTAATGTACACTATAGTTTACTGTGGCCTGTTTATGGACTTTTAATTAGAGAAGAGGTTAAAATAATGTCAAGTAATAGTTAAGACCCTCTAACCACGGTACGGGTGGGGTTTGAACCCATGGCGAGTGAGTCGTGAAACTCCAGGCCAGTTGACCAGCTGGTCAACTGGCCGAATGGCTTACGCACTGGCCTGGGGTTTTACACTCACTCGCCATGGGATCGAACAATACCCGTCCCGTGGTTAGTTTGAAATCGTGTTATTACCACTTCATGAGTTAGATTCTCTAGCAGGATGAAGAGAAAACCAACCTAGAATTGCAAAATAAATTATTTTTGTGTTACTCTGATGAACACTGAAGAAACACTATACCAAAGCTGGATATAATGTTCTCCTTGTGTTGACGCAACATTAGTGAAAATAAATATAACTATAGGTACAGTGCATATCTGAAGTGTTTTTTTTTTATTACAGATTTTTGGAGGATATGAATTTTAATGCCGCTGAATACTAAATAAAAGTAAATGATTGAATTATGAGCTTAACCAGCATGTTGACATATATTTTGAATATACGCTAAAAGTAACAGCGAACACACACACAAAAAAAAACTACCAGAGAGAAATCGCTTTTTTTTACTGCACATATGACACCTCAGTGTTAGTCTGTTTTCCATACTAGTAACGTTGAAGTAATGAGAATCGTCCTTCACCTGATTATAAACTTTCGGATGTACTCAGCCTGTAATATATGAAGTTAATCTTCATGAGGAAGATCTGCCTCCCGTCCTTTCTCACAGCATAAGTCAAGATTCACCCTGACTGGCAGCATTACAGTCGGAGAAGCCAACTAGTCTAGCGCACCTGTTCTCTACCAGCACTACAGGATCGAACACCAGCTACCTATACACTCAGTGGCCTCCTGGCCTTCAACAACCCGAAATGCCTAGCCATGCTAGGTGTCCTAGTGGCCCCCTCTGTAATTAGTATTTTATAACATGTAAACCACACAATATCCAAATCCTGTAAACCCCGCATTGTAACCCTTATAGAGAATAAACTTGATTTGATTTGATTTGATTTGAACTGCTGGCTTATTATCACCATTCTCACCCTCCCCTGTATTACAGCGTCTACCACTGCTGGCTTGTTATCACCATTCTCACCCTTCCCTGTATTACAACATCTACCACTGTTGGCTTGTTATCACCATCCTTACACTCCCCTATATTACAGCATCTACCTCTCCTCTGATTTTGGTAGTTCTGATACGTGATTATTCCTGATTCTTGTTTTACTTGGTTTATTTTAAATGCTTTAATGGTTATTCATGCTTCTTTTCAATGACTTTTCATCTATGTGTAATAATTATGTATTCTTTCATGCTATATATCTATACTAGTTAAATTATTGTATTTTTTTTATTTTGCTGAGTAAGGAAGTGACCCTCCTCCCTCCCTGCTTCCCTGACACTGAGCAGATCCAGATTTCACCTAAGTCAGATATAGCCTTTCCTTCACCCCGACCTGACCACCACTCGTATATACTGCTGATTTTGTGTATTCCTTGTACTTGATAACGCCTCCTGTAGGTGGCGTTCTTACTATATGTGTCTTCGTACCACCATTTCCTATAATCTGCTAGTTATCTTTCGCACAGCCAGGTCTCAGACCACACCGCCTTTGTTGGAAAAGAATTATTACTGGATTAAGAACTACTGACAAGCACATAGGAATGTAAAGTCACTGAATGTAAACAGAAATCTGTAAAATTTATCTGTCATTACATGTTCCTGAGACAGAAAGATAAAATCAGCAATCCTGTCAGTGCAAAAAAAAAAAAAATCGTTCCACACTCATTTAACAGGGGTGTACAGTGCCTTCCTGGATGACTTTTTACAACCAACTAGTTGTTTCATAATCACGTAATTTTACTTAAACAGTTCCTGAAGGGAGAGAGAAAAAGAGACTTTAAGTATCAAATGAATTCCATTTCATGATACCGAGCAAAACTTCAGATGAGATTCATCTACTGGTTAAGTTCCCCACTAGTGATATCAACATATAAATTTACCTCTCATACCAACATATTATTTATAACAATGTCGAGTAGGTTACCTGGAGTACCCTTGAAGGTCGTCATAATTCTTGTAGAACTTTCTTTTTGCGCACTAAAATAAAAATGATGGAGAAAGGCAAAAGTTTACAGTTTACTAGTAAAATGTTCTGAGTAAAATTCCCTCCTGGGAGCTGCTTCACCTGCTGTTAAAAACACACCTGTAATATTTACCTTTCTTACCCAGCCATAAATTTATGCTCTCTTCGAAAATGTTTCAATTTTTTTTAATATATACCAAGTTTGTGCGTCATTTGGGACTACGTGCGTCACATTTGGAACTACGTGCGTCACATGAAAAGAGAATCACACGTACGCAATGATAGGAGAATTACACGTACACTCAAAAATGCTAAACCTGTGCGCGTCATATTGCAGATAAAATGATAGGTTGTGTCAGCTTGTCTGTGAACAGCTGGTGATGTTCCTGGGTGGATGTTTTTGACGCAGTGGTGATTAGGTTCTGACGCAGTACTTTGATGAAGCCACTGTGAAGAAGCAAAGTGCCACAATTATCAATACGAAGGGTCATTTCCTATTCTGACGCTTCTTGATCTCCACTCATTTTATTTACAGCATTAATGCTGCACTGTCATTTTTTGAACGTAAGATCTACATTTTTACACCCCAGGACCCCTCATTTCTCACTTACATTCAATTAAATGGTTCCTTTGAGTTCTGTATTCTCCACCGGTTTCTTATTCTTTTCCAAAGTCTAGTAACTAAAATGTGTTCCAGGTGAACATCACATTGTTTCCTGCGGCCCACTGCAAGAACTGGTTCAAATATGTTTGAAGCTTTGTCGTGTCCAGGGTGGATGTCACTTTTAAGCAAATTCAAGTATTGTCTCCAAGGGAATGTTGAATGGATGTGGTCTGTATCCTTTTCAGTGTCCGATCTAAGAATGGAAATGAGAATTGGGGCGAGCTCCGTGCCTTGAGGAACTGGGCTTTTCACTCTGGATTTTAACTCATAGGCATAACACAGCATTCCATGCGCCAGTTTTTTTTCCACGTTCTAGTTCAGACGTGCCGTACCACACTTGTATCCCACATTCATTTCTTTAAAAACATGTTAATATGGACATATTTAACATTTTTACATAAACTTATATGATGTAATGAGACTTTTGAGTCTGCTTTGATTTCGCCAAACTTGTATTGTTTGGAGTTAAATTCTTTACTGAGAGCAGCAAATTAAATATACATCACCAGGAATTCTGGTAAAAACATTAATATAAATATGTGGACTGTATATTAAATTTAAAAAATGACTAAATATACATTGAAGGAGAATTTATAATAATAAGACTCACCAATTTGTCAGGAGATTATGGTGTCATACACAAAACCCCCTGCCTAAAATTATGAAGAAAATACTGGCCCGAATTCCAACATAAATATAGACATCGACTTAGCTGGGGTTCCTTAACTGTCCTGTCCTCTCGCCTAATGCTCACGTTATGCAGGACTGCAATCCCAACAATTTTAGCTTCTATTTGAGAGGTTTTAAACCCAATGTAATCCCTAGAGTGACGAAAATTCTTCCAATTTTCACTAACGTTTGTCTCGGTCCATTCAAAATATGGCGACTCTTCCCCAGTGACGCTCACCCATCGCTGGTTCTTTATTTATTTACAAATTAATTTTTATTATCTACAATATATTCCATAAATTTACATACAAAATACACTGTATTTTTGGCAAATATACAGTATTTTCTACACTGCGGCCGGGCGGAGTTCATTGCTAAATGACTCAAATTACTCCTTCCTTTAGGAGACGATTCCAGCCGGTTCTGGCTTGAGTGGCTGTTCTCCTAGTAGGTCTTCCTTCAATTTCATCTTCCTGCATCACTTGGTCAGTGTTACCTTCAATATCACTTGTGTCACTTTCCCTGAGATTTTCATTTACATTTGATTGAATACCATTTAATTCCAAGGGAATCAATTTATTAATTGTGCGTAAACTTTCCTGGCCACGACACAACACTTTGACATTCCAGACAACACTTTGTGCATCTGGATACAATGTCAATACTTTGCCCAGAGTCCACAATGTTCGATGTTGTTCAGTATCAAATAACACAATGTCACCTGGTTGAATGTTCTGACTATTTACTGCCTCTGTCGCACAATAAAAGTGTTCACATAGTGTAAGAAGATATTTCTTATGCCACACATTAGACCAATGATCAATTACTTTATTTAACATTTTAAATTTATCACACAACACTGCCGCATCATTGTAATCTTCATCACTTTCTTCCGGATTATCTCTATAGACAGGGCCAGCTTCCAATTTCCTTCCACATATTAGGTGAGAAGGTGTTTATACATCTGCATCAGACTTATCACTCATGTACGAGAGAGGACTATTATTTATCCGATTCTCTGCCTTCACTAACACTGCACGGAATTCTTCCAAATTAATTCTCTTCCGGTGTAGTATTTTATGGAGACACCTCATCACTGTGCCTATCAGTCTTTCGTACAGCCCTCCCTGCCAAGGGGCTCTAGGAGTAATAAATTTTTACACTTTGCCATCCTCGTGGAATCCAGAAAGTTTTTCTAATACAATTTAAGGTATCTTGTACCCCACCATGCATTACATTTTTATGGGCATTTAAAACAATTAAATTTGTTAGATGATGAGTTTTGGGCAGTAAGATAGGGTGCTTAGCATAATCACCCAATTCAGCATTTTGTAACCTACCTCTGCACTAATTACATTGTTCTCTAAATACAGCCCCAATTTATCTATTATGGAACCTTTCACAATTTTTCTTTCCATCATCAATTTAACCTCATTTCCATAGATTTCTTCTTGTACCCTCTGTATCCAATATTCAAGAGGATGTGAAAACTTATAGGAGATATTCATCTTGTTTAAAAATTTAAACACCAACTTAGTTACATTGATTAGTTTGGGTAAAGAAGAATACCTATTTATATCAATGGCTAAGGAAGGGTAAACTATTGGAGTGGTGGTCACAGTAATTTCAACAGGAGCAATATACGACTTTTGTACAGGCCAATTAGCTTTATTTACCAACCAGTTCGGTCCTTTAAACCATGATACAGCATTTACGAATTTAGCATATGGTAAACCTCAAGACAAGAAATCAGCTGGATTCTCCTCACCAGGTATATGATTAAATGTTAACATATGCTGACCCAAACTATTATACTTCCCTTACATCTGATTAATTTCAGTGACTCTGTTTTGTACGTACACAATTTTACTGTTTCCATTATGAATCCATTGTAAGGATACCTCATTATCAGACCAAATTACAGTGTCGCTAATATTTATCTCCTGCAACTTATTTCTTATATAATTAGCTACTTTGACACCTACATAAATGGCTGTTAATTCCAACTGAGGTAAGGTACATGATTTAATTGGAGACACTTTAGCCTTAGACATAACAAGAGAAATAACACTATTACATTGAAGGTAAGCAACTGCTCCATACGCCAATTTTGAAGCATCGCCAAAAATGTGGAGTATATTTTTCCCATCTGGATTGGCCACCTAGGGTGGGAACTCCAACAATGGAATTTTTTCATAATCACCAATTAATTCATCCCACCTGTTAATGAATTCCTCAGGCAGAGTTTCATCCCAAGCACATTTAAGCTTCCATGCTTCTTGTATTAATAATTTCCCTCTTATAGTAAGGGGTGACACTAAGCCTAGTGGATCAAAACATTTGGAAACTTCAGCAAGCAAAACTCTCTTAGTTAATTTATTGGGCATACTGTAATTATTAGGTTTTAACATTAACAAATCTCTCTCAGTATCCCAAGTTAATCCCAATACATAACTACATTTTGGTACTTCATCTCCAGGGTAATCTTTACTTTTGTCCTTTAATTTGGACGAATTACTATTCCATTCCCTCAGAGGCATATTTGCACTTTGCATTATTTTATTAGCCTCTCCATAAGTCATTAACAGTTCCTCTTCAGTTGACGTCACACACAGGAAATTGTCCACATAAAATTGTTTGTTCATTACTTTACTCAATGGACTTCCCGTAAGTTTAAGGTGTGCATTTATCGTCGCTTGAAGAAGGAACGGACTGGATGTAGCACCAAATAATACGCTCCTAAAACGAAAGGTTTTCAGAGGGCTTAGTGGGTCACTAGGATTCTCAAGCCATAAGAAGTGGGTACAATCCCGGTCAGCCTCTTGTAAACCCACTCTTAGGAAAGCTTTACTTATGTCAGCCGTAAATGCATAATTCTTCACCCTGAAATTTAATAAGATATCTCCTAATTTTTCCGTCAACGATGGACCTGTCATCAAACAGTCCTTTAAACTAGGTACATTTTTGTTACTCCTGGCACTACAATTAAACACAATCCTCAGAGGAGTGGTCTTAGAATCCTTCTTCACTCTGTGATGTGGCAAATAGTGACCATAAATTTTGGCTTGCTTAGGAGGTACCTCTTCTATAAATTTATTAATTAATTGTTCAGTAATTACATCATTATAGGCAGTCAACAATTCTAGTGTCTCAGTTCACGGAGCTGAGCCTTTAATTGTCCATATGCCATTCTGTAATTAGTGGGCAATTCTGGATGGTTCAGTCTCCACGGAAGTCGTACCCAGTATTGTCCAGATTCAAATTTTACATCTCTCATGTACTGTTCCTAAGTAAAAGAATCATCTGGACTTTCTTCATTTACATTTATTCCAATGCTGTCTAATACCCACAATTTATGCACTGGCTCAACACCATCCTCTATGGAAGAATTATATTGGGGCACGATTTCATGAGTAAGACACACAGTGATAGTATTTTTTTTTTATATTTTATTTAAAACAATACAATACATTAAATAAATAAAAGAACATAGTATCAGTTCTTACCCAGAATTATAAATTACATTGTCAAAATACACATAAACATTTAACTTTGTGCTGACACAAACTGTCCCTCATCCCCTATACATTTTTTTTTATTTATTTAAAATACAGTATACATTATACGTGTAAGCAAACATGTTACGAAACCAATCAACATGTAACAACAAAATTAAAGTACAACATACGTATACACAATCAAAAAAGAAAAAGAAACTTCACACAGGTGTACCAACAACATATCCAGAGAATCTACTTCAGCACACTTAAACATCTTATGCCAAGTTTTATATACAAAACAATTCTTAAAGGTAAAAACCTCACCACATACCATTAAAACCTATACATCCACCCCCCACCAAAGGTACATTTATAAAGTCGTACATATGTGCTCTGGAAGTAAAAGGTACCCCCCCCATCAAATACCTACAAAACATTGACATACTATAAGAGCGTAGGATACTACTTACTCTAAGTAACAATTATGAAAACTTTGCCTAGCATACAAGGATAATATACTCTATATCTCAACACGGGTGCAATCCACCCAAGACTTTTTCATACACTATATACCCTATAGCAGTATTAATACATAATATACACAGCTACTTGAACTCATATGCACACCTGATCCAACAAAGTCATCTGAAATTGCGTATTTACACAAAATCTATATACATTTTTATATTACCTTACATATACTCTTATATGTGACTTTAAACATTAAAATAGCAAAGGGAAAACAACAGCGTGTACTTAAAATATTTAACACTACCCTACACGTACAGTGTCACACGACATGTACTATATAATCTTAACCAGGCCGCTGAAACATTATATGTTAGGCCTTATGTACCAAAATACAATCTCGCATAATATAAAACTGTACCACGTTACTCATTACAGCTATGTAAACTTCGAACCTTCTGATATACAGAAATTGTCTTACAGAATGCATCCTACAAGAAGGGAAACCCCGGACTTTGTATCACAGCATATTCGATACAGTCATATGGCATACCTTAGTAACACCATTTAGTATGTGCTTTCTATAACATCTTTGAAGACACTCTCACAATAACGAACAGTCATTCTCACACATAAAAACTTTAAGATTCTACCTTTTCTTTCACCTTGTATACACACAATGATGTAGTGCTCCCATACATTACGTACATATACTATCCAAAATCTTCACAACATAAAGGGAACACATGTGTAAAAACACCACCCACACCACACTCACTACTCAGGATAAGCATAAATGTATCAGTGCAAATCCAGTCACACACTTTAAAAGCCATCCACACATCTCCGCTCAAGAAACTAGCCCGTCGCTACCCATTTACACTTAAATCCCGTAAATCCTTTAACTTAAAACTCCGGTATCCCTCAGTAAACACTGTCTCCCACCTTCCCCCATAAAGATCCCTATTGCGACACTTAGTTCTATAAATGGTGGCCGCTAACACCTTTATTCTTTCATCCACACCCACCTCCCTCATAGCCCAAGACGTATAAATAAAATCAGTGATCACATACGCAACCGCATTTACCACCATCTGACTCATCCCACCTATATCTAAACTTAACACCCTTAACACCTGTAACCCTTCCCCACCCACTAACCTAACTACCCTACCTAACCATACCCTCACAGCTTCTAGACAATTACAAAAATACACCGCATGAAAAATAGTCTCGGAACATCCACACGCTTTGCACTCCCCTCCCTCCCTTAGTCTCCTATTAAATAACACAACACCAGACGGCAAGATTCCATGTAGAAACCTAAACATTACCTCCCTTACACCTGGTTTAATACGCAATTGCCGTAAACATTTCCAGATATTCCCCCACGCATACATGGGGTATGCCCCCTCAACTGCCGCCACCACAGACCCACCCCCCACCCTCTCTAGAATCCTCAAGTTAAGGCGCTTCGGATCCCTCACCGTCATTAAAACCCTCAACATGGCCTCACCAATCATTAAATCCTTACCCCCCCACCATCGTTGCATATCCATACGCAGTTTTTCTAGCCCCCCTTTCCTCGCCCCCACCTCCCCCAAATACCCGCGTTTTAGATACACACTCATCATACACTTTTCTAAATGTATAAGCCCCAGCCCCCCGTGGCTAACGGGAAGTGTCACTACCCCTCTACTTAGCCAGTCACAACCCGATCCCCATATAAATCGGAAAATCCCACGCTGCAACCGTTGCACCTCTCGCCGCCTCAGCGGGTATACTGCCACCACGTGCCATATCTTACTATACAACAGCACGTTCGTCACAATGACCCTCTGATGCAACGTTAGCTGCGCCGTCCTCAAACCACCCAATCTTTTCAATACCCCATCCACGGTGCGCATCGAATTTACCTCTTGTGCGACCCTATCATTCTTAGCGTACACTATCCCACAAATCAATAGCTGATCCACCACACTCCACCCGCGCCCTACAGTCCCATCTCTATTTACGTTATTGTAATAAAGTTGGTAGAATTACCGACAATATGTAAAGTAAAAGGACACAAGTGCAACTAATGTGACATTTATTGTGGCCACAATAAATGTCACATTAGTTGCACTTGTGTCCTTTTACTTTACATTTACGTTATTGCCTAGGTCCATATACTTAGACTTTGCCACATTAATTTCCATCCCAGTAGCCTCTCCAAACACATCTACCACCTTTCCAACCTTGTGTAAATCCTTCTCATCCCTCGCCAATACAGTTGTATCATCCACATAACCCACAATACCCGGCCAACCCTCTCGTTCATTACTAACCCCTCCACTTGCGATACTCCACCTAACTGCCCTATAAAAGGGATCCTGGAGGTACGCAAACAATATTTGCGATAGAGGGCAACCCTGTCGCAAACCCCTTCCCATCTGAATGTTAACATCTAGCCTTCCATTAACCTGTACTCTCATAGATGCTCCCTGATACAATGTTTTTGCCCAAGATATAATTTCCCTCCCGAATCCCTGCCAACGCATGAACCTCCATAACGCATCCCTCTCCACACTATCGTAAGCAGCTCGCCAATCCAATGCCAACACACCCCCAGCCCCCAACTCCCCCCTCTTTTCTATAAAACTTCTAAGAACTCCATGCCCTTCATACATTGTCCTACCCGGTACCCCATATTGTCCTCTGTCAATTACGTTACCTATCACCTTTTTTATTCTATTCCCTAATATTCGTGCAAATAACTTATAATCGCCACACATAAGCGATATTGCTCGGTAATCCTCTACCGTAGTCTGTCCACCTTTTGGAACTAATACCACGACAGCAGTCCTTTGCTGCTCCCCCATTTCCCCATCATCCTTCATTACATTGAATAACCTAACTAAAAATCCTCTCAATACTTCCCAATTCCTAACGTAAAAATCATTAGGCAACCCATCTACACCTGGTGCCTTACCTAAACTTGCACCAGACAAAGCGTGCGAAATCTCACTTTCCGTGATCGGACCTTCTAATGTTACCCTATCCATACCATCAATCTCACATTGCACGAAACCTCCCATTTCCTTTAAAGCCTCATCTCGAATACCTCCGTTTTGTGCATATGACCTAAACCATGCATCTAGATAACCACTCATACCCTCTGTCGTCACTAATACCTGCCCCTCTCTATACCCTCCCATCCCCACATGAACAGTTAATCCCATCATCTCCGTCGCCACTCTTCTCTTACGCTGTCTCCTCAACACGCATGCCGAAGGCCTGTCACCCCATAACACCTCTTCCAGCCCACCCAAAACTCGCACGCCATCAAATCTTTCATTTTGCAAATCCCTGATACGCTCCTTTAATCCCTCAATATCATCCACCTGATGACTAGCACTCCCACGCTCGTAGCAAGCTCTCAACTGTCCCTCAAGATAAGATTGGTACCCATACTTCAACCTGTTATATTCCCTCCCACTACGAATATAAAATTCTTTAATACGAGATTTCGCCACAGAGTCCCACCAACTAACCAATTCACTATTCCCAGGCGCCTCCGCCACCAACTCCTCCCACAATTGAACAAATGACTGTTGATACTCTTCTTGCTGCAACAACTTTACATTCAACTTCCAAAACCCCTTACACCTTCTCGGCAACCCCTCCCAACCTATATCCACCAAAACACCCCTGTGATCAGAAAATACTACGTCCATTACCCTCACACTATGTATTACAACTGTCCTGGGAACGTATAATCGATCGAGCCTAGCCGCATACCCACGCTTAATAAATGTGTGCTCCACCACCTCACCTCCCTCAACATCTGTCAATCATATCCCGGATAACAATTCTCCCAATATCCTCAAACAATGCCCTGCCCCCCTCGGTTCAACATCCTTATTCCTTATCACACAGTTCCAGTCACCTCCTATCACAGCAACCCCCGGCAATCCACGCAAATAATATACCAGAACGTCCCTTACGAATTTATTCTTTATCCTCGCATCTCCCTCTGCTGGGCCATACACACACACCAACGTCATCTGTACCTGACCCCATAACCCATCCACACGAATCACCCTCCCCTCTCCCCCCTCACTATGCCTGACAACCAACGGGCTAGTTTCTTTCACCAAAATGGCCACACCTCCTTTCAATCTGACTGCATGCTCAACATACACATTATACCCATCCACCTTCAACTCATAACCCGGTCTATAATTGTGTTCCTGCAAGAACACAACGTCAACGTCATGACGCACCAAATATTCCTTAAACCACTCACACTTTCTCTGAGACCTCAAGCCATTGATGTTCAATGTCAGGCACTTAAAACCGACAAAGGGGGTTTCCCTCTTGACACTACCGATTTATCACCTGATCGTTTCATTGCACCCTTTTTCCCTCCCCCCCCCTTTCTGTCCACCCTTACTCAACCCCTGCCCCTGGGCGCCACTTGAACCTCTCCGCATGGCTTCCGCCCATGTTTTCTTCCCAGGTCTTTGTGCGGGCGTAAGCACGTCGTCGGAATCCGAAAGCACTGCTGCGCGCTTTCGCGTCGTACCCTCGACCTGCATCAAGTCATCCTGCTCAGTGCCATGATGAACCTCCACCTCCACAGTTCTCACCAACTGTGCATCCTTACGACACACTTCAGTCTGGGTTGGCGTCACCACGCCCTCCTCAACTGCAGACCCATGATCCAGGTCTGTACCAACATCCGGACAAGGACTCTCATTACCCAAAATGTTCTCAAACGTCGACACTATCGTAGTTTCCGCGTCGCTACCATTCGCTTCCGCGATGACCTCATCAAGCACTTGTACAACGTCCAGGGAAGTGATGTCGTCCCCCCGCGTAGCCCCTGTCATCTCCTTTTCTTCGGCCCTCTCAACCTCCTCACTCCATGTCAAACTCTGCTGAGGCAGAGTCGTAAACAGTTGATCTTGATCCTCTCTCCTTTCCTCCACATCTCGTCGTTGCTGCTGGTCCCTATCACCACGTCTTCTTTCACATTGCGCAGCCAGGTGATCATACGACCCACACAAACGGCAAGTGCTTCGCTGCCCAGCGTATGTTACAAAAACCTGAGTCCTGAAATCTTCCATCACCACGTACGATGGAATTGGATGTCTGAGCGTCATCTTGACAGAGAATGCACCCTCAGGTATCCCCATATACTGGCCAACTGACCACCTTCCTGCAGTGATCGTATGTATTGTGCCGTATTTACACATAATGAACCGGATGTCAGATGCATCCGCCTCGAACGGCACATTCCTGATCTTAACCCATGTGTAATAGCTGGACACATCATGCAGCCTCACCGTCACAGCATGATTAACTGGTATGGCCACCTCTTGAAACTTATTCACAACTGCCTCATACACAGTCGCCGAACTAAATTTTACAAAAATCCTCTTCGTTCCGTTCAATGCAAGTCCACAAATCTCCTCTTTGGCTATTCTGTAGGTATCTCTGATGATTGCAGGCAAAAGCAACTCCATTGATGGCCCCGTTACAGCTCCACTGGTTAATACAATGCAGACTGTATTTACCCTGCGCCGGCGAGCCTGCGCCATGTTGGTGAAAATAATACTGCCACCAGACAACTCCAGGGGGCAGCAGCAGCACACGTCCTCTCCACTCAAGGGTTGAGAGACGAATGACTAACAGTGATAGTATTTATAATTTCCTCTAGTCATGCATTATTATTACGAGGAATCCTACCATACATTACATGGCCTCCTGCAGTCTTCAAAAGGGTGACACCACATTTCTTTACCATACCCTTTACAAAGGAGGCATAATAGTCACTACCTATCAAAATGTTTATTGGGCCTACAGAATCATCATTTACACCAGAAGGTGCTAAATTTACATTATGTGAAAGTCTTTCTCTAGCTTTACTAAACCCTACTGGAGATATTTTCTCTGGGAGTATATCTACAATTACTGCATTAACACGTTTTTTCTCATTGCCCAACCTGACAGTTACATAAACAGTGTCATACAATTGAGCCCTTTTATCCGAGAGAAAACCAGATAATTTCAGAGTGGTAGGATCGTCCATTTGTACTTTCATCCCATCAAGACATTTACGTTTTATGAAAGTACGTTGGGATCCCTGGTCTAATAATGCAGTTACATTTTTTCATTTATGCCTTCTATCATCAATTTTTACCTGTAACACAGGTAAGGCTACTTCAACAAAACCATCATTATTAACATTAGCAGCAATTTTTACATTAGCTACTGTTGTGTCAGGACTGTCAACATTATCATTATTATCAACATTATCATATAGACCCTTACACATGACTATATGGTGTCTTCCTTTGTGACATTGATAACAGTTGTTTAATTTGGCATGACAATCCTTTACATTGTGATTACCTAGACATCTGATACATCTGTCAAGTTCTTCCAATCTTTCAACTTTATCCTTCCATGAATTGTCTCTTCTTGCAGAAGAGACAATCTCTCTT
Organism: Cherax quadricarinatus; assembly: GCF_038502225.1. Classification (NCBI taxonomy): domain Eukaryota; kingdom Metazoa; phylum Arthropoda; class Malacostraca; order Decapoda; family Parastacidae; genus Cherax; species Cherax quadricarinatus. Next base: position 13,058,879 of record NC_091293.1, on the reverse strand, counting down.
TTCTTTGTCTGGTTTCTTATTGACTAGGCTACTCTTAGGAGGGTACTTATTCTTTTTTTTTTTTTTTTTTTTTACACAGGGTTTGACAAGGTTAAGGATCCCTAGCTTTATTGATAAGCTATTTACAGGTTAAGGATTAATAACTTTATTGGCAAGCTAAGAGCTGTTACCTACATCAGCTCATTTGAAAGCATTTTTATCGTTATAAGACATACAAGTAGGGAACAGGATGAAATTGGAGCCATCTGTGGGCCAGGATTTTCATTTGATCAACTGACGTTATCTTGTTGACATCATTATGCTGTACGAATGTGTTCCATACTAGAGTCATCCTGGGTATACATGATCTCAGATGGAGTGATGCTCTGGAGAAGGGTACAGCCAGAGTGAAGTTGCTGCTTTCTGCCCGTCTTGTGGCATAAAAGCTTGTTTCACGCTGTCCTCGAAGTGAATCCAAGTGTGGTACTTTGACAATATTGGTCTTGTACATAACAGTAAGGCCACCCACATCCCTCCTATGTTGAAGGCTCTGCTGAAATGACAGATCTATCCAGGATGGGTCCAGGCTAGAGATGAGAAGTCTTGCTCTGTTCTCCACTCTGTCAAGCAGTCGCAGATGAGAGGGGGGCAGGCAAACCAAGAAAGTGGAGCATACTCAAGGTGTGAGCATACTTGTGCCTCGTACAGAATCTTGCAACCCCTACTGTCAAGTAGATGCGAGATACAGCGAAGTGCTGTAAGCTTCCGGGCTGCCTTGTTTGCAAGATTTACAACATGGTTCTTCATGGTTAGTTTGGAGTCAAATTTCACCCCAAGGATATCAACTTCTTCTCCAGGTGCCAATACCCTCTCATTCATCCTTACTACTGCACCAGCATTACCATCATGGTGCCTAGAGACGATCATCACTTGCATTTTCTCAGGTGCAAATGTTACTAGCCATCTATTTCCCCAAGCTGATATAGCTCTCAGCTGGTGATTGATGTAGCTTAGAGCAGCTGGCATTTCTTCTCTTGGATAAGTGAATGTCAGTGTACAGTCGTCTACATATGCATGTGATTCTGGGATGAGATGAAGAAGGTCATTGAAGTAGACATTCCATAACAAAGGTCCCAGCATGCTTCCTTGTGGAACACTTGCCCCAATACGATATCTTCTTAACTTGTGGAGAATCATTATTTCTGATTCCTGCTACTTGATATGTACCTATGCAACTCTTTTTAGGAGATGAATTTTGATTAACATTGAGATGATTTTTCCTCTTGTAAAACTTGACAGATACCTCTGAGTTATTATGTGTTGTATCTTTAAAATGAGTTGGTTGGCTGGTCTGCAACTGAACAATTAATTCTTGCAGACCTAGTCTTATTTCTTCCAGACGAAAATAACCTTCATGATACTTGTTCGAGAGCCATTCAAGTGTTTTACAGCTTAATTTATTCTGTACCATGGCACTCAATAACCAGTCTGATTCCTTCAAATTATATTTATTAATTAAAGTTTTGAGAGTGCTCTCCAGTTTAACTCTAAACTGCTGTAAACCTTTGTAAGTGTGATCTGGAGTTTTTAAATTAACAATGATATTCACTAGATCCAACCTACTTTGTTCTATATTACCCTAAGTGACCTTCAACAAGTCAACTGCTTCCTTGTAAGAGTCATCTACATTGGGAAAGGCTTGTATGAGTATGTGAGCATCTCCTCTTATCTGCACTTTGAGGTAAAATAATTTAGTAACACATGCTAGATCCCTCCTATCATGCACAGCTGCTTTAAAAATTGACCAAAACTCCTCCCAATTTTGTCCAGTATTAAATATAGGTAAACATAATTCTGGGAGTTTTGGCAAAGACATCTTATTTGTTGGAGTAGATTGATTAACTGCCTGGTTTACACCTTTTAATTTATTCAAAGCCTGGCTTTTGCAAGAAAGAATCTTTTCTTTTAATTCATAATACTGGTTAATCATAAGATTTATTTCTGTCTCATCTGTACAATTTACTAACAAATCTCCTTTATATGTTTTATAATATAATTTGTATGAATCATATCTATTCCCTAAAGCATCTAAATACAATTTTAAATCATCAGTATTCACAGTTTCTTGATTCATTAATTTCAAACATTTATTGTATGCCTTTGTTATATGACCCTTTCTAGCCTGTAATGATGCTTTTTTTGCTCTAAATTCCATGTGTTTGTCATCTACATTAATTTCCTCATTTTCACCCATGGTGCAATGTATTAAATTCAACTTAATTAATAACACTGATTATGTACTTAATTATGCACTTTATAAAGGTAAATATTACAACTTACCTTTGAATAAATCTTATCTACACTTGAGCTTAGCAATTACACATGTAAGGAAATTATAATATAAATTCTAAATACATTAATATAAATTCTAGCTACACTTGAGCTTAGCAATTACACATGTAAGGAAATTATAAAATAAATTCTAAATACATTAACATAAATTCTAGCTACACTTGAGCTTAGCAATTACACATGGAAAAAAAATTTAATATAAATTTTAAATACATTAATATAAATCTAGTTACACGTGAGCTTAGTAAAATTATTATTGTAGTAATTATAATCCACTACACATTAAGTAAAGTTGTGGACTTAACATCCACCTCCTTCTGTCATTTCACATATAATTATTAACTTATTAATTCACTAATTAATGACTTCCCTAATTACATCCAGTTCGATCAAGGGCCAACGGGCTACTACGTGGAAAATTAAATTTACTTGGATGAATCTCATTAGATACATACCAGTAAATGGTAACAAAGGTAATTATTCTTTATCAAAGTTACAGAGACATGCAGGAATTTTAGGACACCTGGTCGCGAAAAATGTCCCACTTCGATACCTACTACTGTCATATCTCCACAAGTCACTCTGGACCTATATTAATTTCAAATGAAATATACATCACCAGGAATTCTGGTAAAAACATTAATATAAATATGTGGACTGTATATTAAATTTAAAAAATGAATACATATACACTGAAGGAGAGTTTATAATAATAAGACTCACCAATTAGTCTTGAGATTATGGTGTCATACACAAAACCCCCTGCCTAAAATTATGAAGAAAATACTGGCCAGAATTCCAACATAAATGTAGACATCGACTTAGCTGGGGTTCTTTGACTGTCCTGTCCACTCGCCTAATGCTCACGTTATGCAGGACTGCAAATCCAACAATTTCGGCTCCTATTTTAGAGGTTTTAAGCCCAATATAACCCCTAGGGCGACGAAAATTCTTCCAATTTTCACTAACGTTCGTCTCGGTCCATTCAAAACATGGCGACTCTTCCCCAGCGACGCTCACCCATCGCTGGTTCTTTATTTATTTACAAATTAATTTTTATTATCTACAATATATTCCATAAACTTACATACAAAATACACTGTATTTTGGGAAAATATACAGTATTTTCTACACTGGTCTTGATATTTTCATGTCGGCCCGGCCTGATAACAACATTCTAAAATCCAAAATTTCTTCATAAAACTGCTGTCCATCAATATCAGAATTGTACAATTCGGCCAAATTTTCGCACTTCTCTAGGTCGTTACTGTCGGGGCCTAACACAGTCCCTCGACATCAAGAAGGAACTCAAACTTGGCATCTGTGTTGTGGAAACAAGCGAACCTTTTTTCCTCTCTGTAAAGACGGTCGAGTGCTCCCTTCATGACTTTTTCCATTTCCTCCTAGGCGGTTAACCCAACGTCTCTCAAGTTTTCACCAGCCATTCGTATCTTTCATCTCTCACGTCTTTCAACTTCAATATTCCATTCTTGATAGAGTCCGAATCTTTCTTCGAGTGACTCACTGACCAAAATTTTTCTTTCATCATCATAATGACCTCGGAGGGCTTTCAAATCCATGGCAGCATCATTGCAGTTCATGCTTGGATCCTGCAGCCTCTTTTAAATATTGTCAATGAGAATGAGTACTTTGTTCCAAAATCCTAGCAAAATCAGAATATCATAACTCAACATGCGGTTATACAGCTGCCTTACCTCACTTCTTATTTCACGGGTTTCGTTTTCATTGTCTATCATGTCCTGGCGAACTTGAAATATCTCTTCAGGGTACTTGTTGCACTTCACCTGGTTTCAGACTACAGGTACGGCGTTTTTGAGTTTTCCCCAACGCTGTATTGAGTGAGAGAAGAACACGTAGAGAGCTTCCATGGTTCAAAAAAACGTGACCACTAATGTATCCTGCTTGGCTGCATGTACACCCATCAAGCTGAGTGAGGGATTGTCGCAATTCACAAACACTGCAAGATTGCTTTTCTCACCTATTCTCTGAAGAACAATTCTGTGTCCAGCCATCACAGCAGCGTTGTCATAACACTGTGATCGACAATCTTATAGTTGCATTTCGTCCATTTCTAGCTGTTTCAAATTGTCTTCATCCAAGTTCTCAGTATCCGTCTTGCTTATTTGGATAAAACCATAAAAAAGGACTCTAACACGAGCTGTTTTCCTCTCAAAATCAATTTCCACGTATTTTTACCTAATAATTTATATAAGTGGTTAAACAATCTAGTCATCCTAGTGCTTCTCACCCATGATAAACAAAAACGAATCATACATCTGAAGAACTTTTTTTTTTCACTATCCTGGGCGCCTTCAAGTGGTGCCCAGGGCGCCTTCAAGTGGTGCCCAGGGCGCCTGCCATCCCTCCCTTACCTGAGGTACGCTACTAGGCGCGTGCGTCATGGGTTGGCCATCCCTGATCTAGGGGATGAGAGGTAATTAGGACTAACCAAAGGATTACTTCATTTCCTTGAATTAGAAGCCTTTCACCGGAATCGAGGCAGTGTACGAGAAGATTTTGTCGCCGTGGAGGCCATTTATTTTACTCCGTTGACTATTACTCTGTGGGTCTTATTTTTTTTTGGGGGGGAGGGGGAATTGAAGATCCATTTGCCCACTTTTCCAGTCATTCGTTAAGCTCGCATTAAAAAAAAAAAAACAAGAGTCTCTGCAAATTACGTGGGCAGTGATAATTAGGTACTGAGAGCGTTGTTTAAGCGCTCATGCAGTGATACTTAGGTGCTGATGGAGCTGTGTTAACCTTGTTACCTGTCATTAGCTCATAATTTCTCATCTGTTGTTCACCTTAATATAACTTGTGTCTTACTCTTACTTATATTACTCAATGATCGTTTCGCCTGCACAGAAGACTTCATCAGTTGAATACACAGGTAAATGATAGGCTTAGATACAGGATTTATCGACGTTTCGACAATGAAGATAACCAAGTGTTGCACATGTGCCTTTCCCATCAATTTGTGGCTATTAACATAAATAACTTGATACCTCCGAGGAGGCTTACAAATATGTCTTCAGTGGTGTTGCTCACCACCTGCCTTGTACCGTTTCTGACTGTCGTTAAAATAAAGTCTGGGTACGGCACTCTGGTGGCAATACAAAGTCTGCTAGCAATGCTCTCTCTCTCTCTCTCTCTCTCTCTCCCCCTCTCTCTCTCTCTCTCTCTCTCTCTCTCTCTCTCTCTCTCTCTCTCTCTCTCTCTCTCTCTCTCTCTTTTTTTTACACAGGGTTTGACAAGGTTAAGGATCCCTAGTTTTATTGACAAGCTATTTACAGAATAAGGATTCTTACTTTATTGGCAAGCTAAGAGCTGTTACCTACATCAGCTCATTTGAAAGCATTTTTATTATTATGAGACATACAAGTAGGGAGCAGGATGAAGTTGGAGCCATCTGTGGGCCAGCATTTTCATTTGATCAACTGACGTTATCTCGTTCACATCATTATGCTGTACGAATGTGTTCCATACTAGAGTCATCCTGGGTATATATGATCTCAGATGGAGTGATGTTCTGGAGAAGGGTACAGCCAGAGTGAAGTTGCTGCTTACTGTCCGTCTTGTGGCATAAAAACTTGTTTCACGCTGTCCTCGAAGTGAATCCAAGTGTGGTACTTGGACAATATTGGTCTTGTACATAACAGTAAGGCCACCCCCATCCCTCCTGTGTTGAAGGCTCTGCTGAAATGACAGATCTATCCAGGATGGGTCCAGGCGAGAGATGAGACGTCTTGCTCTGTTCTCTGCTCTGTCAAGCAGTCGCAGATGAGAGGGGGGGCAGGCAAACCAAGAAAGTGGAGTATACTCAAGGTGTGAGCATACTTGTGCCTCGTACAGGATCTTGCAACCCCTACTGTCAAGCAGATGGGAGATACGGCGAAGTGCTGTAAGCTTTCTGGCTGCCTTGTTTGCTAGATTTACAACATGGTTCTTCATGGTTAGTTTGGAGTCAAATTTCACCCCAAGGATATCAACTTCTTCTCCAGGTGCCAATATCCTCCCATTCATCCTTACTACTGCACCAGCATTACCATCATGGTGCCTAGAGACGATCATCATTTGCGTTTTCTCAGGTGCAAATGTTACTTGCCATCTATTTCCCCAAGCTGATATAGCTCTTAGCTGGTGATTGATGTAGCTTAGAGCAGCTGGCATTTCTTCTCTTGGATAAGTGAATGTCAGTGTACAGTCGTCTCTCTCTCTCTCTCTCTCTCTCTCTCTCTCTCTCTCTCTCTCTCTCTCTCTCTCTCTCTCTCTCTCTCTCTCTCTCTCTCTCTCTCTTTCTCTCTCTCTCTATCCCCACAAAAATTCAGTATACAATACAATACAATTTTTAATTTTTTGCAAGTTTACATTGAGATTCTGTAGTTACGATAATGATTTTCAGTGCCAAGAGAGCCACTATCATGCCACGGTATTATGTATCACTCTACATGTATCCTTGTTAACCTGTTTGATATGTCACTATGCATGTATCATTGTTTACCCGTTTGATAATATGTGTCACTAGGCATGTATCCTTGCTTACTCTCTTATTAATATTATGTTTCACTATATATGTTTCCTTATTAATTTTTTATTAATAATATGCATCAGTATACATGTATCCTAGTTTACTTTTTAATAATATGTATCACTATGCACGTATCCTTGTTTACGTACTGTAAAACATTACTAGTGACGTAATTTCGGCATTTATTTAAAATATTAAGAGTCTTTAATTTTCCCCATAAAATTAAGTTTAGAGAGTAAGCTAGTTCGGAACTTTTTTTCTATAGCTGTTGTAAGTGAACTGTTGTATCTTCTCACAGTATGTGCGGCTGTTTTGTCGTGCCAGGAGATCTGCTCAGCCCCTACCCTCAGGTCGAACTCGTCCCAGGCCGCCCTGGCCTTCGTCAGGAAGGTTTCGTTTCCTGTGGCTGGGTAGAGTCAGAGAGCAACCCAACAGAGTCCGTCTCCGCAGCCTCGGCACTACCTGGGAATATTGTTTAGTGAGGTGTTGGTGTAGGTGGTTAGGTCGTAGTGTTTATAAAGACGTCAGGTCTTTGTGTTGAAACGTCAGTTCGTTGTGTGAGACACAGGGTCGAGGTGTATATCTGGTCTTCGAGTCATTGTTCTGAGGGACATTTGGGTGTTCATTTTAGATTCAGGAATTCATTTAGAACTTCTTTCTTACTGGCAATGTCAACCTTGTTTTAATAATTGGAAGAGACTTAAAATGTTCAGGGTATGATTACTGAAGTATGTCTACCTGAAGTCTGACACAGAAACACAACAAACAAAACATATTAGTAGTGCTGAATAGCGTCGGAGATGGAGGTGTTGTGTATCTCTGTGTCATAGTCCGCGAAGTCATACAACTCCCTGGCAAGTAGATAAATGGTTCAGAGAACAGACAAGTTGGTGAATTAGACACATGTGCAACACTTGGGTATCGCCACAGCGAGGCGAAACATTTCCTCAATAAAGATATCTAAGAGTTGCACATATGTCTAATTCGTCAACTCCCTAGCAACATCTCGTCGAGTATGTTGGGTCCACTGGCTAGAGGAAGCTGGATCACTAATATTCAAGAACGCTGCATCATCGTTCAACTGCTCTTATCACTCCTCCTCTACTTTACTCTGGCTGATAATCTCTTCATAAAATAATGCACAGTGCAAAAGAAAAAGACATAAATAGCAAAAACTTTCCTTTTAATAGAAGCGATACTGGACTCAACTTGAAAACGATGGAGGCGGCAGCAGCAGTCTCAGCAGGCCAGTCATAACCTTCAGCAGTCTCAGCAGGCCAGTCATAACCTGCAGCAGTCTCAGCAGGCCAGTCATAACCTGCAGCAGTCTCAGCAGGCCAGTCATAACCTGCAGCAGTCTCAACAGGCCAGTCATAACCTGCAGCAGTCTCAGCAGGCCAGTCATAACCTGCAGCAATCTCAGCAGGCCAGTCATAACCTGCAGCAGTCTCAGCAGGCCAGTCATAACCTGCAGCAGTCTCAGCAGGCCAGTCATAACCTGCAGCAATATCAGCAGGCAAGTCATAACCTTCAGCAGTCTCAGCAGGCCAGTCATAACCTTCAGCAGTCTCAGCAGGTCAGTCATAACCTGCAGCAGTCTCAGCAGGCCAGTCATAACCTGCAGCAATCTCAGCAGGCCAGTCATAACCTGCAGCAGTCTCAGCAGGCCAGTCATAACCTGCAGCAGTCTCAGCAGGCCAGTCATAACCTGCAGCAGTCTCAGCAGGCCAGTCATAACCTGCAGCAGTCTCAGCAGGCCAGTCATAACCTGCAGCAGTCTCAGCAGGCCAGTCATAACCTGCAGCAGTCTCAGCAGGCCAGTCATAACCTGCAGCAGTCTCAGCAGGCCAGTCATAACCTGCAGCAGTCTCAGCAGGCCAGTCATAACCTGCAGCAGTCTCAGCAGGCCAGTCATAACCTGCAGCAGTCTCACCAGGCCAGTCATAACCTGCAGCAGTCTCAGCAGGCCAGTCATAACCTGCAGCAGTCTCAGCAGGCCAGTCATAACCTGCAGCAGTCTCAGCAGGCCAGTCATAACCTGCAGCAGTCTCAGCAGGCCAGTCATAACCTGCAGCAGTCTCAGCAGGCCAGTCATAACCTGCAGCAGTCTCAGCAGGCCAGTCATAACCTGCAGCAATCTCAGCAGGCAAGTCATAACCTGCAGCAGTCTCAGCAGGCCAGTCATAACCTGCAGCAGTCTCAGCAGGCCAGTCATAACCTGCAGCAGTCTCAGCAGGCCAGTCATAACCTGCAGCAGTCTCAGCAGGCCAGTCATAACCTGCAGCAGTCTCAGCAGGCCAGTCATAACCTGCAGCAGTCTCAGCAGGCCAGTCATAACCTGCAGCAGTCTCAGCAGGCCAGTCATAACCTGCAGCAGTCTCAGCAGGCCAGTCATAACCTGCAGCAGTCTCAGCAGGCCAGTCATAACCTGCAGCAGTCTCAGCAGGCCAGTCATAACCTGCAGCAGTCTCAGCAGGCCAGTCATAACCTGCAGCAGTCTCAGCAGGCCAGTCATAACCTGCAGCAGTCTCAGCAGGCCAGTCATAACCTGCAGCAGTCTCAGCAGGCCAGTCATAACCTGCAGCAGTCTCAGCAGGCCAGTCATAACCTGCAGCAGTCTCAGCAGGCCAGTCATAACCTGCAGCAGTCTCAGCAGGCCAGTCATAACCTGCAGCAGTCTCAGCAGGCCAGTCATAACCTGCAGCAATCTCAGCAGGCAAGTCATAACCTGCAGCAGTCTCAGCAGGCCAGTCATAACCTGCAGCAGTCTCAGCAGGCCAGTCATAACCTGCAGCAGTCTCAGCAGGCCAGTCATAACCTGCAGCAGTCTCAGCAGGCCAGTCATAACCTGCAGCAGTCTCAGCAGGCAAGTCATAACCTGCAGCAATCTCAGCAGGCCAGTCATAACCTGCAGCAGTCTCAGCAGGCAAGTCATAAGCTGCAGCAATCTCAGCAGGCAAGTCATAACCTTCAGCAGTCTCAGCAGGCCAGTCATAACCTGCAGCAGTCTCAGCAGGCAAGTCATAACCTGCAGCAATCTCAGCAGGCAAGTCATAACCTGCAGCAATCTCAGCAGGCAAGTCATAACCTGCAGCAGTCTCAGCAGGCCAGTCATAACCTGCAGCAGTCTCAGCAGGCAAGTCATAAGCTGCAGCAATCTCAGCAGGCCAGTCATAACCTGCAGCAGTCTCAGCAGGCAAGTCATAACCTGCAGCAATCTCAGCAGGCAAGTCATAACCTTCAGCAGTCTCAGCAGGCCAGTCATAACCTGCAGCAGTCTCAGCAGGCAAGTCATAACCTGCAGCAATCTCAGCAGGCAAGTCATAACCTGCAGCAATCTCAGCAGGCAAGTCATAACCTGCAGCAGTCTCAGCAGGCCAGTCATAACCTGCAGCAGTCTCAGCAGGCAAGTCATAACCTGCAGCAGTCTCAGCAGGCAAGTCATAACCTGCAGCAGTCTCAGCAGGCCAGTCATAACCTGCAGCAGTCTCAGCAGGCAAGTCATAACCTGCAGCAGTCTCAGCAGGCCAGACATAACCTGCAGCAGTCTCAGCAGGCCAGTCATAACCTGCAGCAGTCTCAGCAGGCAAGTCATAACCTGCAGCAATCTCAGCAGGCAAGTCATAACCTTCAGCAGTCTCAGCAGGCCAGTCATAACCTGCAGCAGTCTCAGCAGGCAAGTCATAACCTGCAGCAGTCTCAGCAGGCCAGTCATAACCTGCAGCAGTCTCAGCAGGCCAGTCATAACCTTCAGCAGTCTCAGCAGGCCAGTCATAACCTGCAGCAGTCTCAGCAGGCAAGTCATAACCTTCAGCAGTCTCAGCAGGCCAGTCATAACCTGCAGCAGTCTCAGCAGGCCAGTCATAACCTGCAGCAGTCTCAGCAGGCAAGTCATAACCTTCAGCAGTCTCAGCAGGCAAGTCATAACCTTCAGCAGTCTCAGCAGGCAAGTCATAACCTGCAGCAGTCTCAGCAGGCAAGTCATAACCTGCAGCAGTCTCAGCAGGCAAGTCATAACCTGCAGCAGTCTCAGCAGGCCAGTCATAACCTGCAGCAGTCTCAGCAGGCAAGTCATAACCTGCAGCAGTCTCAGCAGGCCAGACATAACCTGCAGCAGTCTCAGCAGGCAAGTCATAACCTGCAGCAGTCTCAGCAGGCCAGTCATAACCTTCAGCAGTCTCAGCAGGCCAGTCATAACCTGCAGCAGTCTCAGCAGGCAAGTCATAACCTTCAGCAGTCTCAGCAGGCCAGTCATAACCTGCAGCAGTCTCAGCAGGCCAGTCATAACCTGCAGCAGTCTCAGCAGGCAAGTCATAACCTTTAGCAGTCTCAGCAGGCCAGTCATAACCTGCAGCAGTCTCAGCAGGCCAGTCATAACCTGCAGCCTTCTCAGCAGGCAAGTCATAACGTGCAGCAGTCTCAGCAGGCCAGTCATAACCTGCAGCAGTCTCAGCAGGCAAGTCATAACCTGCAGCAATCTCAGCAGGCCAGTCATAACCTGCAGCAATCTCAGCAGGCCAGTCATAACCTGCAGCAGTCTCAGCAGGCCAGTCATAACCTGCAGCAATCTCAGCAGGCCAGTCATAACCTGCAGCAATCTCAGCAGGCCAGTCATAACCTGCAGCAGTCTCAGCAGGCCAGTCATAACCTGCAGCAGTCTCAGCAGGCAAGTCATACCCTGCAGCAATCTCAGCAGGCAAGTCATAACCTGCAGCAGTCTCAGCAGGCCAGTCATAACCTGCAGCAGTCTCAGCAGGCAAGTCATAACCTGCAGCAATCTCAGCAGGCAAGTCATAACCTTCAGCAGTCTCAGCAGGCCAGTCATAACCTGTAGCAGTCTCAGCAGGCCAGTCATAACCTGCAGCAGTCTCAGCAAGCAAGTCATAACCTGCAGCAATCTCAGCAGGCAAGTCATAACCTGCAGCAATATCAGCAGGCAAGTCATAACCTGCAGCAGTCTCAGCAGGCCAGTCATAACCTGCAGCAGTCTCAGCAGGCCAGTCATAACCTGCAGCAATCTCAGCAGGCAAGTCATAACCTGCAGCAGTCTCAGCAGGCCAGTCATAACCTTCAGCAGTCTCAGCAGACCAGTCATAACCTGCAGCAGTCTCAGCAGGCAAGTCATAACCTTCAGCAGTCTCAGCAGGCCAGTCATAACCTTCAGCAGTCTCAGCAGGCCAGTCATAACCTTCAGCAGTCTCAGCAGGCCAGTCATAACCTTCAGCAGTCTCAGCAGGCCAGTCATAACCTGCAGCAGTCTCAGCAGGCCAGTCATAACCTTCAGCAGTCTCAGCAGGCCAGTCATAACCTTCAGCAGTCTCAGCAGCCAAGTCATAACCTGCAGCAGTCTCAGCAGGCCAGTCATAACCTTCAGCAGTCTCAGCAGGCCAGTCATAACCTTCAGCAGTCTCAGCAGGCCAGTCATAACATTCAGCAGTCTCAGCAGGCCAGTCATAACCTTCAGCAGTCTCAGCAGGCCAGTCATAACCTTCAGCAGTCTCAGCAGGCAAGTCATAACCTTCAGCAGTCTCAGCAGGCCAGTCATAACCTTCAGCAGTCTCAGCAGGCAAGCAGGCCAGTAACCTTCAGTCATAACATGCAGCAGTCTCAGCAGGCCAGTCATAACCTTCAGCAGTCTCAGCAGGCCAGTCATAACCTTCAGCAGTCTCAGCAGGCCAGTCATAACCTTCAGCAGTCTCAGCAGGCAAGTCATAACCTTCAGCAGTCTCAGCAGGCCAGTCATAACCTTCAGCAGTCTCAGCAGGCCAGTCATAACCTTCAGCAGTCTCAGCAGGCCAGTCATAACCTTCAGCAGTCTCAGCAGGCAAGTCATAACCTTCAGCAGTCTCAGCAGGCAAGTCATAACCTTCAGCAGTCTCAGCAGGCAAGTCATAACCTTCAGCAGTCTCAGCAGGCCAGTCATAACCTTCAGCAGTCTCAGCAGGCAAGTCATAACCTTCAGCAGTCTCAGCAGGCCAGTCATAACCTTCAGCAGTCTCAGCAGGCAAGTCATAACCTGCAGCAGTCTCAGCAGGCCAGTCATAACCTTCAGCAGTCTCAGCAGGCCAGTCATAACCTTCAGCAGTCTCAGCAGGCCAGTCATAACCTTCAGCAGTCTCAGCAGGCAAGTCATAACCTTCAGCAGTCTCAGCAGGCCAGTCATAACCTTCAGCAGTCTCAGCAGGCCAGTCATAACCTGCAGCAGTCTCAGCAGGCCAGTCATAACCTTCAGCAGTCTCAGCAGGCCAGTCATAACCTTCAGCAGTCTCAGCAGGCAAGTCATAACCTGCAGCAGTCTCAGGAGGCCAGTCATAACCTTCAGCAGTCTCAGCAGGCCAGTCATAACGTTCAGCAGTCTCAGCAGGCCAGTCATAACCTTCAGCAGTCTCAGCAGGCCAGTCATATCCTTCAGCAGTCTCAGCAGGCCAGTCATAACCTTCAGCAGTCTCAGCAGGCAAGTCATAACCTTCAGCAGTCTCAGCAGGCCAGTCATAACCTTCAGCAGTCTCAGCAGGCCAGTCATAACCTTCAGCAGTCTCAGCAGGCCAGTCATAACCTTCAACAGTCTCAGCAGGCAAGTCATAACCTTCAGCAGTCTCAGCGGGCCAGTCATAACCTTCAGCAGTCTCAGCAGGCAAGTCATAACCTTCAGCAGTCTCAGCAGGCCAGTCATAACCTTCAGCAGTCTCAGCAGGCAAGTCTTAACCTGCAGCAGTCTCAGCAGGCCAGTCATAACCTTCAGCAGTCTCAGCAGGCCAGTCATAACCTTCAGCAGTCTCAGCAGGCCAGTCATAACCTTCAGCAGTCTCAGCAGGCCAGTCATAACCTGTAGCAGTCTCAGCAGGCCAGTCATAACCTGCAGCAGTCTCAGCAAGCAAGTCATAACCTGCAGCAATCTCAGCAGGCAAGTCATAACCTGCAGCAATATCAGCAGGCAAGTCATAACCTGCAGCAGTCTCAGCAGGCAAGTCATAACCTGCAGCAGTCTCAGCAGGCCAGTCATAACCTGCAGCAATCTCAGCAGGCAAGTCATAACCTGCAGCAGTCTCAGCAGGCCAGTCATAACCTTCAGCAGTATCAGCAGGCCAGTCATAACCTGCAGCAGTCTCAGCAGGCAAGTCATAACCTTCAGCAGTCTCAGCAGGCCAGTCATAACCTTCAGCAGTCTCAGCAGGCCAGTCGTAACCTTCAGCAGTCTCAGCAGGCCAGTCATAACCTTCAGCAGTCTCAGCAGGCCAGTCATAACCTGCAGCAGTCTCAGCAGGCCAGTCATAACCTTCAGCAGTCTCAGCAGGCCAGTCATAACCTTCAGCAGTCTCAGCAGGCAAGTCATAACCTGCAGCAGTCTCAGCAGGCCAGTCATAACCTTCAGCAGTCTCAGCAGGCCAGTCATAACCTGCAGCAGTCTCAGCAGGCCAGTCATAACATTCAGAAGTCTCAGCAGGCCAGTCATAACCTTCAGCAGTCTCAGCAGGCCAGTCATAACCTTCAGCAGTCTCAGCAGGCAAGTCATAACCTTCAGCAGTCTCAGCAGGCCAGTCATAACCTTCAGCAGTCTCAGCAGGCAAGTCATAACCTGCAGCAGTCTCAGCAGGCCAGTCATAACCTTCAGCAGTCTCAGCAGGCCAGTCATAACCTTCAGCAGTCTCAGCAGGCCAGTCATAACCTTCAGCAGTCTCAGCAGGCCAGTCATAACCTGTAGCAGTCTCAGCAGGCCAGTCATAACCTGCAGCAGTCTCAGCAAGCAAGTCATAACCTGCAGCAATCTCAGCAGGCAAGTCATAACCTGCAGCAATATCAGCAGGCAAGTCATAACCTGCAGCAGTCTCAGCAGGCAAGTCATAACCTGCAGCAGTCTCAGCAGGCCAGTCATAACCTGCAGCAATCTCAGCAGGCAAGTCATAACCTGCAGCAGTCTCAGCAGGCCAGTCATAACCTTCAGCAGTATCAGCAGGCCAGTCATAACCTGCAGCAGTCTCAGCAGGCAAGTCATAACCTTCAGCAGTCTCAGCAGGCCAGTCATAACCTTCAGCAGTCTCAGCAGGCCAGTCGTAACCTTCAGCAGTCTCAGCAGGCCAGTCATAACCTTCAGCAGTCTCAGCAGGCCAGTCATAACCTGCAGCAGTCTCAGCAGGCCAGTCATAACCTTCAGCAGTCTCAGCAGGCCAGTCATAACCTTCAGCAGTCTCAGCAGGCAAGTCATAACCTGCAGCAGTCTCAGCAGGCCAGTCATAACCTTCAGCAGTCTCAGCAGGCCAGTCATAACCTGCAGCAGTCTCAGCAGGCCAGTCATAACATTCAGAAGTCTCAGCAGGCCAGTCATAACCTTCAGCAGTCTCAGCAGGCCAGTCATAACCTTCAGCAGTCTCAGCAGGCAAGTCATAACCTTCAGCAGTCTCAGCAGGCCAGTCATAACCTTCAGCAGTCTCAGCAGGCAAGTTATAACCTGCAGCAGTCTCAGCAGGCCAGTCATAACCTTCAGCAGTCTCAGCAGGCCAGTCATAACCTTCAGCAGTCTCAGCAGGCCAGTCATAACCTTCAGCAGTCTCAGCAGGCAAGTCATAACCTTCAGCAGTCTCAGCAGGCCAGTCATAACCTTCAGCAGTCTCAGCAGGCAAGTCATAACCTTCAGCAGTCTCAGCAGGCAAGTCATAACCTTCAGCAGTCTCAGCAGGCAAGTCATAACCTTCAGCAGTCTCAGCAGGCCAGTCATAACCTTCAGCAGTCTCAGCAGGCAAGTCATAACCTTCAGCAGTCTCAGCAGGCCAGTCATAACCTTCAGCAGTCTCAGCAGGCAAGTCATAACCTGCAGCAGTCTCAGCAGGCCAGTCATAACCTTCAGCAGTCTCAGCAGGCCAGTCATAACCTTCAGCAGTCTCAGCAGGCCAGTCATAACCTTCAGCAGTCTCAGCAGGCCAGTCATAACCTTCAGCAGTCTCAGCAGGCAAGTCATAACCTTCAGCAGTCTCAGCAGGCCAGTCATAACCTTCAGCAGTCTCAGCAGGCCAGTCATAACCTTCAGCAGTCTCAGCAGGCCAGTCATAACCTTCAGCAGTCTCAGCAGGCAAGTCATAACCTTCAGCAGTCTCAGCAGGCCAGTCATAACCTTCAGCAGTCTCAGCAGGCAAGTCATAACCTTCAGCAGTCTCAGCAGGCAAGTCATAACCTTCAGCAGTCTCAGCAGGCCAGTCATAACCTTCAGCAGTCTCAGCAGGCAAGTCATAACCTTCAGCAGTCTCAGCAGGCCAGTCATAACCTTCAGCAGTCTCAGCAGGCAAGTCATAACCTGCAGCAGTCTCAGCAGGCCAGTCATAACCTTCAGCAGTCTCAGCAGGCCAGTCATAACCTTCAGCAGTCTCAGCAGGCCAGTCATAACCTTCAGCAGTCTCAGCAGGCAAGTCATAACCTTCAGCAGTCTCAGCAGGCCAGTCATAACCTTCAGCAGTCTCAGCAGGCCAGTCATAACCTGCAGCAGTCTCAGCAGGCCAGTCATAACCTTCAGCAGTCTCAGCAGGCCAGTCATAACCTTCAGCAGTCTCAGCAGGCAAGTCATAACCTGCAGCAGTCTCAGGAGGCCAGTCATAACCTTCAGCAGTCTCAGCAGGCCAGTCATAACGTTCAGCAGTCTCAGCAGGCCAGTCATAACCTTCAGCAGTCTCAGCAGGCCAGTCATATCCTTCAGCAGTCTCAGCAGGCCAGTCATAACCTTCAGCAGTCTCAGCAGGCAAGTCATAACCTTCAGCAGTCTCAGCAGGCCAGTCATAACCTTCAGCAGTCTCAGCAGGCCAGTCATAACCTTCAGCAGTCTCAGCAGGCCAGTCATAACCTTCAACAGTCTCAGCAGGCAAGTCATAACCTTCAGCAGTCTCAGCGGGCCAGTCATAACCTTCAGCAGTCTCAGCAGGCAAGTCATAACCTTCAGCAGTCTCAGCAGGCCAGTCATAACCTTCAGCAGTCTCAGCAGGCAAGTCTTAACCTGCAGCAGTCTCAGCAGGCCAGTCATAACCTTCAGCAGTCTCAGCAGGCCAGTCATAACCTTCAGCAGTCTCAGCAGGCCAGTCATAACCTTCAGCAGTCTCAGCAGGCCAGTCATAACCTGTAGCAGTCTCAGCAGGCCAGTCATAACCTGCAGCAGTCTCAGCAAGCAAGTCATAACCTGCAGCAATCTCAGCAGGCAAGTCATAACCTGCAGCAATATCAGCAGGCAAGTCATAACCTGCAGCAGTCTCAGCAGGCAAGTCATAACCTGCAGCAGTCTCAGCAGGCCTGTCATAACCTGCAGCAATCTCAGCAGGCAAGTCATAACCTGCAGCAGTCTCAGCAGGCCAGTCATAACCTTCAGCAGTATCAGCAGGCCAGTCATAACCTGCAGCAGTCTCAGCAGGCAAGTCATAACCTTCAGCAGTCTCAGCAGGCCAGTCATAACCTTCAGCAGTCTCAGCAGGCCAGTCGTAACCTTCAGCAGTCTCAGCAGGCCAGTCATAACCTTCAGCAGTCTCAGCAGGCCAGTCATAACCTGCAGCAGTCTCAGCAGGCCAGTCATAACCTTCAGCAGTCTCAGCAGGCCAGTCATAACCTTCAGCAGTCTCAGCAGGCAAGTCATAACCTGCAGCAGTCTCAGCAGGCCAGTCATAACCTTCAGCAGTCTCAGCAGGCCAGTCATAACCTGCAGCAGTCTCAGCAGGCCAGTCATAACATTCAGAAGTCTCAGCAGGCCAGTCATAACCTTCAGCAGTCTCAGCAGGCCAGTCATAACCTTCAGCAGTCTCAGCAGGCAAGTCATAACCTTCAGCAGTCTCAGCAGGCCAGTCATAACCTTCAGCAGTCTCAGCAGGCAAGTCATAACCTGCAGCAGTCTCAGCAGGCCAGTCATAACCTTCAGCAGTCTCAGCAGGCCAGTCATAACCTTCAGCAGTCTCAGCAGGCCAGTCATAACCTTCAGCAGTCTCAGCAGGCCAGTCATAACCTGTAGCAGTCTCAGCAGGCCAGTCATAACCTGCAGCAGTCTCAGCAAGCAAGTCATAACCTGCAGCAATCTCAGCAGGCAAGTCATAACCTGCAGCAATATCAGCAGGCAAGTCATAACCTGCAGCAGTCTCAGCAGGCAAGTCATAACCTGCAGCAGTCTCAGCAGGCCAGTCATAACCTGCAGCAATCTCAGCAGGCAAGTCATAACCTGCAGCAGTCTCAGCAGGCCAGTCATAACCTTCAGCAGTATCAGCAGGCCAGTCATAACCTGCAGCAGTCTCAGCAGGCAAGTCATAACCTTCAGCAGTCTCAGCAGGCCAGTCATAACCTTCAGCAGTCTCAGCAGGCCAGTCGTAACCTTCAGCAGTCTCAGCAGGCCAGTCATAACCTTCAGCAGTCTCAGCAGGCCAGTCATAACCTGCAGCAGTCTCAGCAGGCCAGTCATAACCTTCAGCAGTCTCAGCAGGCCAGTCATAACCTTCAGCAGTCTCAGCAGGCAAGTCATAACCTGCAGCAGTCTCTGCAGGCCAGTCATAACCTTCAGCAGTCTCAGCAGGCCAGTCATAACCTGCAGCAGTCTCAGCAGGCCAGTCATAACATTCAGAAGTCTCAGCAGGCCAGTCATAACCTTCAGCAGTCTCAGCAGGCCAGTCATAACCTTCAGCAGTCTCAGCAGGCAAGTCATAACCTTCAGCAGTCTCAGCAGGCCAGTCATAACCTTCAGCAGTCTCAGCAGGCAAGTCATAACCTGCAGCAGTCTCAGCAGGCCAGTCATAACCTTCAGCAGTCTCAGCAGGCCAGTCATAACCTTCAGCAGTCTCAGCAGGCCAGTCATAACCTTCAGCAGTCTCAGCAGGCAAGTCATAACCTTCAGCAGTCTCAGCAGGCCAGTCATAACCTTCAGCAGTCTCAGCAGGCAAGTCATAACCTTCAGCAGTCTCAGCAGGCAAGTCATAACCTTCAGCAGTCTCAGCAGGCAAGTCATAACCTTCAGCAGTCTCAGCAGGCCAGTCATAACCTTCAGCAGTCTCAGCAGGCAAGTCATAACCTTCAGCAGTCTCAGCAGGCCAGTCATAACCTTCAGCAGTCTCAGCAGGCAAGTCATAACCTGCAGCAGTCTCAGCAGGCCAGTCATAACCTTCAGCAGTCTCAGCAGGCCAGTCATAACCTTCAGCAGTCTCAGCAGGCCAGTCATAACCTTCAGCAGTCTCAGCAGGCCAGTCATAACCTTCAGCAGTCTCAGCAGGCAAGTCATAACCTTCAGCAGTCTCAGCAGGCCAGTCATAACCTTCAGCAGTCTCAGCAGGCCAGTCATAACCTTCAGCAGTCTCAGCAGGCCAGTCATAACCTTCAGCAGTCTCAGCAGGCAAGTCATAACCTTCAGCAGTCTCAGCAGGCCAGTCATAACCTTCAGCAGTCTCAGCACGCCAGTCATAACCTTCAGCAGTCTCAGCAGGCCAGTCATAACCTTCAGCAGTCTCAGCAGGCAAGTCATAACCTTCAGCAGTCTCAGCAGGCAAGTCATAACCTTCAGCAGTCTCAGCAGGCCAGTCATAACCTTCAGCAGTCTCAGCAGGCCAGTCATAACCTTCAGCAGTCTCAGCAGGCAAGTCATAACCTTCAGCAGTCTCAGCAGGCCAGTCATAACCTTCAGCAGTCTCAGCAGGCCAGTCATAACCTTCAGCAGTCTCAGCAGGCCAGTCATAACCTTCAGCAGTCTCAGCAGGCAAGTCATAACCTTCAGCAGTCTCAGCAGGCCAGTCATAACCTGCAGCAGTCTCAGCAGGCAAGTCATAACCTTCAGCAGTCTCAGCAGGCCAGTCATAACCTTCAGCAGTCTCAGCAGGCAAGTCATAACCTGCAGCAGTCTCAGCAGGCCAGTCATAACCTTCAGCAGTCTCAGCAGGCCAGTCATAACCTTCAGTAGTCTCAGCAGGCCAGTCATAACCTTCAGCAGTCTCAGCAGGCAAGTCATAACCTTCAGCAGTCTCAGCAGGCCAGTCATAACCTTCAGCAGTCTCAGCAGGCCAGTCATAACCTGCAGCAGTCTCAGCAGGCCAGTCATAACCTTCAGCAGTCTCAGCAGGCCAGTCATAACCTTCAGCAGTCTCAGCAGGCAAGTCATTACCTGCAGCAGTCTCAGCAGGCCAGTCATAACCTTCAGCAGTCTCAGCAGGCCAGTCATAATGTTCAGCAGTCTCAGCTGGCCAGTCATAACCTTCAGCAGTCTCAGCAGGCCAGTCATAACCTTCAGCAGTCTCAGCAGGCCAGTCATAACCTTCAGCAGTCTCAGCAGGCAAGTCATAACCTTCAGCAGTCTCAGCAGGCCAGTCATAACCTTCAGCAGTCTCAGCAGGCCAGTCATAACCTTCAGCAGTCTCAGCAGGCCAGTCATAACCTTCAGCAGTCTCAGCAGGCAAGTCATAACCTTCAGCAGTCTCAGCAGGCCAGTCATAACCTTCAGCAGTCTCAGCAGGCCAGTCATAACCTTCAGCAGTCTCAGCAGGCCAGTCATAACCTTCAGCAGTCTCAGCAGGCAAGTCATAACCTTCAGCAGTCTCAGCAGGCAAGTCATAACCTTCAGCAGTCTCAGCAGGCCAGTCATAACCTTCAGCAGTCTCAGCAGGCCAGTCATAACCTTCAGCAGTCTCAGCAGGCAAGTCATAACCTTCAGCAGTCTCAGCAGGCCAGTCATAACCTTCAGTAGTCTCAGCAGGCCAGTCATAAACTTCAGCAGTCTCAGCAGGCAAGTCATAACCTTCAACAGTCTCAGCAGGCCAGTCATAACCTTCAACAGTCTCAGCAGGCCAGTCATAACCTTCAGCAGTCTCAGCAGGCCAGTCATAACCTTCAGCAGTCTCAGCAGGCCAGTCATAACCTTCAGCTGTCTCAGCAGGCAAGTCATAACCTTCAGCAGTCTCAGCAGGCAAGTCATAACCTTCAGCAGTCTCAGCAGGCCAGTCATAACCTTCAGCAGTCTCAGCAGGCCAGTCATAACCTTCAGCAGTCTCAGCAGGCCAGTCATAACCTTCAGCTGTCTCAGCAGGCAAGTCATAACCTTCAGCAGTCTCAGCAGGCAAGTCATAACCTTCAGCAGTCTCAGCAGGCCAGTCATAACCTTCAGCAGTCTCAGCAGGCCAGTCATAACCTTCAGCAGTCTCAGCAGGCAAGTCATAACCTTCAGCAGTCTCAGCAGGCCAGTCATAACCTTCAGCAGTCTCAGCAGGCCAGTCATACCCTGCAGCAATATCAGCAGGCCAGTCATAACCTTCAGCAGTCTCAGCAGGCCAGTCATAACCTGCAGCAATATCAGCAGGCAAGTCATAATCTTCAGCAGTCTCAGCAGGCCAGTCATAACCTTCAGCAGTCTCAGCAGGCCAGTCATAACCTTCAGCAGTCTCAGCAGGCCAGTCATAACCTGCAGCAGTCTCAGCAGGCCAGTCATAACCTTCAGCAGTCTCAGCAGGCAAGTCATAACCTGCAGCAGTCTCAGCAGGCCAGTCATAACCTTCAGCTGTCTCAGCAGGCCAGTCATAACCTGCAGCAGTCTCAGCAGGCAAGTCATAACCTGCAGCAGTCTCAGCAGGCAAGTCATAACCTTCAGCAGTCTCAGCAGGCAAGTCATAACGTTCAGCAGTCTCAGCAGGCCAGTCATAACCTTCAGCAGTCTCAGCAGGCCAGTCATAACCTGCAGCAGTCTCAGCAGGCAAGTCATAACCTGCAGCAGTCTCAGCAGGCAAGTCATAACCTTCAGCAGTCTCAGCAGGCCAGTCATAACGTTCAGCAGTCTCAGCAGGCCAGTCATAACCTTCAGCAGTCTCAGCAGGCCAGTCATAACCTGCAGCAGTCTCAGCAGGCCAGTCATAACCTTCAGCAGTCTCAGCAGGCCAGTCATAACCTGCAGCAGTCTCAGCAGGCCAGTCATAACCTGCAGCAGTCTCAGCAGGCCAGTCATAACCTGCAGCAGTCTCAGCAGGCAAGTCATAACCTTCAGCAGTCTCAGCAGGCCAGTCATAACCTGCAGCAGTCTCAGCAGGCAAGTCATAACCTGCAGCAGTCTCAGCAGGCCAGTCATAACCTGCAGCAGTCTCAGCAGGCCAGTCATAACCTGCAGCAGTCTCAGCAGGCCAGTCATAACCTGCAGCAGTCTCAGCAGGCAAGTCATAACGTTCAGCAGTCTCAGCAGGCCAGTCATAACCTGCAGCAGTCTCAGCAGGCCAGTCATAACCTGCAGCAGTCTCAGCAGGCCAGTCATAACGTTCAGCAGTCTCAGCAGGCAAGTCATAACCTTCAGCAGTCTCAGCAGGCAAGTCATAACCTGCAGCAGTCTCAGCAGGCCAGTCATAACCTGCAGCAGTCTCAGCAGGCAAGTCATAACCTGCAGCAGTCTCAGCAGGCCAGTCATAACCTGCAGCAGTCTCAGCAGGCCAGTCATAACCTGCAGCAGTCTCAGCAGGCCAGTCATAACCTGCAGCAGTCTCAGCAGGCCAGTCATAACCTGCAGCTCACAACATTGACTCGCCTCACTACGTGATGGAGACAGTAATGATCATATATTTGCTGTAATAATGATACCAATATTTATTTTATGCTAAACTTGGAAAGTAATTTTTCTTTACATAGTTTAGTTTACAGGTTGAGAGTTGCTACCATAGCTCATCTCAGATGTGCTGAGTGTTCCTTACTCTCAGGTATACTGTTTCCTTCTGTTAGGTGTACAAAGTGTTCCCAGTCGTACTAGACTAGAGCGCCGCTGTCAGTCTTCCCCGAGGGTCGTCACACAGTCATGTCTTCAGGGTGACCCCAAAGTCGTCATGGTCCTGGGTGCCAGTGCTAATGACTTTCAGAGTTCATGCAACTAGCTAGCACAAGTTTAAACAGAATTATGACCTACATCTACACTAACTACATGCTGCCCAGTTAGCGCAGCCTTCTCTATCAATTTTGAACGTCTAAAACCTAATACTTCCTCTTTTTAAATATCCTCTTCAGTTATCCATGCAACAATGATAACAATGAAAACAAAAGTGCCCTTTTTTCGTAAGAACTAATCCACAGATTTTTTCTGTCTTTTTAACTTCAAATAATGATTTTTACGTACAAATTCAATACATTTTTCTTTACCTTTGATGTGGAAAAATTTTGAGCATTAAATATGATTTTTAAACTGTTATGATTTCCACAGTAAACAAGATTTAGCCTGTTATATCCTATTGCATGGTCACCAGAGGTTACACCAGCCACTGGAGGTCACACTTGGCCACTACAGGTCACACCTGACTACTACAGGTCAAATATGGCTACTAAAGGTCGCATCTGGCCATTAGATGTCACACCAGATCATTAGAGATCACACCTGACCATTAGAGGTCATACCTGGCTACTAGAGGTCACACCTTTCTTCTAGAAATCACACCAGACCACTAGAGGTCACGTCTGTCCCTAGAGGTCACACCTGGGCCCTAGAGGTCACATCTGGCCCCAGAGGTCAAATCTGGCCATTAGAAGTTACATCTGGCCACTAAAGGCCACTCCTGATCACTGGAGCCTTATCTGACCACTACCACCACTAGTTACCTTACCATGTTTAGAATAAGTGTGTGTACTCATCTATTTGTACTCACCTATTTGTGGTTGTAAGGGTCGATTCATAGCTCCTACACTGATTCACTGTTTATATGTGTGTGTGTGTGTGTGTGTGTGTGTGTGTGTGTGTGTGTGTGTGTGTACTCACCTATTTGTACTCACCTATTTGTGGTTGCAGGGGTCGAGTCACAGCTCCTGGCCCCGCCTCTTCGCTGATTGCTACTAGGTCCTCTCTCTCCCTGCCCCATGAGCTCTATCATACCTCGCCTTAAAACTATGTATGGTTCCTGCCTCCACCACATCACTTTCTAGGCTATTCCATGGCCTGACTACTCTATGACTGAAGAAATACTTCCTAACATCCCTTTGATTCATCTGAGTCTTCAACTTCCAATTGTGACCTCTTGTGTCTGTGTCCCATCTCTGGAACATCCCGTCTTTGTCCACCTCGTCTATTCCGCGCAGTATTTTATATGTCGTTATCATGTCTCCCCTGACCCTCCTGGCCTCCAGTGTCGTCAGGCCGATTTCCCTCAACCTTTCTTCATAGGACAATCCCCGTAGCTCTGGGACTAGTCTTGTTGCAAACCTTTGCACTTTCTCTAATTTCTTGACGTGCTTGACTAGGTGTGGATTCCAAACTGGTGCTGCATACTCCAGTATGGGCCTGACGTAGATGGTGTACAGAGTCTTAAACGAATCCTTACTGAGGTATCGGAACGCTATCCGTAGGTTTGCCAGGCGCCCGTATGCTGCAGCAGTTATCTGATTGATGTGCGCCTCAGGAGATATGCTCGGTGTTATACTCACCCCCAGATCTTTTTCCTTTAGTGAGGTTTGCAGTCTTTGGCCATCTAAACTATATTGTGTCTGCGGTCTTCTTTGCCCTTCCCCAATCTTCATGACTTTGCATTTGGCAGGGTTAAATTCAAGGAGCCAGTTGCTGGACCAGGCTTGTAGCCTGTCCAGATCTCTTTGTAGTCCTGCCTGATCCTCGTCCGATTCGATTCTTCTCATTAACTTCACATCGTCTGCAAACAAGGACACTTCTGAGTCTATCCCTTCCGTTATGTCGTTCACGTATACCAAGAACAGCACAGGTCCTAGGATTGACCCCTGTGGAACCCCGCTTGTCACAGGCGCCCACTCTGACACCTCGTCGCGTACCATGACTCGTTGTTTCCTCCCTGTCAGATATTCTCTGATCCATTGCAGTGCCTTTCCTGTTATGTGTGCCTGGTCCTCTAGCTTTTGCAGTAACCTCTTGTGAGGAACTGTGTCGAAAGCCTTCTTGCAGTCCAAAAATACGCAGTCGATCCACCCCTCTCTCTCTTGTCTTACTTCTGTCACCTTGTCATAAAACTCTAGTAGGTTTGTGACACAGGATTTTCCTTCCCTGAAACCGTGCTGGTTGTCAATTATACACTTGTTTCTTTCCAGGTGCCCCACCACTCTCCTCCTGATGATCTTCTCCATGACCTTGCATACTATACACGTTAGAGATACAGGTCTGTAGTTTAGTGCCTCATGTCTGTCTCCCTTTTTAAAAATTGGGACTACATTTGCCATTTTCCATACCTCAGGGAGTTGCCCAGTTTCAAATGTTGTGTTGAAGATCTTTGTTAATGGCTCACACAATATCTCTGCTCCCTCTTTAAGGACCCATGGAGAGATGTTGTCTGGTCCCACCGCCTTTGAGGTGTCAAGTTCGCATAGCAGCTTCTTCACCTCCTCCTTGGTTACATGTACCTCATCCAGCACTTGCTGGTGTGCCCCCCTGTTCTGATTTCTTGGAGTCCTACTGGTTTCCACTGTAAATACCTCTTTAAATCTTGTGTTGAGCTCCTGACATACCTCTCGGTCGTTTCTTGTGAATTCCCCATCACCCTTCCTCAGTCTGATTACCTGGTCCTTGACTGTTGTTTTCCTCCTGATGTGGCTGTACAACAGCTTCGGGTCAGTCTTTACTTTTGATGCTATGTCATTTTCATATTGTCTCTGAGCCTCCCTTCTTATCTGTGCATATTCGTTTCTGGCTCTTCGGCTGATTTCTTTATTTTCCTGAGTTCTCTGTCTTCTGTACCTTTTCCATTCTCTAGTACACCTAGTTTTTGCCTCCCTACACCTTTGGGTGAACCAAGGACTCGTTCTGTTCATCCCATTATTTCTGTTTCCCTTGGGAACAAACCTTTCCTCTGCCTCCTTGCATTTTGTTGCTACATAGTCCATCATTTCTTGTACTGGTTTTCCTGTCAGTTCCCTCTCCCACTGAATGTCTTGAAGGAAGTTCCTCATGCCTGAGTAGTTCCCCCTTTTGTAGTTTGGTTTTTCCCAGCCTATTCCTGCTACTCTCTCCACTTGGAGCTCAACTATGTAGTCGAAGCACAGAACCACATGATCACTAGCTCCCAGGGGCCTTTCATACATGATACCCTCGATGTCCGAACTACTCATGGTGAATACAAGGTCCAACCTTGCTGGTTCATCCTCTCCTCTCTCTCTGGTAGTGTCTCTAACATGTTGATGCATGAGGTTCTCCAGTACCACATCCATCATCTTGGCTCTCCATGTTTCGGGACCCCCATGGGGCTCCAGGTTTTCCCAGTCAATCTCCTTGTGATTGAAATCACCCATAACTAGTAACTTTGCTCCCCCCATGTGTGCTCTCCTGGCCACCTCGGCTAGTGTGTTGATCATTGCTCTGTTGCTCTCATCGTATTCTTCTCTTGGCCTCCTGCAGTTCTGTGGTGGGTTGTACATTACTGCAATTATCACCTTATGTCCCTCAGACTGGATTGTTCCTACTAAGTAGTCCCTTTCACCCATGCCATCCATTCCTTCCATTTTCTCAAAACCCCACTGGTTTTTAATGAGCAGTGCAACTCCTCCTCCCCCTCTCCTCCCTCTGTCTTTCCTGAAGATTTGATATCCGGATGGAAAGATTGAATCTGTTATTATTCTGGTGAGTTTTGTTTCTGTGAGTGCTATTATGTCTGGGGATGTCTCTTTGATTCTTTCGTGCCACTCCTCATACTTGTTTGTTATTCCATCTGCATTTGTATACCACACCTTCAACTTCTTTTCTAAGACTGTGGTCTGGGAAGTATATTGGGGTTGGGGAAGTGGGAGACCTGGTAAGGAACTATGGGTTGTTGCTGTGGGGGTGAAGTTTGTAATGTAGTGGGTGGGGGCATTGGATGTGGCATGGGTGTTTTGATTTAGAGTGTTTGGTTGCACTGGGGTTGACCTGGTTGGGAGGCTTCTATAGAAAGTTGTGAGGGAGGCTGTATTAGATCTTCTTCCTGGGTCTGGGATCTCCTGTCTGTTTTCTCCATCCCCTCTCTTTCCTCCTTTCGCCTTTGTACCATCTCTCTCAGTTTCTTCCTTTCTTCTTGTGTTCTGTCGCGGTCGAGATACACCCTCCTGTATGCCGTCATGTCCCTTAATCGTGCTTTCTCCTGCAGTATCCTGGTCCGAGTCGCTTCTGCCTTGAAGGTCACTCTCACTGGCCGGGTTCTTTTTTTTACAAACCCCCCTATTCTCCGAAAATTTTCCAGCTGGGTCATATCGTCTTTCATGATGCTTTCAATTGCTTTTTTTTCCCCTTGTTTTCTTGCTTCATATGTTTCCCCTTCGACTTCCTGGAGCCCATACACAAAGACTGACCTCACCCTTTCATTCTCCCACTGCATATCCCTGTGTATCCCCTCATTTAATTTGGTTTCCTCCACTGCAGCTTTCCTTTCATCAGTTTCACTGGCTAATGTACTTGGGCTCAGTGGCCTGTCATTTTCCCTTCTCGGCTTTCCTTGGGCTCTGTTGTTGTCTGTTAGGGCCTCCACATAAAGCTTAGCTCTTTCATTTGCTACAGTCTCCTCTGATAGAGCATCTCCATGCAGTTGTGCCCCTTCTTTCCCTACAGTCCCCTTATTTGTGGCTGAGGTAGCAGTCTCTGTTGTCAATCCCAAAATGTTCTTTAGTTCTTTTGGCTGTTTCAGATTTTTCAG